>NC_068449.1:15069049-15404049 GCF_023373465.1 Oncorhynchus keta | reverse complement strand
TGGACACCTGCTCGTCTAACATCTTATTCCAAAATCATGGGCATTAATATGGAGTTGGTCCCCCCCCCCTTTGCTGCTATAACAGCCTCCACTCTTCTGGGAAGGCTTTCCACTAGATGTTGGAACATTGCTGCGGGGACTTGCTTCCATTCAGCCACAAGAACATTTGTGATGTTGGGCACTGACGCTGGGCGATTAGGTATGGCTTGCAGTCTGCGTTCCAATTCATCCAAAATCTGTTCAATGGGGTTGAGGTCAGGGTTATTGTCATGCTGAAACAGGAAAGGTTCTTCCCCAAACGGCTGCCACAAAGTTGGAAAAAAGAGTCGTCTAGAATGTCATTAGTGTCTGTAGCTTTAAGACTTCCCTTCACTGGAACTAAGGTGCCTAGCCCAAACCATTATACCTCCTCCACCAAACTTTACAGTTGGCACTATGCATTGGGGCATGTAGCGTTCTCCTGGCATCCTCCAAACCTAGATTAGTCCATCGGACTGCCAGATAGTGAAGCGAGATTCATCACTCTAGGGAACGTGTTTCCACTGCTCCAGAGTCCAATGGCGGTGAGCTTTACACCACTCCAGCTGATCATTGGCATTGCGCATGGTGATCTTAGGCTTGTGTGCGGCTGCTCGGCCATGGAAACCCATTTCATGAAGCTCCCAACGAACAGTTCTTGTGCTGACTTTGCTTCCAGAGTCAGTTTGGAACTAGTGAGTGTTGTAACCGAGGACAGACAACTTTTACGCGCTACGCGTTTCAGCACGCGGCGGTCCCGTTCTGTGAGCTTGTGTGGCCTACCACTTCGCTGCTGAGCCGTTGTTGCCACTAGACATTTCCAGTTCACAATAACAGCGCTTACATTTAACCGGGGCAGCTCTAGCAGGGCAGAAATTTTACGAACTGACTTGTTGGAAAGGTGGCATCCTATGACGGTGCCACAATGAAAGTCACTGAGCT
Organism: Oncorhynchus keta; assembly: GCF_023373465.1. Lineage (NCBI taxonomy): Eukaryota > Metazoa > Chordata > Actinopteri > Salmoniformes > Salmonidae > Oncorhynchus > Oncorhynchus keta. The sequence goes on along the minus strand of NC_068449.1, from coordinate 15,403,089 downwards.
CTTCAGTACGGCCATTCTACTGCCATTGTTTGTATATGTAGAATGCATGGCTGTGTGCTCGATTTATACACCTGTCAACAATGGGTGTGGCTGAAATAACCAAATCCACTCATTTGAAGGGCTGTCCACATATTTTTGTATATATAGTGTATATAGATGAATATGTGCTGTGGGATTATTTAAGATACTATTTGAAGAAGTAGGGTTTCAGATGTTTTCAGAAGATGGGCAGGGATTCTGCTGTCCTAGCTTCAGGGGGTAGCTGGTTCCTCCATTGTGGTGCCAGGACAGCTTGGACTGGGCTGAGTGGGAGCTTCCCTCCCATAGGGGTTGTAGTTCCAAGAGACCAGAGGTGGCAGAATGGAGTGCTCGGGTTGGGATGTAGGGTTTAAGCAGGCCTGTCAGACCCTACGGCTTTGACTGTGTAACTCAAGGCAGTGCCCCACTCATTACCCCACACTAGTCCACACCTCCTGACCTTTCAACCCTTGTCTCCCCCGGCAACTCTGCAGGACGGTGTCCAGGTGACGGAAAGTGGGAAGTTCCACATCGCCCCTGAGGGCTTCCTGGAGGTTAAGGACGTGGGTCTAGCCGACGGTGGACGCTACGAGTGTGTCGCCCGCAACCCTATTGGCTACCAGTCCGCTAGCATGGTGCTCACCGTCCTAGGTAAGACACAGCTAGAGTATGCTAATCTAGGCTAACCCTAATTGTGGAGAACTACAGACATTGCAAGCTTTTGTTCCAGCCCTGCTCTAACACACCTGAATCAAATGTGTTTTTGCTGGGATAGAACCAAAGCCTGCACACACCCCACTCCTCACCGGACCAAGGCTTTGTGACCGCTGTAACACAGCTATTGTAACACCATAATTTGGGCCTACTCCTCAGCTCTAGCACCAGTGTTGCTTATTTTCCTTGGCCTGCCTGCACGCTGTCTCGTAGACGATGCTAGCTAGCGTGCCGACAGCAAACTGTGACCATGTTGGGTTGTTGTTGGACGGGTCTGCAGCCTACACATCAGACACTCAATTTTTTACATGGCACACTGTAGAACTTCACTACGCAGTCTGCCAGAAATGTGTTCTGTTCCCTCCAATCTGCGTTCTGTTCCCTCCATCAAAAATGTGTTTAATTTAAGAAATCTGTTCCCAAGTATTCTCATGAATACAAAAATAGACATGATCGTGTCTCAATGTAGTCATGAATCTAGTTGCCTACCCCTGATCTAGGTTATAATGCTACCTCATGCTGTCTTGAACACGGCACAACAGATGACATATGCAGTTGAAACATCTGATTTCAGTTTATGGCTAATTATTCTATTGTTTTATTATCAGTGTTAGTTGATGTGTGCCTATCTGTTTGCAGTGCCTCCAGTAAGTAGACAAGGGGACACCTTTGTGACGTCGTCTATTGAAGAGGCCATCCGCAACGTGGACAGTGCCATCGAATCTACCAGGAGGCATCTGTTTGATGGGTAAGTCAAATGCCCTTTTAGTCAGCGGGTTGGAATCAGGCTTATGAATCTAAGCTTTGTTGCATTATCATTTCTGAACTCTTATCTTGATTCATGTTTTGTGTGTAAGCTCTTTGAACTGATGATGAGGTTAACAGGAGCATGTTTCTATATGCACGCGCGCGCACACACACGCATGCACACACACGCATGCAAACACACGCATGCAAACACATGCATGCAAACACACACACACACACACACACACACACACACACACACACACACACACACACACACACACACACACACACACACACACACACACACACACACACACACACACACACACACACACACACACACACACACACACACACAGCCAGCCAGCCAGCCAGCCAGCCAGCCAGCCAGCCAGCCAGCCAGCCAGCCACCTAGGGATTTCTAGCTCTGTTCTAATGACATGCCCAGATAGTGAACTTGCCTCTGGGCCCCCAGAGCTCAGTGGCTTCACAGGCTTGTGTGTTTGTGCTCTGTAACTGGCGCATCCAGTAAAGGTCTTCTCACAGCCTGAGGACTTGGATTGCAATTCTCCCGATGTGTCATCATCACTATATATGACTAGCATATCAAACATTCTTAATTTGGATCCTCTAAATACTATATATTCTTTGTAATACTACTTATTTATTTGTAATACTACATTCTGTATTACTTTGTAATACTACATATTGAATTTCTTTGTATTACTACATTTTTATTTATTTCTTTGTAATACTACATACTGTATTATTTTGTAATACTACATACTGTATTTATTTGTAATACTACATACTGTATTTCTTGTAATACTACATACTGTATTTCTTTGTAATACTACATATTTCTTTATTTCTTTGTAATAATGCATACTGTATTTCTTTGTCATACTACATACTGTATTTCTTGGTAATAATGCATACTGTATTTCTTAGTAATACTACATATTTATTTATTTATTTGTAATAATGCATACTGTATTACTTTGTAATTCTACATACTGTATTTCTTTGTAAAAATGCATACTGTATTTCTTTGTAATAACGCATACTGTATTTCTTGTAATACTACATACTGTATTTCTTTGTAATAGTACATACTGTATGTGTGCGTGTGTGTTTGTGTGTGTGTGTGTGTCTGTGTGTGCCATGGTTTATAAATGACACTTTCAAAGCAATTCATAAATAACAGTGTAGTTGTTGGGATGGCGTCAAAGGATGTGATGCCCATATAAGGAAGTGAAGTTGGTTAGGAGAATGTGCATGTTGAAGTTTTACTGCCTGCTCATGTCATTTGGGTCAGGAGGGATGTTTCATCATTCAATACTGGCAGACACATTAGAGTTGTTGTAACTGCCAAGAAAACATTAGAAATCTAAACATGATCACATTTCTCTCTCTAAGCACCCCTCTTCGGTCTCTCTCTCTACCCCCTCCCTTCCCCTCCATCTCTCTCTCTGTAGTAACCCTCGTACCCCTGGAGAGTTGCTGGCCCTATTTCGTTACCCCAGGGACCCCTACACAGTGGGGCAGGCCAGGGCGGGGGAGATCTTCGAACAAACCCTGCTCCTCATCCAGAACCACGTCAACCAGGGCCTCATGGTCGACACCAACGGCACAGGTGAGACAGCAGAAAGCCAATACTGTGGTATAAAGAGGACATATAAGGCTTTGATTGAGTTATGAGTTAACAGACTTTCTATGTAATGTGAACGTATGGAAGTGAGGAGGACATGCCAATGCCCCAATCCACAAACATTCAATGGGTTACTTCAGTTGGATTTTGTAAACATCTCTGGCTGTAGATAGATGTTTATGACATCTGTATGACATGTTCTTCTCATTCTGACCCATTTGACTGGATGCTCATAAAGGGTTTTACTACCGATACGTCATGCCTAATATGGTCTGTTATCACGGGTGAAAGCAATGCGTCCAATGACCGAAACAAGGGGACTGGTCCCCCCATATTTAGGATTTATGAGGAAGGCAGGGAGGGAGAGAGAGAGAGAGAGAGAGAGCGAGAGAGAGAGAGCGATAGCGACCTAGAGAGAGAGAGAGATAGCGAGCTAGAGAGAGAGAGAGAGATAGCGAGCTAGAGAGAGAGAGAGAGATAGCGAGCTAGAGAGAGAGCGAGAGAGAGAGAGCGATAGCGACCGAGAGAGAGAGAGAGAGAGCGGTAGCGACCTAGAGAGAGAGAGATAGCGAGCTAGAGAGTGAGAGAGAGAGAGAGAGAGAGAGAGAGACCTAGAGAGAGAGAGAGAGACCTAGAGAGAGAGAGAGATATAGCGACCTAGAGAGAGAGAGATAGCGAGCTAGAGAGAGAGAGAGAGAGAGAGAGAGAGAGAGAGAGAGATGTATGTAATTGAAGAATCCATAGACTCTAACCACTTCTGGGAAAATTGGAAAACACTAAACAAACAACAACACGAAGAATTATCTATCCAAAATGGAGATGTATGGGTAAACCACTTCTCCAATCTTTTTGGCTCTATAACAAAGAATAAAGAGCAAAAATATATACATGATCAAATACAGGTCTTAGAATCAACTATTAAAGACCAGAACCCGCTGGATTCTCCAATTACATTGAATGAGTTACAGGACAAAATAAAAACCCTCCAACCCAAAAAGGCCTGTGGTGTTGATGGTATCCTCAATGAAATGATCAAATATACAGACAACAAATTCCAATTAGCTATACTAAAACTCTTTAACATCATCCTTAGCTCTGGCATCTTCCCCAATATTTGGAACCAAGGACTGATCACCCCAATCCACAAAAGTGGAGATAAATTTGACCCCAATAACTACAGTGGAATATGTTTCAACATTAACCTTGGGAAAATCCTCTGCATTATCATTAACAGCAAATTCGTACATTTCCTCAATGAAAACAATGTACTGAGCAAATGTCAAATTGGCTTTTTTCCAAATTACCGTACAACAGACCATGTATTCACCCTGCACACCCTAATTGACAACCAAACAAACCAAAACAAAGGCAAAGTCTTCTCATGCTTTGTTGATTTCAAAAAAGCCTTCGACTCAATTTGGCATGAGGGTCTGCTATACAAACTGATGGAAAGTGGTGTTGGGGGTAAAACATACGACATTATAAAATCCATGTACACAAACAACAAGTGTGCGGTTAAAATTGGCAAAAAACACACATTTCTTCACACAGGGTCGTGGGGTGAGACAGGGATGCAGCTTAAGCCCCACCCTCTTCAACATATATATCAACGAATTGGCGCGGGCACTAGAAAAGTCTGCAGCACCCTGCCTCACCCTACTAGAATCCAAAGTCAAATGTCTGCTGTTTGCTGATGATCTGGTGCTTCTGTCACCAACCAAGGAGGGCCTACAGCAGCACCTAGATCTTATGCACAGATTCTGTCAGACCTGGGCCCTGACAGTAAATCTCAGTAAAACCAAAATAATGGTGTTCCAAAAAAGGTCCAGTCACCAAGACCACAAATACAAATTCCATCTAGACACTGTTGCCATAGAGCACACAAAAAACTATACATACCTTGGCCTAAACATCAGCGCCACAGGTAACTTCCACAAAGCTGTGAACGATCTGAGAGACAAGGCAAGAAGGGCATTCTATGCCATCAAAAGGAACATCAATTTCAACATACCAATTAGGATTTGGCTAAAAATACTTGAATCAGTCATAGAGCCCATTGCCCTTTATGGTTGTGAGGTCTGGGGTCCGCTCACCAACCAAGACTTCAAAAAATGGGACAAACACCAAATTGAGACTCTGCACGCAGAATTCTGCAAAAATATCCTCCATGTACAACGTAGAACACCAAATAATGCATGCAGAGCAGAATTAGGCCGATACCCACTAATTATCAAAATCCAGAAAAGAGCCGTTAAATTCTAAACCTTCCATAACAAAGCCATCACCTACAGAGAGATGAACCTGGAGAAGAGTCCCCTAAGCAAGCTGGTCCTCTGTTCACAAACACAAACACACCCTACAGAGCCCCAGGACAGCAGCACAATTAGACCTAATCAAATCATGAGAAAACAAAAAGATAATTACTTGACACATTGGAAAGAATTAACAAAAAAACAGAGCAAACTAGAATGCTATTTGGCCCTACACTGAGAGTACACAGCTGCAGAATACCTGACCACTGTGACTGACCCAAAATTAAGGAAAGCTTTGACTATGTACAGACTCAGTAAGCATAGCCTTGCTATTGAGAAAGGCCGCCGTAGGCAGACATGGCTCTCAAGAGAAGACAGGCTATGTGCACACTGCCCACAAAATGAGGTGGAAACTGAGCTGCACTTCCTAACCTCCTGCCCAATGTATGACCATATTAGAGAGACACATTTCCCTCAGATTACACAGATACACAAAGAATTCAAAAAAACAAATCCAATTTTGAGAGACTCCCATATCTACTGGGTGAAATTCCACAGTGTGCCATCACAGCAGCAAGATTTGTGACCTGTTGCCACGAGAAAAGGGCAACCAGTGAAGAACACACACCATTGTAAATACAACCCATATTTATGCTTATTTATTTTATCTTGTGTCCTTTAACCATTTTTACATTGTTAAAACACTGTATATATATATAATATGACATGTGTAATGCCTTTATTGTTTTGAAACTTCTGTATGTGTAATATTTACTGTTAATTTTGATTGTTTATTTCACTTTATATATTATCTACCTCACTTGCTTTGGCAATGTTAACACATGTTTCCCATGCCAATAAAGTCCTTGAATTGAATTGAATTGAGAGAGAGATAGCGAGCTAGAGAGAGAGAGAGAGGAAAGGCTCAGTGTTTTCACTGGTTATGACAACAGTCAAGTGTTCATTGTTACACCGGGCCCTAACTTTTGCACGTCAGCAAAAATAATGTAGCCTGTTTGGTTTATGTCTATGTGACCTGGGACACCCTCTCCACCCACACACTGCTACCCCGAAGGTTGTGTATGGCTGGATCAATTCTGTGAATGACCAGAGGGTGGAGGTGGAAGGGTGGGATTCGGGGGGAAATGGGAGGGTTGGAGATGTTTCATCAGCCAGCTGAATTCTGACTATTCCCCATTGAGTTGAGTTACACAAAGCACCTCACACATCAGACAAACACACACACTGAGCTGTAACACAGGAGCTGTCTAGTTTCCCAGGGAGTTAGTGCATGTCAGAGGAACACTCTTGGCCCTCAAGATGCAGGTTTACATTCCCAGGGCAAACATTAGCAGCCTACATGCTCCTCTGTTAGGTGGAACTATATTGATATAGTGGTGTAGTACACAGCCCTGTGCTTGTTTCCTCTGTATGTGTCCTTATACAGTACACCATAAAGTACACCTCCTGTCCCTCCATTCGTCCCCAGCATTCCGCTACAATGACCTGGTGTCCCCTCACTTCCTGGAAGTGATCGCCAACCTGTCAGGCTGCACGGCCCACCGCCGCATCAACAACTGTTCTGACATCTGCTTCCACCAGAAGTACCGCAGCCACGACGGCACCTGCAACAACCTGCAGCACCCCATGTGGGGCGCCTCCCTCACCGCCTTCCAGCGCCTCCTCAAGTCAGTCTACGACAACGGCTTCAACCTGCCGCTTGGCGCCAGCAGCCGCCATCACAACGGCCACGCCCTGCCTCTGCCCCGCCTCGTTTCCACCACCATGATCGGCACGGAGACCATCACCCCAGATGACCACTACACCCACATGCTCATGCAGTGGGGACAGTTCCTGGACCATGATCTAGATTCCACAGTTGCCGCCCTCAGTCAATCACGTTTCTCAGACGGCCAGCTGTGTACCAACGTGTGCACCAATGACCCTCCCTGCTTCCCCATCCAGTTCCCCCCGGGGGACCCTCGGCAGGCGCGCAGCGGGGCACGCTGCATGTTCTTTGTGCGTTCCAGTCCCGTGTGTGGCAGCGGCATGACATCACTCCTCATGAACAGCGTGTTTCCACGGGAGCAGATCAACCAGCTGACATCGTACATCGACGCGTCCAACGTGTACGGCAGCTCACGCCACGAGTCAGAGGAGGTCCGCGACCTGGCCAGTCAGAGGGGACTGTTGAGGCAGGGCATCGTCCAGCGCTCTGGGAAGCCCCTGCTACCCTTCGCCACGGGGCCCCCTACAGAGTGTATGAGGGATGAGAACGAGAGCCCCATTCCCTGCTTCCTGGCTGGAGACCACAGGGCCAATGAGCAGCTGGGTCTGACAGCCATGCACACCGTGTGGTTCAGGGAACACAACCGCATAGCTACAGAGCTGCTCAGACTCAACCCACACTGGGACGGAGACACCATCTACCACGAGGCAAGGAAGATAGTTGGCGCACAGATGCAGCACATCACCTACAACCACTGGCTGCCCAAGGTAAGGACTACTCTACTATATAGATCTAGTACTCTCTCGTACTCTAACCAAGGTAAGGAATACTCTACAATATAGATCTAGTACTCTCTCATACTTTAACCAAGGTAAGGACTACTCTACTATATAGATCTAGTACTCTCTCATACTTTAACCAAGGTAAGGACTACACTACTATATAGATCTAGTACTCTCTCATACACTAACCAAGGTAAGGACTATTCTACTATATAGATCTAGTACTCTCTCATACTTTAACCAAGGTAAGGACTACTCTACTATATAGATCTAGTACTCTCTCATACTCTAACCAAGGTAAGGACTACTCTACTATATAGATCTAACCAATGTTCCTGTGAAAGGTCTTCAGATTGATGAAAGGTGCTGTCTCTGTAAATGATTATTATTGGTGATGATGATGATGATGGTCACCCCCTCCCTCAGATCATGGGTGACGTGGGGAGGAAGCTGATTGGCGACTACCACGGCTACAACCCCAACATCAACGCCGGCATCCTCAACGCCTTCGCCACGGCTGCCTTCCGCTTCGGACACACCCTCATAAACCCCATCCTGTACCGGCTGGACGAGCACTTCCAGCCCATCCCCCAGGGCCACATCTCCCTGCACCGTGCCTTCTTCTCCCCCTTCCGCATCGTTAATGAGGGGGGCATCGACCCCCTACTGCGGGGCCTGTTCGGCGTGGCGGGGAAGATGCGCGTGTCGACCCAGCTCTTGAACACGGAGCTGACGGAGAGGCTGTTCTCCATGGCCCACTCCGTGGCGCTGGACCTGGCCGCCATGAACATCCAGAGAGGAAGGGATCATGGGATACCGCCCTACAACAACTACCGGACCTTCTGTAACCTGACCTCGGCACAGAGCTTTGACGACCTGAGGAACGAGATCCAGAACCCCCAAGTCAGGGAGAAGCTGCAGAGGTACAAACCAGGTTTTAGCTATCAATCATTTGCAGACACACTTGAACTGTGGCTCCATTGGGGTTGAATTACAGTGCTGTGACTGTCTGTCTGTCTGTCTATTCCTATCTCTCCAGGCTATACGGCACTCCCCTGAACATCGACCTGTTCCCTGCTCTGATGGCTGAGGACCTGGTTCCTGGGAGCCGGCTGGGACCCACCCTCATGTGTCTGCTGGCTGCCCAGTTCAAACGCCTTAGAGATGGGGACCGGTGAGCTCACATCCCCTCAGCTACCAATTCTTGTCAAATTAATTATGCTCATCATCAACACATTTTTTAGAAGGATGAGAGGGAGAGAGAGAGAGAGAGAGAGAGAGAGAGAGAGAGAGAGTGTAGGTTTTGTCTATATGGTGTGGGTTTACATGTAACCCTCCATCCTCTCCTCCTGGGTTGTGCTTCCAGGTTCTGGTATGAGAACCCAGGTGTATTCAACCCGGCCCAGCTGACCCAGCTGAAGCAGGCATCTCTGACGAGGGTGCTGTGTGACAACGGTGACAACATCACTCGTATCCAGCAAGACGTGTTCAGCGTGGCACAGCTGCCCCACGGATATGGCAGCTGTGACGATGTCCCCAACATTGACCTGCGCATGTGGCAGGACTGCTGCGAAGGTAGGTAACATAGAATATAAAACACACATTCATTCTGTCTTAAATTACTCCTTATTCCTTAAATAGTGCACTACTTTTTGTCACAGACATAGTGTATTGTCTTTCTATATGTCTTTGGTGAAATCAAATCAAATCTAATGTATTTATATAGCCCTTCGTACATCAGCTGATATCTCAAAGTGCTGTACAGAAACCCAACCTAAAACCCCAAACAGCAAGCAATGCAGGTGTAGAAGCACGGTGGTTAGGAAAAACTCCCTAGAAAGGCCAAAACCTAGGAAGAAACCTAGAGAGGAACCAGGCTATGAGGGGTGGCCAGTCCTCTTCTGGCTGTGCCGGGTGGAGATTATAACAGAACATGGCCAAGATGTTCAAATGTTCATAAATGACCAGTATGGTCAAATAATAATAATCACAGTAGTTGTCGAGGGTGCAGCAAGTCTGCACTTAAGGAGTAAATGTCAGTTGGCTTTTCATAGCCGATCATTAAGAGTATCTCTACCACTCCTGCGGTCTCAAGAGATTTGAAAACAGCAGGTCTGGGACAGGTAGCACGTCCGGTGAACAGGTCAGGATTCCATAGCCACAGGCAGAACAGTTGAAACTGGAGCAGCAGCATGGCCAGGTGGACTGGGGACAGCAAGGAGTCTTCATGCCAGGTAGTCCTGAGGCATGGTCCTAGGGCTCAGGTCCTCCAAGAGAGAGAAAGAAAGAGAGAAAGAGAGAGAGAATTAGAGAGAGCATACTTAAATTCACACAGGACACCGAATAAGGCAGGAGAAGTACTCCAGATATAACAAACTGATCCTAGCCCCGGACACATAAACTACTGCAGCATAAATACTGGAGGCTGAGACAGGAGGGGTCAGGAGACACTGTGGCCCCATCCGATGATATCCCAGGACAGTGCCAAACAGGAAGGATATAACCCCACCCACTTTGCCAAAGCACAGCCCCCACACCACTAGAGGGATATCTTCAACCACCAACTTACCATCCTGAGACAAGGCCGAGTATAGCCCACAAAGATCTCCACCACGGCACAACCCAAGGGGGGTCGCCAACCCAGACAGGAAGATCACATCAGTGACTCAACCCACTCAAGTGACGCACCCCTCCTAGGGACGGCATGAAAGATCACCAGTAAGCCAGTGACTCAGCCCCTGTAATAGGGTTAGAGGCAGAGAATCCCAGTGGAAATAGGGGAACCGGCCAGTAAGAGACAGCAAGGGCGGATCATTGCTCCAGAGCCTTTCCGTTCACCTTCACACTCCTGGGCCAGACTACACTCAATCATATGACCCACTGAAGAGATGAGTCTTCAGTAAAGACTTAAAGGTTGAGACCGAGTCTGCGTCTCTCACATGGGTAGGCAGACCATTCCATAAAAATGGAACTCTATAGGAGAAAGCCCTGCCTCCAGCTGTTTGCAAGTAAACAAAACATGCACCATTTTCCCTCTTGCGTAACTATCAACAGTGTAGCGTTGTTCCAGGATGTGCCTCTTCTTCGTTGCACCAATGATTAACTCCAACCCAATTCCAAAGACTGGTGACATCCTGTGGAAGTCGTAGGAACTGTAAAATGGGCGCTATCAAATTCTCTTGGCAAAGACAACTGAGGGAACGGTCAGAGGGAAAAAAAGAAAGAAAGAATATGAACAGTTTTTCCTCAGGGTTTTGCCTGCTACATAAGTTATGTTATAGTCACAGACATGATTGAACCAGTTTTAGAAACTATCCACGCCTACTAATCATATGCATATAATATATTCCTGGCATGATTAGCAGGAAGTTGAAATTGTGCACGCTATTTATCCAAAAGTGGAAATGCTGCCCCTATCCTTAAGAAGTTAGATGGAAAAAAGCTGTCCTTGAAACAGTCTTGATATGTTCGCCAAAAGAGAGGGGTCCAGAGGGTCCAGAGTAACGCAGAGGTCTTCACAGTTTTATTTGAGACAACTGTACAACCATTAAGATTAATTGTCAGAATCAACAGAAAATCTCTTTGTTTCTTGGGACCTAGAACAGGCATCTCTGTTTTGTCCGAGTTTAAAAGTAGAACGTTTTCTTTTTTTTAAACCTTTATTTATTTAGGCAAGTCAGTTAACCTCTATCGACGAGCAATCCCGTATCCGGGAGCGTAATCATAGCCTCAAGCGCATTACCATAACGCAACGTTTCCTATTCATGAAAATCGCAAATGAAATGAAATAAATATATTGAAACACAAGCTTCGCCTTTTGTTAACAACACTGTCATCTCAGATTTTCAAAATATGCGTTACAGCCAACGCTAGACAAGCATTTGTGTAAGTTTAGCATGGCATAATGCTATGCTAGGCTGTGCTGGCAGCAGGCAACATTTTCACAAAAATAAGAAAAGCAACCAAATTAAATCATTTACCTTTGAAGAGCTTCAGAAGCTTTCACTCAGGAGACTCCCAGTTCGATAGCAAATGTTCCTTTTTTCCAAAAATAATATTTTTGTAGGCGAAAAACGTCACGTTTGTTTCATCCTGCTTGGCTGAGAAATCGACCGAAAATACTTAACCTCTTAGGTCGACCCGACACGCAGGCGTCCCATCTAGACATCTGGAAATGCAAATGCGCTATGCTAAATGCTAATAGCACTCGTTAAAACTCAAACGTTCATTAAAACGCACATGCAGGGTACTGAATTAAAGCTACACTCGTTGTGAATCCAGCCAACAAGTCAGATTTTTAAAATGCTTTTCGGCGAAAGCATGAGAAGCTATTATCTGATAGCATGCAACACCCCAAAAGACCCGCAGGGGACGTAAACAAAATAATTAGCATAGTCGGCGCAACACAAAACGCAGAAATAAAATATAAAACTTCATTACCTTTGACAATCTTCTTTGTTGGCACTCCTAGATGTTCCATAAACATCACTATTGGGTATAAAACAGCGTTTTATAACGCAACGTCATTTTTTTAAATTAAAAAAGTTGACAATAAACTTTCACAAAAGACTTCAAAATACTTTTGTAATGCAACTTTAGGTATTAGTAAACGTTAATAATCTATCGCATTGATCACGAGGCGATGTATATTCTATAGCTCTACGTCTTGAAATAATGTCCGGATAAATCTCAACCAAAATATCCGGTCGGACACCGGAAGAAATGTGCTGTCTCTTCTTCGTTTGACCAAGAAACAAAGCCTAGGCAATTGACAAGACTGGTGACATCGTGTGGAAGCTGTAGGAATTGCAATCTCGGCTCCAGGTAATGTGGCTTCCATTCAACAATACATTCAAGTGGCGCATTGATATATTTTCCAATTTTCAGTGATCAGATTTTCCTGCGCTTTTCGATGAAACGCACGTTCTGTTATAGTGACAGCCGTGATTTAACCAGTTTTAGAAACGTCTGAGTGTTTTCTATCCACACATACTAATCATATGCATATACTATATTCCTGGCATGAGTAGCTGTAACGAGTTGCCTCCTCTTCTTCCGAAGAAGAGAGGCGAAACGGATCAGAGGACCAATACGCGGCGTGGTAATTTTCCATGGTACTTTTTAATGATATAAGGTACACATGAACAAACTAACAAAACAAGAAAACGTGAAAACTCAATTTACAGTCCTATCTGGTGCACACACAGAGACAGGAAACAATCACCCACAAACACACAGTGAAACCCACGCCACCTAAGTATGATTCTCAATCAGAGACAACTAATGACACCTGCCTCTGATTGAGAACCATACTAGGCCGAAACATAGAAATTCCCAAAACCTAGACAAACAAACATAGACTGCCCACCCAACTCACGCCCTGACCATACTAACTAAACACAAAACACAGAAAATAAAGGTCAGAAAAACCTTGACCTATAGGGGAGGGTCTGGGTGGCGTCTGTCCGCGGTGGCGGTTCTGGCGCGGGACGCGGACCCCACTTCACCCTTGTCTTTGTCCGCCTCATTCTCCGCCTCCGTGGCTTTCTCACCATGGCAACCCCTCTCAATGACCCCACTGGACAGAGGGGCAGCTCGGGACAGAGGGGCAGGGGCTCTGGACAGAGGAACAGGGGCTCTGGACAGAGGGACAGGGGCTCTGGACAGAGGGACAGGGGCTCTGGCGCCTCTGGGCTGAGGGGCTCTGGCGCCTCTGGGCTGAGGGGCTCTGGCGCCTCTGGGCTGAGGGGCTCTGGCGCCTCTGGGCTGAGGGGCTCTGGCGCCTCTGGGCTGAGGGGCTCTGGCGCCTCTGGGCTGAGGGCTCCGGCAGCGGCGCCGGACAGGCGGGACGCTCCGGCAGCGGCGCCGGACAGGCGGGACGCTCCGGCAGCAGCGCCGGACAGGCGGGAGGCTCCGGCAGCGGCGCCGGACATTTTCCGTGATAGGCTCCGGCAGCGGCGCCGGACAGGCGGGAGGCTCCCGGACAGGCGGGAGGCTCCGGCAGCGGCGCCGGACAGGCGGGAGGCTCCGGCAGCGGCGCCGGACAGGCGGGAGGCTCCGGCAGCGGCGCCGGACAGGCGGGAGGCTCCGGCAGCGGCGCCGGACAGGCGGGATGCTCCGGCAGCGGCGCCGGACAGGCGGGAGGCTCCGGCAGCGGCGCCGGACAGGCGGGAGGCTCCGGCAGCGGCGCCGGACAGGCGGGAGGCTCCGGCAGCGGCGCCGGACAGGCGGGAGCACCTGCAGAGAGGAGACAGAGAGACAGCCTGGTGCGTGGAGCTGCTACAGGAGGCAGCGGCGCCGGACAGGCGGGACGCTCCAGCAGCGGCCCGGACAGGCGGGAGGCTCCGGCAGCGGCGCCGGACAGGCGGGAGGCTCCGGCAGTGGCGCCGGACAGGCGGGAGGCTCCGGCAGCGGCGCCGGACAGGCGGGAGGCTCCGGACAGGCGGGAGGCTCCGGCAGCGGCGCCGGACAGGCGGGAGGCTCCGGCAGCAGCGCCGGACAGGCGGGAGGCTCCGGCAGCGGCGCCGGACAGGCGAGAGGCTCCGGCAGCGGCGCCGGACAGGCGGGAGCACCTGCAGGGAGGAGACTGAGAGACAGCCTGGTGCGTGGGGCTGCCACAGGAACTACCAGGCTGGGGAGACTTTCAGGAGGCTTGGTGTTAGGAGGAGCCTGAAAGACCGGGCTGTGGGGGAGCACTGGAGCTCTGGTGCGCAACCTTGGCACCACTTCCCCAGGCTGGACAACTACTCGAGCCCGGACCCTCAAAAGTGCAGGCACAGGTTGAACCGGGCTGTGGGTAAGCACGGGAGATCTAGTGCTTACTACACGCACCTCTCCCCTAGGCTCCACTCCCACAGTTGCCCGGTTTTACAGGCAGAGGACGCACTGCACCCTCCCAGCGCCCGGAGACACAGCACGCAGAGCCGGCGCAGGATAACCTGGACCCAGACTGCGTACCGGCGACCAGACCCGCTGAGCAGGCACCATACGCCCTGGCTCAATGCCCACACTCGCATGGCACTCTCGGGGCTGCCCTATAGCGCACCGGGCTATGGACACGCACTGGCGACACCGTGCGCTCAACCGCATAACACGGTGCCTGACCAGTAATGCGCTGCTCATAATAAGCACGAGGAGTGAGCTCAGGTCTGCTACCTGGCTTAGTACCACCCCTCGTGTGCCCCCAAAAAAAAAAATTTGGGGCTGCCTCTCGTACCTGTCGCACTGCCGTGCTGGCTCCTCATATTGCCGCCGATCAGCTTTCGCTGCCTCCAGCTCTGCTTTGGGGCTGCGATTTTCCCCAGCCCGTGCCCAGGGTCCCTCTCCGTTCCATATCTGCTCCCATGTCCAGGAGTCCTGTGATGGTGGCCTCTGTTGTTGATGCTGCTGCTGCTGTCGCATCGCTGTCCTTTACCACGCCGCTTGGTCCGATTGTGGTGGGTGATTCTGTAACGAGTTGCCTCCTCTTCTTCCGAAGAAGAGAGGCGAAACGGATCAGAGGACCAATACGCGGCGTGGTAATTTTCCATGGTACTTTTTAATGATATAAGGTACACATGAACAAACTAACAAAACAAGAAAACGTGAAAACTCAATTTACAGTCCTATCTGGTGCACACACAGAGACAGGAAACAATCACCCACAAACACACAGTGAAACCCACGCCACCTAAGTATGATTCTCAATCAGAGACAACTAATGACACCTGCCTCTGATTGAGAACCATACTAGGCCGAAACATAGAAATTCCCAAAACCTAGACAAACAAACATAGACTGCCCACCCAACTCACGCCCTGACCATACTAACTAAACACAAAACACAGAAAATAAAGGTCAGAACGTGACAGTAGCAGGGCGCTGAAATGTTGCGCGATTTTTAACAGAATGTTCGAAAACGTAGGGGGTAGGATCAACAGGTTAAACTATAACGCCAAACTTTTTTCACAATTTGCTCCATAATATCGACAGAAACACAGCAAACGTTGTTTAGGATCCATCCTCAAGGTGTTTTTAACATATGTATTCGATAATATATCCGTGGAGGCAGTTGGTTTCTCATAAGAAACGATTGGAAAAATGGCTACCTCAGTATTTTACGCAAGGTTTTCTCCCGGAGACACCATGCGTCCACTCGCCCCATATGGTCTCTTACAGCCATTCTCCAATGGAAATGCCTAAAAAGACGTCACAATGCTGCAGACACCTTGGTGAAAACGTGGAAAACGTAAGCTGACTCCTAGCTCCTTCACAGCCATATTAAGGAGTCATTGGCATGAGGCGGTTCCAAAAAATGCGGCACTTCCTGATTGGATTTTTATCTGGGTTTTGCCTGTAACATCAGTTCTGTGGCACTCACAGACAATATCTTTGCAGTTTTGGAAACGTCAGACTGTTTTCTTTCCAATTATATGCATAGTCGAGCATTTTTGTGTAAAAATATCTTGTTTAAAACAGGAACGTTTTTCATCCAAACATTAAAATAGCTCCCCCTATATCCAAGAAGGTAAGAACAAATTCTTATTTTCAATGACAGCCTAGTAACAGTGGGTTAACTGCCTGTTCAGGGGCAGAATGACAGATTTGTACCTTTTCAGCTCAGGGTTTGAACTTGCAACATTACAGTTACTAGTCCAACACTCTAACCACTAGCCTACCCTGCCATCCACTTCCTTATGTCTGAAACACAGGCTTCTAGTGAGGGCAATTCTGGGGCTTCACCATGTTTCATTGAAATGTACAGCTATGTGTCATCCACATAGCAGTGAAAGTTAACATTATGTTTTCGAATGACACCCCCAAGAGGTAAAATATATAGTGAAAACAATAGTGGTCCTAAAACGGAACCTTGAGGAACACCGAAATGTACAGTTGATTTGTCAGAGGACAAACCATTCACAGAGACAAACTGATATCTTTACGACAGATAAGATCTAAACCAGGCCAGAACTTGTCTGTGTAGACCAATTTGGGTTTCCAATCTCTCCAAAAGAATTTGGTGATCGAGGGTATTAAAAGCAGCACTAAGGTCTAGGAGCATGGGGACAGATGCACAGCCTCGGTCTGATGCCATTAAAAGGTCACTTACCACCTTCACAAGTGCAGTCTCAGTGCTATGATGGGGTCTAAAACCAGACTGAAGCATTTCGTATACATTTTTTGTCTTCAGGAAGGCAGTGAGTTGCTGTGCAACAGCTTTTTCAAAGATGTTTGAGAGGAATGGAAGATTTGATATAGGCCGATAGTTTTTTATATTTTCTGTGTCAAGGTTTGGCTTTTTCAAGAGAGGCTTTATTACTGCCACTTTTAGTGAGTTTGGTACACATCCGGTGGATAGAGAGCCATGTATTATGTTCAACATAGGAGGGCCAAGCACAGGAAGCAGCTCTTTCAGTAGTAGATTTCATGACTAGAAGCTCAAAAGACGAGAACGTCTTTTTTTTGTAAATAGAAATTTGCTATCGTAAATGTCAGCAACACCTCCGCCTTTGCGGGATGCACGGGGGATATGGTCACTAGTGTAACCAGGAGGTGAGGCCTCATTTAACACAGTAAATTCATCAGGCTTAAGCCATGTTTCAGTCAGGCCAACACATCAAGATTATGATCAGTGATTAGTTCATTGTCTATAACTGCCTTTGAAGTAAGGGATCTAACATTAAGTAGCCCTATTTTGAGATGTGAGGTATCACGATCTCTTTCAATAATGGCAGGAATGGAGGAGGTCTTTATCCTAGTGAGATTGCTAAGGCGAACACCGCCATGTTTAGTTCTGCCCAACCTAGGTCGGGGCACAGACACGGTCTCAATGGGGATAGCTGAGCTGACTACACTGACTGTGCTAGTGGCAGACTCCACTAAGCTGGCAGTCTGGCTGACAGCCTGCTGCCTGGCCTGCACCCTATTTCATTGTGGAGCTAGAGGAGTTAGAGCCATGTCTATGTTGGTAGATAAGATGAGAGCACCCCTCCAGCTAGGATGGAGTCCGTCACTCCTCAGCAGGCCATGCTTGGTCCTGTTTGTGGGTGAGTCCCAGAAAGAGGGCCAATTATTTACTAATTCTATCTTTTGGGAGGGGCAGAAAACAGTTTTCAACCAGCGATTGAGTTGTGAGACTGCTGTAGAGCTCATCACTCCCCCTAACTGGGAGGGGGTCATAGACAATTACTCGACGCCGACACATCTTTCTAGCTGATTTACACGCTGAAGCTATGTTGCGCTTGGTGACCTCTGACTGTTTCATCCTAACATCGTTGGAGCCGACGTGGATAACAATATCTCTATGCTCTACACTCGCCAGTTTTAGCTTTAGCCAGCACCATCTTCAGATTAGCCTTAACGTCGGTAGCCCTGCCCCCTGGTAAACAGTGTATGACCGCTGGATTATTCGTTTTAAGTCTAATACTGCGGGTAATGGAGTCGCCAATGACTATGGTTTTCAATTTGTCAGAGCTAATGGTGGGGAGCTTCGGTGTCTCAGACCCTGTAACGGGAGGAGTAGAGAAAAGAGAAGGCTCGGCCTCAGACTCCGACTCGCTGCTTAATCGGGAAAACCGGTTGAAAGTTTCTGTCGGCTGAATGAGCGACGCCGGTTGAGCATTCCTACAGCATTTCCCTCCAGAAACAGTGAGAAAGTTGTCCGGCTGCGGGGACCGTGCGAGGGGATTTATACTAACGTTACTATATCTAGTTACTGGTGGCACAGACGCTGTTTCATCCTTTCCTACACTGAAATTACCCTTGCCTAATGATTGTGTCTGAAGCTGGGCTTGCAGCACAGCTATCCTCGCCGTAAGGTGATCGTTCTCCTGTCTATGATGAGTACAGCGACTGCAATTAGAAGGCATCATGTTAATGTTACTACTTAGCTGTTGGAGGTCCTGACGAACCATGTCCAGATAAAGCGTCCAGAGTGAAAAAGTTGAATGAAAAAAAGTTGAGTGAGGGAAAAAAAAAAAAAATTAACAGTAATTAAAAAGTTTTAAAAAGTTGTCAGGTAGCAAAGTAAGGTTGGCAACAAAACGCACAGCAACACGTAAACAAGTCTGCAAGTTGTGAAAAGTAGTGATCTGTGGGAATGGGGAGTCTCTGGGATTTGTTGTGTTGATGCTGTTTACATGTTGTGGAGTGTATCTATGGTCCAATACTCTTGAGTCAACTTCCTCTTCTTCTTCATCAGAATGGAATAATTTTAGGATTTACTGCTTCAAATATATTTTTTAAGATACCCAGACTGTTGGTACAGTTGGTACACAGGGTTATAGACGGTTACGCAGGGTTAATATTTGGACGCTTATTTCTGTGGAATGTGATGTGGGAAGAAACAGGACAAGAGAGGCTCTACATTTGATTACGAGACACCTGACTAGGCTTTGGGTAATAATTGGTCAGTGCCCCACAGTGTTTGAGACTGCATTTACAAAAGCTTTGTGCATTTGTCTGACAGTGCTATCTGTATGACTGCTGTCATTTGCCTGCATGTGAAAACAACAAACCCAGATAAGATAGGACAGAGATTAAATAATACAAATGTCTTCAGGTGTTGTCTCAACAAAGTTGAAAAGGGCTAATGACTTGCTAGATTGGATCCCCAGTTGTGGCTGTATAGGTTAGAGTGTGGGTATAATTGGAATTGATTAGTGGGTCAAGAATGAACCTTTGATCAACATTACAATAAATGCCATGGGTTATTTTTCAGATTTTGGTAGTGTGTTTGTCTTGAGAGATATATGTAATCAGCTACCTGCTCTACTGTTCCCTACTACCTTCTGACCCCAGCCTCCTGGTACGACCCTCTGACCCCAGACTCCTAGTACTACCGTCTGACCCCAGCCTCTTGGTACTACCCTCTGACCCCAGACTCCTGGTTCATGACCAGGCTTTTTAAGACATTACCATGTGATTGTAAGGGTTACATATTATATTGAGAGTTAGCCCTGATGTTGTACATTCCATCCCAGGGTTCCATTGACTAACCCAGCAGTACATGACTGCGATGACAGTAGGTATGAGTATGAGGGCTTTCAGTGGGGGTTTGTCTCGCCCCATCTACTAAAATATATTATTTGGTTAGCATGTCGTCACATGTGCAAGCAGCGCAACCAATTCACCAATTTATTGAATTACTTGGGACACTTCTCTTCAGCCAAATCATAGGCTAGTAGATATGCTATTGGAAATTGTTGGAAAGTTGGAATTGGTATCTGGGGGTGCAGGAGAGGTTTTGGTTTTTGGAGAGCAGCTGAATTTTCCCTCCAACAAACCCCTGAGTGGATGACTCTGAGCCACTTATTCTGGGTGGCTGGGTGAGAATACAGGGCTTCTGTGAGCAGCTATTACACATATTAAGCTATTTACTCCCTACTGTGAGACACACTAGTCACAATGCACTTTTCCATTGGATCCTTTGAATGTTTTAGATGATGTCATGATGTACACTGAGTAGGCATTCAGGGACTTTTGAGTTAAACGAGTTTGTATTCAGGTGGGGGGTGTACTCACCCTACTTTCACCCCACTCTCCCTCCACCCTCAACTGTTGCCTCATGCTTGTGACATTAATATTGGTAATTTGGTTATTCATCAAGTAAAATTAAATATAGTGAAATATGTTTTATTCAAAATCAGCCGTGGACAACGGCCAACTAGTTTCAATAGGCTTTGCTATGAGCTCAGATAATGTCCCTTGAGAACATAATGATTTTGGGATTACATTTACGACTGTGGTCTCTGCGGCAGCGTAGCCTAGTGGTTAGAGCGTTGGACTAGTAACCGGAAGGTTGCGAGTTCAAACCCCCGAGCTGACAAGGTACAAATCTGTCGGTCTGCCCCTGAACAGGCAGTTAACCCACTGCTCCCAGGCCGTCATTGAAAATACGAATATGTTCTTAACTGACTTGCCTAGTTAAATAAAGGTAAAATTAAATTATCCTTAGATGATTGTTTTCCTTTTTTCTCTTAGGCTCTGACCCTGAGTTCACTCAGCCTTCACAAATGAACATGGGAAAAGCTAATAAAAAGTGAATATCCTGTCAGTGGAGAGGGTCAGATGGGGAGAGAGTCAGAGGAGAAGAGGGTCAGACGTGGAGAGGGTCAGAGGAGAAGAGGGTCAGACGTGGAGGGGGTCAGAGGAGAAGAGGGTCAGACATAGAGAGGGTCAGATGAGAAGAGGGTCAGACGTGGAGGGGGTCAGAGGAGAAGAGGGTCAGACATGGAGGGGGTCCGAGGAGAAGAGGGTCAGACGTGGAGGGGGTCAGGGGAGAAGAGGGTCAGACAAGGAGGGGGTCAGAGGAGAAGAGGGTCAGACGTGGAGAGGGTCAGAGGAGAAGTGGGTCGGACATGGAGAGGGTCAGATAAGAGGGTCAGACGTGTAGAGGGTCAGATGAGAAGAGGGTCAGATGTGGAAAGGGTCAGAGGAGAAGAGGGTCAGAGTAGAAGAGGGGCAGACGTGGAGAGGGTCAGAGTAGAAGAGGGTCAGAGTTGGAGAGGGTCAGAGTAGGGGGGGCAGAGGTGGAGAGATTCAGACTTGGAGAGGGTCACAGGAAAAGAGGGTCAGTGGAGAAGAGGGTCAGAGGTGGAGAGGGTCAGATGTGGAGAGGGTCAGAAGAGAAGAGGGTCAGAGTAGAAGAGGTCAGAGGTGGAGAGGGTCAGAATAGGGGGGGCAGAGGTGGAGAGATTCAGACTTGGAGAGGGTCAGACATAGAGAGGGTCAGACATATGGAGGGTCACAGGTGGAGAGGGTCAGATGTGGAGAGGGTCAGACTTGGAGAGGGTCAGAGTAGAAGAGGGTCAGACGTGGAGAGGATCAGAGGAGAAGCGGATAGAGTTATGCTCTGGTTTCTGTGTGTGTGTGTGTGTGTGTGTGTGTGTGTGTGTGTGTGTGTGTGTGTGTGTGTGTGTGTGTGTGTGTGTGTGTGTGTGTGTGTGTGTGTGTGCCAAGACAAACTGTAGACAGTGTGTGTGTGCGTGTGTGTGTGTCTTTCTCTTCATGCATGTGAGTGAGGGAGAGTTTTGTTTTTGATAAATAAGTATTTTATAGCTGAGGTTTTTTTTCATGTTATATGTGTTTTATAGCTTTTGTTTATCATCACCGCAACCTGAGAATCTCCCACAGTGTATGTTACAGCCCACATAATTACAGGACCTCAATTACAGGGTCTCTCTGTGTAACTGGTTTCTGTCAGGGGGTTTATTGCTCCTCTATTATAAGGAGGGTGTGAGCATCTTGGGGGCAAAGTAGATGGTGTTGGATTAAAAAGGATTATTGACAACATGTAAATAATATTTTGTCTCCAAATGTATTGAAAACATAAATGCATTTTCACAGTAAGCACTTGTTGTCTCTCAAATACATTGCTGTAGTTGTTAGCTAGCTGGTACATTTTTGCCAATTTATCATAGATGTGGTATAAGTCAAAACACCTCAAAACAAGACAAGGTATCAAAAACAAGATAGAACGAGCTGAAACAAACCACCTACGATACGCCACATGGCAGCCCCTGGTCATTGTGGCTAGCTATCTGACCATTCAGAATCACAACACAGAGCCTTCTAAACTTGCAATGCATGTTCATCATTTTCATGACGTTGCCAGGGAAACCGTCTATATGGTGTGTGGGTGTGTGGGAGGCTGGCGTCTTGGTAGCCCTGCTCTTAGATAAGCTCTTTGAAGTGTGTTGAAAGGGGACCTGAAGATGAAGTGGTGTGTGTTCAGGGCAGATCCCCACCTACCACCACACTGTACTAAGGTGTGAGTGAGAGACTGTCAGCAGAGCTCCAGCAGTACTCACCAGCATCACTGGTCACGTCACAGATAAGACTGCACAGGGCATGAGCCCAGAGCTTTAATTCATTCATCTTTATGTAATCTGAGTTTCCTGATTTGCCCCATTGTTTAAGTTGTGATTTGTTGTACCCCCAGACTGCAGAACCAAGGGTCAGTTCAATGCCCTGTCCTACCACTTCAGAGGGCGCAGGTCAGTGGACCAGAGCTCTGCAGAGGAGAAGCCTGCCGCCAACAGCATACAGAGGAACAGCAGGTACCTCCGGCTACATTAAGTTCCTTGAATGTGATAACCATTCTGCGTCATAGCTAACGACTGTGGTGACTACAAGTATTATAACTCACAAAGTTATGCTATAAAACATAAGGTTGTATTTTGGGATGTGTTTTCTTATATTTCAGCCCAGGTGAAGGCACTCCTGAAAATCTTGTGAATGTCTCTCTCACCTGGCAACAAAGCATTGAACCCTCGCTGAATGACTTCCAAGACTTTGTGGTGGACATGCAGAAGACTATCACAGGTTTACGGAAGCAGGTGAGAACAGTCATATACCACATAAGGCTAGATCTGCTGGGTTTGTTCATTAAGAAGTGTTACCCCAGTCCCATTCCGTCTGCTCATCACACATTGAAATAGCAACACCAGTCTTGTTGGATAGTGATTTGAGTGCTTCATTACATCCTTCCTCTACACTGCAAGCCCAGTCATATTCAGCTCAGCCTCTTACACTTAAAACCTATGCAGAACATTGTAGAATCCAGACACTATTAGCCGGTATTGTATGTGCCCAGATTGAACAGGATATGCTGCCTGATGGTATAGGATTTTTAGCATGTAGCACACTGGGGTGGGATAAAGGATAGCTAACTGTGCTGTAGGCAAACAGGCTAACATGGCTTTGAATAAAGTGGAACTTACAGCGTTTTAACTACTTTGGCAGATATGAAACAAACAGATAATCAAAATATCAGTAAAAAAATATATACTCAGTTCATGCAAAAAAATATACTTTATAATTTTTTACTCCAAATTCCATTGTTGGCCGAATAGAGGGATGCAGTTCGATGCATGATTAAAATAATTCACCAATATGTTTCTTGGTAGTTCCTGCTTTCAGGTTATAAATTACAGCTGGCCTGGTACATTGTTTGCTTCCTCTACCCACTCAGGATGCACTGTTTCAGTTTCAATTACTCTTTATTTTGGACAAAAATCGACGAATGTAACTAAAGCTGGGAATGTCAATACAATCAAACTATCAAGGGCAATGATCACAAGTCTGTCATTACATGGCTAATAGACTAGCGTATCTATTCATGTAGCTATTTATTTAGCGGAAAACACAGACCCAAACATTAGTTAACTAGCTAGCTGCTGGGAGAATGTCATGTCAGTGTTTTTTTGTGTGGCTACAGTTAGAGATTCAGGTGTTATCAAGCAAGGAATGTGGATCGCTTTGCTAGCTAGCTAGCGAGCTATGCTGAACTTGACCCACAGTCAGCATGCATATTTCTTAGTTGTCAATCAAATGTATTTGCATCAATTCAATGGGCGGACAGGCAGGCAGTTCTCATTCAATTGTCAAAACGCGGGTTGAGACAAGCCTGCATTGGCAGGCGAGCTGCAGAAGGGCGAGTGGGCTACTATTCCCCATCGTTTATCAGCGCAATTCTGATGGTCAACTACAAGCTGAAAAAGTTTGAGAGTGTTTGTCTACTGTTCCCTCGTTAGATTTTAGCTCATCTTTCTCTGGTTAACATTAGTTGTTGATCTTAAGGAGGGAAAGACACCTGTTCATGGTTGTTGGATCAATAGGACTGTAAAGTTCCTAAATGTATGTGGACTCACGTGGTATTTATGTATTCGCAGAAATCCATTCAGGTGTATTTTGTGACTTTTGGCGAATGTGTTCTATTGGTCTAAAGTCACGCTGTTGCTACTGTCTGTAAACACACAGTCCAGTTCAAAGTGAATGACGACCGACCCGTGTGGCAAATGACTTATTTGCATATCAGCTCTTATTGGCTAAGGCGCACCGGTCTGTGTAGAGTTGTACACAAACGTACACATTTTTATCATGCCTTGATCACACCTAGAGCGTCGTTGCGCTGTGGTACACCAGAAGTCCATTCATTTCCAATGGAACTCTGCATTTGCCTTGCAGCATTGCGTTACAGGGGCAGTTGTTGTGGGTTCTGTGTGGTGCATACGTTGGGTGTATCAAACGTATGCATCAAATCGTATGCGTGGGCGGTTTGACAGAAATGATAGCAGAAGATGAATGTTGAACTTTTGTTGCACACATATCCAGATGATGCTGCGTACCATTTTACACAACGACGCTGTAGGTTTGGTCGAGACGATACGTTTTATTTACTGCAGTGTCTATTCATTGTCCAAACACACACACTGCCGCTTTCCCACTATATACGTATTGCTATAGAATTTTCACAAATGCGTTACTGTATGTCATTCCCAAATATTCTATGAAAGTATGAAAGTGTGAAAATGACCATATCTAAACATCAGAAAATGGCGTCATATTTTTTCCTGGGGGTTTATATGAACAGATTTTTATAAGATTTCATGTTGCTAAAACACTGTCAGTTCCACTTTAAGTTAAGTGGTACAGATGATTTAAATAGACTGGGCCCTGTTCCCTGCCCTTGGCCCCTCTGTGTGCTGCCTGGGTCTTTGAAGGGGGGGTATTTATTGTAAGTGGATGGTTAAATAAAACTGCCCCGGGTCTAGCTTGTTCACGTGACTCGCATTACAGGAAAGACGTTGGGCTGTGGGTGTGTGTGTGTACGGGCTGGGGGGGTTGCTCTGGCTTTAGTTTTGTGTGTTGCTCTGGGCTTTAGTTAGCAGAGGGGGTGCTACCTCCTTTCCTTAGCCTCCATTAACCCCTCCTGTCTGTCTGCAGATTAAAAGACTTGAAGCTCGACTGAGTAAGACAGACTGCACTGACGCGGAGGGTCGTGAGCGATCGGACGGAGAAAGGTGGAATAAGGATCCGTGCTCCACATGCGAGTGCAGAGTATGTAACCCCCCCCGCTCCACATACATGCATACACTCCCCTATGTATTTATTTGGATAGTGAAGCTGTAACTTTTAATTCGGCTCTATACTCCAGCATTTTAGATTTGAGATCCAAAATGTTTCATATGAAGCGAAAGTGCAGAAAGGCTTTTTTAAAACAGTGTCTGTTTAACCATTTAGAAATGAAATAACTTCATATATCTAGTCCCCCCATTTGAAAGTGTGATAAGTATTTGGACAAATTCACTTATACATGTACAGTTGAAGTCGGAAGTTTACATACACTTAGGTTGGAGTCATTAAAACTAGTTTTTCAACCACTCCACAAATTTCTTGTTAACAAACTATAGTTTTGGCAGGTTGGTTAGGACATCTACTTTGTGCATGACATAAGTCATTTTTCCCACAATTGTTTACAGACAGATTATTTCACAATTCCAGTGGGTCTAAAGTTTACAAACACTAAGTTGACTGTGCCTTGGAAAAATTCCAGAAAAGGATGTTGTAATGAGTTTCCTCCTCTTCTTCCGAAGAGGAGAGGCGAAACGGATCAGAGGACCAATACGCGGCGTGGTAATTTTCCATGGTACTTTTTTAATGCTTTAAGGTACACATGAACAAACTAACAAAACAAGAAATGTGAAAACTCAAAAAACAGTCCTATCTGGTGCACACAGAGACAGGAAACAATCACCCACAAACACACAGTGAAACCCAGGCCACCTAAGTATGATTCTCAATCAGAGACAACTAATGACACCTGCCTCTGATTGAGAACCATACTAGGCCGAAACATCGAAATAACCAAAACATAGAAAAACAAACATAGACTACCCACCCAACTCACCCAACTCACGCCCTGACCATACTAACTAAACACAAAACACAGAAAATAAAGGTCAGAACGTGACAGTACCCCCAAAGGTGCGGACTCCGGCCGCAAAACCTTGACCTATAGGGGAGGGTCTGGGTGGGCATCTGTCCGCGGTGGCGGTTCTGGCGCGGGACGCGGACCCCACTTCACCATTGTCTTTGTCCGCCTTATTGTCCGCCTCCGTGGCTTTCTCACCATGGCAACCCCTCTCAATGACCCCACTGGACAGAGGGGCAGCTCGGGACAGAGGGGCAGAAGCTCTGGACAGAGGGACAGGGGCTCTGGCGCCTCTGGGCTGAGGGGCTCCGGCGCCTCTGGGCCGAGGGGCTCTGGCGCCTCTGGGCCGAGGGGCTCTGGCGCCTCTGGGCCGAGGGGCTCTGGCGCCTCTGGGCTGAGGGGCTCTGGGCTGAGGGGCTCTGGCGCCTCTGGGCTGAGGGGCTCCGGCAGCGGCGCCGGACAGGCGGGACGCTCCGGCAGCGGCGCCGGACAGGCGGGAGGCTCCGGCAGCGGCGCCGGACAGGCGGGAGGCTCCGGCAGCGGCGCCGGACAGGCGGGACGCTCCGGCAGCGGCGCCGGACAGGCGGGACGCTCCGGCAGCGGCGC
Organism: Oncorhynchus keta; assembly: GCF_023373465.1. Lineage (NCBI taxonomy): Eukaryota > Metazoa > Chordata > Actinopteri > Salmoniformes > Salmonidae > Oncorhynchus > Oncorhynchus keta. The sequence continues at coordinate 15,375,893 of NC_068449.1, read as the reverse complement.
CGGACAGGCGGGACGCTCCGGCAGCGGCGCCAGACAGGCGGGACGCTCCGGCAGCGGCGCCGGACAGGCGGGAGCACCTGCAGAGAGGAGACAGAGAGACAGCCTGGTGCGTGGAGCTGCTACAGGAGGCAGCGGCGCCGGACAGGCGGGACGCTCCAGCAGCGGCGCCGGACAGGCGGGAGGCTCCGGCAGCGGCGCCGGACAGGCGGGAGGCTCCGGCAGCGGCGCCGGACAGGCGGGAGGCTCCGGCAGCGGCGCCGGGAGGCTCCGGACAGGCGGGAGGCTCCGGCAGCGGCGCCGGACAGGCGGGAGGCTCCGGCAGCGGCGCCGGACAGGCGGAGGCTCCGGCAGCGGCGCCGGACAGGCGGGACGCTCCGGCAGTGGCGCCGGACAGGCGGGAGGCTCCGGCAGCGGCGCCGGACAGGCGGGAGGCTCCGGACAGGCGGGAGGCTCCGGACAGGCGGGAGGCTCCGGCAGCGGCGCCGGACAGGCGGGAGGCTCCGGCAGCGGCGCAGGACAGGCGGGACGCTCCGGCAGCGGCGCCGGACAGGCGGGAGGCTCCGGCAACGGCGCCGGACAGGCGGGAGGCTCCGGCAGCGGCGCCGGACAGGCGGGAGGCTCCGGCAGCGGCGCCGGACAGGCGGGACGCTCCGGCAGCGGCGCCCGGACAGGCGGGAGCACCTGCAGGGAGGAGACTGAGAGACAGCCTGGTGCGTGGGGCTGCCACAGGAACTACCAGGCTGGGGAGACTTTCAGGAGGCTTGGTGTTAGGAGGAGCCTGAAAGACCGGGCTGTGGGGAGCACTGGAGCTCTGGTGCGCAACCTTGGCACCACTTCCCCAGGCTGGACAACTACTCGAGCCCGGACCCTCCAGAGTGCAGGCACAGGTTGAACCGGGCTGTGGGTAAGCACGGGAGATCTAGTGCTTACTACACGCACCTCTCCCTAGGCTCCACTCCCACAGTTGCCCGGTACGAGCGGAGCGCAGGCAGAGGACGCACTGCACCCTCCCAGCGCCCGGAGACACAGCACGCAGAGCCGGCGCAGGATAACCTGGACCAAGACTGCGTACCGGCGACCAGACCCGCTGAGCAGGCACCATACGCCCTGGCTCAATGCCCACACTCGCATGGCACTCTCGGGGCTGCCCTATAGCGCACCGGGCTATGGACACGCACTGGCGACACCGTGCGCTTAACCGCATAACACGGTGCCTGACCAGTAATGCGCTGCTTATCATAAGCACGAGGAGTGAGCTCAGGTCTGCTACCTGGCTTAGTACCACACCTCGTGTGCCCCCCAAAAAAAAAAATTTGGGGCTGCCTCTCGTACCTGTCGCACTGCCGTGCTGGCTCCTCATATTGCCGCCGCTCAGCTTTCGCTGCCTCCAGCTCTGCTTTGGGGCTGCGATTTTCCCCAGCCCGTGCCCAGGGTCCCTCTCCGTTCAGTATCTGCTCCCATGTCCAGGAGTCCTGTGATGGTGGCCTCTGTTGTTGATGCTGCTGCTGCTGCTGTCGTCGCTGTCCTTTACCACGCCGCTTGGTCCGATTTTGGTGGGTGATTCTGTAATGAGTTTCCTCCTCTTCTTCCGAAGAGGAGAGGCGAAACGGATCAGAGGACCAATACGCGGCGTGGTAATTTTCCATGGTACTTTTTTAATGCTTTAAGGTACACATGAACAAACTAACAAAACAAGAAATGTGAAAACTCAAAAAACAGTCCTATCTGGTGCACACACAGAGACAGGAAACAATCACCCACAAACACACAGTGAAACCCAGGCCACCTAAGTATGATTCTCAATCAGAGACAACTAATGACACCTGCCTCTGATTGAGAACCATACTAGGCCGAAACATCGAAATAACCAAAACATAGAAAAACAAACATAGACTACCCACCCAACTCACGCCCTGACCATACTAACTAAACACAAAACACAGAAAATAAAGGTCAGAACGTGACAGATGTCATGGCTTTAGAAGCTTCTGATAGGCTAATTGACATAATTTGAGTTAATTAGAGGTGTACCTGTGGATGTATTTCAAGGCCTAACTTCAAACTCAGTGCCTCTTTGCTTGACTCATGGGAAAATCATAAGAAATCAGCCAAGTACTCAGAAACAAAATTGTAGACCAACACAAGTCTGGTTCATCCTTGGGCTAATTTCCAAATCCTGAAGGTACCGAGTTCATCTGTACAAACAATAGTACACAAGTATAAACACCATGGGACCACGCAGCCGTCATACCACTCAGGAAGGAGACTCGTTCTGTCTCCCAGAGATGAACGTACTTTGGTGTGAAAAGTGCAAATCAATCCCAGAACAACAGCAAAGGATCTTTTGAAGATGCTGGAGGAAACAGGTACAAAAGTATCTATATCCACAGTAAAACAAGTCCTATATCGACATAACCTGAAAGGCCGCTCAGCAAGGAAGAAGCAACTGCTCCAAAACCGCCATAAAAAAGCCAGACTACGGTTTGCAACTGCACATGGGGACAAAGATCTTCTTTTTGGAGAAATGTCCTCTGACCTGATGAAACAAAAATTAGAACTGTTTGGCCATAATGTCCATCGTTATGTTTGGAGGAAAAAGGGGGAGGCTTTGGGGTGGCAGCATCATGTTGTGGGGGTGCTTTGCTGCAGGAGGGACTGATGCACTTCACAAAATAGATGGCATCATTAGGTAGGAAAATGATGTGGATATATTGAAGCAACATCTCAAGACATCAGTCAGGAAGTTAAAGCTTGGTCTCAAATGGGTCTTCCAAATGGACAATGACCCCAAGCATACTTCCAAAGTTGTAAAATGGCTTAAGGACAACAAAGTTAAGGTATTGGAATGGCCATCACAAAGCCCTGACCTCAACCCTATAGAAAATTTGTGGGCTGAACTGAAAAAGCGTTTGCAAGCAAGGAGGCCTACAAACCTGACTCAGTTACACCAGCTCTGTCAGGAGGAATGGGCCAAAATTCACCCAACTTATTGTGGAAATCTTGTGGAAGGCTACCTGAAACGCTTGACCCAAGTTAAACAATTTAAAGGCAATGCTACCAAATACTAATTGAGTGTATGTAAACTTCTGACCCACTGGGATTGTGATGAAAGAATAAAAGCTGAAAAAAATTATTCTCACTACTATTATTCTGACATTTCACATTCTTAAAATAAAGTTTTACTATGATTAAATGTCAGGAATTGTGAAAAACTGACTTTAAATGTATTTGGCTAAGGTGTATGTAAACTTCCGACTTCAACTGTATGTGTATTAAAGTAGTCAAAAGTTAAGGATTTGGTCCCATATTCCTAGCACACAATGACTACATGAAGCTTGTGCCTCTACTAACTTGATGTACATGTCCATACAGATCACACACACATGTACAGACCACACACAGACTTGCACAACCACAGTCTATTCACCACTGTCTCCTCAACACGCACACAGTGCAAAGTGTACAGTATATTCACTTCTCACATTCACACCCAGCTTATCAGGCCTGTTTGCCATTAGCGGGCTCTTTCCACACCTTTCCACACTGCCTGGAGGCAGGCGAGATGATCAGATTAACAGAGCCATTGGCATGCCATCACTACTCCACTCAGCACCATGCCAGTGCCAGGATCCATCTGTCCTGTCCCATTCTTCCCTGTTCTGGCGCCATGGCCAGCATTACATTCTTGTACTAGTTGACAGTACTAACTCCCTGGCATCGCATTACCAACATGCTGGCACCACAGTACTAACATCCTGTCACCGCAGTATTCATTTCCTGGCACTGCAGTACTAACCTCCTGCACAGCAGTACCAACTCCTTGGCACCGCATTACCAACCTGCTGGCACCGCAGTACCAACCTCCTGGCAACGCAGTACCAACCTCCTGGCAAAGCAGTACCAACCTCCTGGCAACGCAGTACCAACCTCCTGGCAACGCAGTACCAACCCCCTGGCAACGCAGACCCATGTACAGTGTGTCACTTTTCAGCTTGACTGATTCTTTTCACCTCTTTATCTTCATGAATCTCCAGTCTCTCACTTTTCCAACTGCTGGCAGAGAGCAAGGTTTCTCATGCCAAACCTGACGACCCCCCCTCTCTCTTTCTGTCTTTCTTTCTTTCCCTCCCTCTCTTTCCTCCCCACTCCCTCCCACCCTCCAGGATGCCCAGGTGACGTGCTTCATGGAGTCGTGTCCTCCGCCGGTGGAGTGCCAGGAGCCTGTGAAGCTGAAAGGATTGTGCTGCCCCGTGTGTCTCAACCAAGGAGAGGGAGCAGCCAGTAACAGCCAGACCCAGACAGGGGGCCAGGCGCTGGGTAGCCCTCATCACGTATAACCCTCAGGGGCCCCATGCCCTAGTGTCTGACACACACACATACACACACAGGAGAGACCCTGACGGTGCGCTTACCTAACAGCCACCTGCACCCAATTGCCTCGTTTTTTAAATCGTTTTTAGAAAAATCATAATTTGTATTATTTTGTTATTTTGATTGTCATGTCCCCATGGCCAACGAACTGCCTGAGGCTTGGTTTCAAATCCACTGGCAACAGGAGAGCAATCACTATGGATCTGCTTCCTTCTGGAAGGATGAATGGATGGATGAATATTTGGATGGATGGACAGATGGAAAACCCCCCTTCCTCACTCAGGGGCCTCCCATACAGGGCCTCAGATAGAGGTCTCTGATCTGAAGTGTTACCTCACCACTGCATTTGAAGGCCCCACAAAGTGGCTGAAACAAATTTGTTGTGAAAACAGGTGGAAATGGCACTGCAGCCATTAGATCGACCATGGGTCGGCCATGTTGTCTCAAAACGCTTTCTCAGGTTAGAGATGCCGAAAAAACTGGTGCTAATTTTCCCCTTTGTCTTAATGATTTAGTCACTAAATACAACCCTTCAAAGTATTATTATTATTATTTTTTACAATATGCAAAGCAACAAATATACACTCATTATGTGCCTTTTGTTCTTAAAAAAAATCACATTTGAGACATTTTATGTACTAAATTACTTCTGCTTTTCAAAATGTTTATGGTGCTTTATATCATATTATGAATATGTATTTTCCCTTTTGTATCACCTGCTAACATATGAAGATAATGTGAAGCCCTACAAAAACCTTTTACAATTCAAAGATGTCTACTGATTTTTACCTTATCACATCTGTCTTCAATGGCAACTGTTGGTGAACTAAATAACATCTGGTATTTAGATATGTTATCTCCTCTCCTCAAGGCAATGTCAAACTTTTACAAACTTGAGGGGTGTTGGTTGGATTTGGGGCTTGGTGTTGGGTTGGAAGGGGAGATGTTCCTATTTGGCTCAACCGCTCTTTACTAGAAGGCATAATACATTTTTTCTCTCAAGGTGTAATGCTTTTTCACACTCCATGTAGTTAAAGCAGTGAAAGGCCATTTGTTACCACTGTAGAGATGTAGTCATTTTTGTCCCAACGTTTTCAGTGTCTCCTGCTAACCTACCACAGCAGTACTCTGTCCTACCCCCAGTGTCCCGTCTACCCCTCTCTACAGCATTAGCCCATACTCACACATATACATTAAAGGACTGCAGCCATACCTCCCTAACTATCTCGTGCTCTCATAACCGAACCCACAGCTTCTCAGCTCCACTCACATGCATTCCTTTCCTCCTTCCCAAGCACTCAGCCCATATGATGTAACTATTCTCCTCTGTGTGCTGGAGAGTTGTGTGTGTGTGACCGATCACCAGGTCTCTGTAGTTTTAATGCAGGTGAGAAACCTTGCCTGGCTCTCATCTCTTAGGTTCCTAGGAGACGATGGATATGGAGGTGAGGTGACATCATTTGGCCGGGTGTGTGAAGCGCAGACGTCTACCTCTCTGAACCCCATTCCTCTCTAATGCAAGCCAGATGGGAGGGGAGGGTGGAATGGGAGATGGTGTCAATCAAATATCTGGTGCTGCTTTATTTTCTGGAGGCTCCCTACTGTTACAAATCAGGCAACAGAGTGTTTCCCATTGACACACACGCACACACACACACACACACACACACACACACACACACACACACACACACACACACACACACACACACACACACACACACACACACACACACACACACACACAGGCCCATTAATCAGATACAAGTATGTACAGTATGCTGTTGGGGTTTGGGGTTTCTCCAAGAATGTCAAGGCAATCATGTAGTTGTGGTGGAGCTCAATAGCAATTGGTATCATGCCACATGGAATACATGCTGCATTATGTATAGTAGACCCCTCCTTTCTCCTCCCTCTACTTTCCTCTGCAGTACCTTGGCTTTTACTCCTGCTTCTGTGTGTGTGTGTGTGTGTGTGTGTGTGTGTGTGTGTGTGTGTGTGTGTGTGTGTGTGTGTGTGTGTGTGTGTGTGTGTGTGTGTGTGTGTGTGTGTGTGTGTGTGTGTGTGTGTGTGTGTGTGTGCGTGTGTATATGCATGCAACCCCAGGTTTGGCTCCCATTGCACTGTGACCTCACTTCCTCTGCATCGCTGGTTGTCATGTCATCTTCAGCCATGTTGTAATGAGTACCTTTCGTCGTTTTTTACATTTTCATTCTAACCCTCATGTTACTGGTCTCCCCTTTGTTCCCCAAACCCCCCACTGTCACCAGAATGCACTGCTCTGCAAGACTGAACATGCTTTACCTACACTGTCCCAAAGTGAGTGGTCAAAGTGGATACCTATCTGACAATTGTATTGTAAGGTTGCCAAAGAATTGTTTGCACTGTAATGTATGCCTCTCAACAATAATAAAAAATAGGCCACATTTGAAATACAATCACCATGTTTGTTTCTGTTATTTCCCTGGTGGGTGCTGCTACTCTCTGTAGATATGTTCCCAGACAGTGGCATTATGGGTAAACATGTACAATACTGCCTCGTGTAAAGAAGATTGATGATAGAGTTGCATGTCTTAAGGCCTGATCCAGTCTTTGCCCAATGCCATCCATCCTGTACTGTACTATGTAGCCATTCCTAGTCAGTTGTATTTAGGCTTTTAGACGTGAATGAAGAACACGAGAGTCATGTTTGATGAATACCTGTTGTAGTGGAAACCCTATCCCCTGTGTAACTACGGGAGATCTGTCTGTCTGTCTGTGAGTGTCTGTGTTGTGGGACTGTGGGGTTAAATATAACTATATTACTGGTTAGAGAATGGCTGTGTTTTTATTTCTCTCTAGTTAATTAGTCTCTAGAATTGTTATGTTTTGGGAACCACCAATGTCTTTGGTTACCTCATCTGGAGGGCCAATAGTTGTTCCTCATCATGTGACCTGACCAGGAAAAACTCCAGACCCTAGTTATAACCTGTAATAGTATAAGTTCTCGAGATGTTCCTTTGTCGGAGCTAACAATCCCTTTTGAAACCTGATGTAATTATAGATTTCATCACATCCTCATCATAGTTTGTCAATTGTTCTCTCTGCATTTGTCTGGTGCACAGATGTTCTGTTTTCATAACGTACCATGAGTGTTGTAAACAGACCAACAAGCATCAGAAAGCTCCTTTAACCAAACAGGAGGCAGCTGCTGTTTACTGAATGACTTCTCCTCCATTATTCATCAAACATTAGTAACATTGTCCATAGATCATCATCTTCCCATTGGTGCTCTTGAATGTTGTTATGATCTTTTCAACCAGTGTTCTCTTAAAAAGTATATTTATTTTGAAGTAGGATGTCTGATGCAATGATTTATTTGGCATTTTACAAAGCTATCCCAAACATTGTGTCTGGATTATGTCTTCAAAGGTCTGTCCCTGGATTACCTTCAACACCTAACCCCATTTGGTCCTGAAACACTGGAACAAATAGTCCTACATTGGGACTACAATTACTTTATAATGAGAAAGTAATGAGTGAATGGAAAGTTATCTATGATGCTGAACCATAAGCTCGTCTTGACACAAAGCAGTCTGCATTGATGTCCACTCCTGTCTTTTCTCTGAGGCCTGTCTGAACCAGGTGGTCTCTTTTTCTGTCTGTCTCTGAATTTCTCTCTCTCTCCTTATCCGATCATCCATCTATATCTCTCTCTCCATACTTTATTCCTTCTGTCTATTATTGGTATCTTCTCAGAGGAGGTCCTGATCCTTGTCCTCCCTCCGGTGGAAGCTCCTCTCAAAGTCAGAGAGATGGAGGGAATGAAACTGGAGGTGGACTTGAGGTTTCCAGTGGCGGGCCAGATAAAAGGCCTCCTCTTCCCAGTCAGGAAAAGCCATTATCACCATGACAACATGGGACCAACCACTCCATAGCCATCCTCAGAAGTCCCACCAGTAGTGGTGCGTGGGTAAAATCAGTGGGGAAGCCAGGAAAAAAATGTGTTGTGATAATTGCGTTGTTTTCTCTATAACCTGTCAGTCCATATGCCTTTGCCACTGTGATGTATAGGCCTAAGGCAGAGACAATAAGAAGACACAGTGGCAGAATACATTCAACCACACCTGTGTTTCATCACAAAACCAGAGATGCTGAAGTTCACAAGGTATATTGTCCGGTTTTGTCCACAACACAAAACATATTGCATGTAACAAAAAGTTACATGACCTACAGCATGGTCAAGCAAGTTAATGTTTCCAACATTTTTGGACTACTAAACAACTATTGATTTAGAACCATGGAGAGTTACCGCAAGTCACAAAGAAAACCTCCACTAATTCCAGCATAATTTCAGCAAAATTGATTGTGAAAGTTTCAACATCATAAAATCACCTATGCTTACTCTAATACAGTGACAACTAAAAGATACCAAAAACAATTTAATCCAATCAACCTAAGCTAAATATGATGTGGCTGATAATGGCACTGTTTTCTGTGTGTGTGTGTGCATGCGTTCATGCAAGTTGACTCACACTACACCAATGCCATCCTCCTCTCTTTCATGTTGCCGAAACAGTCTATGACTCTGTCATACTGTACACGCGTTTAGTTTTTGTTGTCCTAGGCTACCTGGCTAAAATGTTTGCTCGCTAGCCTAACTTCCTTTCATGGGCAACAATGAGCCAGCTAGTTAACATTAGCCTACTACATCTAGCTACATGTTGAACTTCCATCCTCTCAGGTAAGGGGCACAATGTATGGATTTATTGTTTGAATGGTCAGAATCTCCGTTATAATCACTGGCCTGTACGGAGAATTAAGTAAAACCACAAGACCAACTCCCAATCTCCATCCAAGGCTGATTTAGGAAAGGGACCATTTTAGCTAGCTAGCTAGCCACCCGAGGACGACAACGCAATGAGAATAAACAATTCAGTTTTTTTCTGTCAATTACGTTTGGCTTTTGATGTGATTGATGTGAAGCCAAATCCAAACTGGCTTTCAATGACACACATTTTTGGTGCGCCAGGACCGTTCACAGTTGAGTTCACTCAGTTTAGCTCAACGCAGATTCGCTATTATTTTATGTAATTTGTTTATCAAAGGAGGCCAAATGCTCGCTGGCTTCGCTTGCATTCAATGCTACAGGTGGCAACAAATTCATATTCTTTTGACCAGACTGTCACGGCTGATGAAAGGAGCGGACCAAGGTACCGTGTGGTGAGCGTACATGTTCTTTAACTAAGAAAAGACACCGAACAAAACAATACACACTACAAAATAAAACCGTGAAGCTTAAGGCTAAGTGCCATAAAGAAAGTCACCTTCCCACAAACACAGGTGGGAAAAGGGTACCTTTTTGGTTCCCTGTGTATGGTTCCCAATCAGAGATAACGACAGACAGCTGTCCCTGATTGAGAACCATACCCGGCCTAAACATAGAGATAGAAAATCATAGAAACACAAAACATAGAAATGAACAACACAACTCACGCCCTGACCAAACAAAAATAGAGACATAAACGGGATCTCCAAGGTGCGGACTCCGGCCGCAAAACCTGAACCTATAGGGGAGGGTCTGGGTGGGCATTTCTCCGCGGTGGCGGCTCTGGTGAGGGACGTAGACCCCGCTCTACCTCTGGCTTGGCCCACTTAGGTGGCGCCTCTAGAGTGGGGACCCTTGCCGCCGACCCCGGACTGGGTACCCTCGTAGCGGGCCCCGGACTGGGCACCCTCGTAGCGGGCCCCGGACTGGGCACCCTCGTTGTGGGCCCCAGACTGGGCACCCTCGTTGTGGGCTTCCGGACTGGAAGGCACCTCTGGAGGCTCCGGACTGGAGGACGACACTGGAGGCTCCAGACTGGGTGCAGTCACGGGACTCACCAGGCTGGGGAGCCCTACTGGAGGCCTGGTTCATGGAGGAGGCACAGGATAGACCGGTCTGTGCGGGAGCACTGAATATCTGGTGCCTAGCCTTGGCACCACTCTTCCAGGCTGAATGCCCACTCTAGCCCGGCACCTCCAGAGCGCAGGCACAGGTCGAACCGGGCTGTGGGGGAGCATTGGAGCTCTGGTGCTTGGCACTTGTACCGCTCCTCTTAGCTGCATGCCCACTTTAGCCCTGCACGTGCAAGGAGCTGGAACAGGTCGCACTGGGTTCTCTTGGAAAACTGGGGAAATCGTGCCTAGAGCCGGCGCAGGACTCACCGGGCTGTGGAGGCGCACTGGAGGTCTGGAGCGCCAAGCTGGCACAAGACGTGCAGGGCTGGGGAGGTGCACAGGAGGCCTGGTGTGTGGGGCTGGCACAGTCTTCACCAGACGGCAAGCACACACCTCAGGACGAGTATGGAGAGCTGACTCAGGTGACATCAACTCGAGGACACGCTCCGTAGGGCGAATGTCGTGCCTCATGCACCAACACAGCAGCTTTCTCTTAGCTCTCTCCTCCAATCTCCCCATTAACTCCTTCACTCTTTCCCTTCACTCCCTTCACTCACCTCGACTAGCTCTGGTTCCATCCTCGACTCCGCCGTCTGCCCCGTGTGCCCCCTCCCCAATAATTTTTGGGGTGCTTTCTCTCTTGGCCACACTGTTTGGTCCTTTGGTGGTGGGAAGTTGTGTCACGGCAGATGAAAGGAGCGGACCAAGGTGCAGCCTGGTGAGCCTACGTGTTCTTTAATTAAGAAAAGATGCCGAACAAAACAATACACACTACAAAACAAAACCGTGAAGCTTAAGGCTAAGTGCCATAAAGACAGTCACCTTCCCACAAACACAGGTGGGAAAAAGGGTACCTAAATATGGTTCCCAATCAGAGACAACGACAGACAGCTGCCCATGATTGAGAACCATTCCCGTCCAAAACATAAAGATAGAAAATCATAGAAACACAAAACATAGAAATGCCAAGGTGTGACACAGACAGCATCAGGCAGATGGACTACATATACAGAGACAGAGGGGCCTTGTTTTGCTCACTCAGATTCTTTCTACAGTGAGATACATTCAGCCTCTTGCGAATTGAAGGAAAATTATGAAAGCAAGACGAAAGATAATTATTTATTATTTTGGGGGATGGGGGAGCCTGGCTTCCCTTTGCATGAATGGATACCAACCACTGGGTCCTCAGATAGGAGGCCCCCTAGAGGGCATGTTGGGGGGAGGGAATCACCAGCATGTGGTCTCTCTCCCATATCACTTCATATTTTACTCTTTCCGGTATCTCCCATAGTCCTAGTCCCTGCACGCACTGAAGCCTCTCTCCTGGCCACTTAGCGCTGAGCTAAGCCCCAGTGTTGACTTTGGGACAGGGTGAGATTATGTAAGCGAGGAAGTGCTGTAGGTGTTCCAGGCCTTTCCCCAGACATAGCTAGATGGTGTGAAGCAGACAGACAGACAGACCTACAGACAAACACAGGACATCTCCCATACCCTACACAGCCTGCAGCTGCACAGCTCTGGCTCTCCACAGCCTCGACTCTACTTTCTTAATCAGGACCTGGAATTTAATTTGGAAGACCGAGTTTCTGTATTGCCTGACCAAGGTGGGAGTTTTCTTCCCACCCTCCCTCTCTCCCCAGGAACGTCAGTCTCATTCTCTATGCCAGGTGATGAAAGGGAGAAGAACTCTGGATCCTGCCGTTAGCTTCAAAGCACCAGGGCCTTTGATTGGTTGTTATCCAGCTGTAGCCTTTTATTGTTTTCCAAAATGGCACAAAACCCTTTTTTAGTGTGTACTGTATGTACAGTAACTATGTTGGTTTAATGTTCTGAGGGAGAATGTCATTAGATCTGATTTGGCACAGAAAGCGGACTAGACGAGACTCGGGGGAGAGGAGCTCTTGTTAGCATTATATGGCAACATACATTCCTTTTTCCAGTTCAGGCCTTGATTACATTTCCAGATTTTTTGTCACTCCCAATGTCGGTTACAGTAATTAGATTTACGGCCGAAACTTGAACCCAGAGAGTGCTACATCTGACCCATTCCCCCTTCCTCCCTCAGGATTTTCAGCCCTATGCAAATGCCAACTTTCTTTCCGTAGTCTATTAATCCTAATTGCCTAAACAGAATATATCCTGTTAACCTAACTGCAAAAACAGGTCAGTTTTCGAGGACGGGGAGTGTTCTGACATTAGATACAATCTTCCACTGAGCGATTGAGCTGGGGGGCTAGTGGTGGTGGTGGGAGGAGGGGGAGGGGGCTAGTGGTGGTGGTGGGAGGAGGGAGAGGGGGAGGGAGGGGTACATGAAGTAATTGTAAACTAATCTTGTCTGAGGAGTGACTGTGACTGACTTGCCCTGCATTCCTCCAACAGGGCTCAGACTGTGCCAGTAATAATCTCCTGCCTGCCTGCCAGGCAGAGCTCCTAATAAGCTTTCCTCTCCTAGGCCTGAAATTTCCCTAATAGGCCCAGCCGGAGAGGGAGAGGGAGAGAACCAATAAAAAAACAGAGACAGACCAATCCCTACTGCAGCAGCAGACGGGACAGGTCCGACTGCAGTACACCTTCTCATCCACAATCTGGAGGAATGTGAGACACTGGGTTGATAAAGGAGAATAGACTGTTTGTGGGAAATGTTGTGTTTTGAGGTGTGAGAATTGGAGAAAGGATGAGAGTGCCAAAGTGGTATGGAAATGTCTCGGTTGTCTCAAACCTGTGTGAAGCTTTTACAGTGGGAATTCAGTTGATATGTAAACACATTTCTCTTCACAGGCCAAGCCAGATCCCCTGTCAGGAGGATAGTGTTGTCGGGTTGTCAGGTATCAAACACTCAAAATAAAATGTATTACACAGTCTATTCTTTCTGTTGGTGTGCGCCAGTAGACCAGTAATGAAACTGGATCTTGTGTCACCAACCCCTGGCTGTCAAACTCTGCAATATCACAAAAGTCAATAAATATTGTATCCGATCCTCTCCCACTTGTTTTCTCTGGCAACTCTCCTGTTGGCTTTCTCAGTTTGCTCTCATACTGATATGATAACAAAGGGCGAAGATCAGGCCAGAGATTAGCCGGTGTGTGTGTGTGCGTGCATCCCGTTTTAAGATTGCTCCCAGGGATGGATTCTGCAGACTAGAAAAACACTTCTTCAGGAGATGACATCACTCCGAGGGTCAGGCGGGCTGATTTATGGTTGACCAATGGTGCCTGGAAAAGGTAACACACACACACACTCACCGTATTTAAATTACACACTGCTCCAGGTTTCTCAGGCCGTTGGTCTTTGCCCTCATTCCTAATTAATGAGTTAAGTGCTACAGATGTAAAGTACTTAAGTAAAAATACTTTAAATTACTACTTAAGTAGTTATTTGGGGTATTTGTACTTTACTATTTACATTTTTGACAACTTTTACTTTTACTTCACTACATTCCTAAAGAAAATAATGTATTTGTTACACCATACATTTTGCCTGACAAACAAAAGTATGTGTTACATTTTGAATGCTTAGCAGGACAGGAAGGTGGTCCAAAGGGTGACACATATATCGAGAGAACATCCGATAGTACCAATAGTGTCCAAAGCTGTCATCAAGGCAAAGGGTGACCACTTTGAAGAATCTCAAATCTATTTTGATTTGATTCACACTTTTTTGGTTACTACATGATTCCATATGTGGTATTTCATAGTTTTGATGTCTTCACTATTATTGGAACCCTGAAATGAGTAGGTGAGTCCAAACTTTTGACTGGTACTGTACATATACAGTGCATTCGGGAAGTATTCAAAACCCTTACATAAGTATTCAGACCCTTTACTTAGAACATTGTTGAAGTGCCTTTGGCAGCGATTACATCCTCGAGTCTCCTTGGGTATGACACTACAAGCTTGACACACCTGTATTTGAGGACTTTCTCCCATTCTTCTCTGCAGATCCTCTCAAGCTCTGTCAGGTTGGATGGGGAGCGTTTCTGCACAGCTATTTTGAGGTCTGTTCAGAGATGTTCGATTGGGTTCAAGTCCGGGCTCTGGCTGTCGCTCCTGCGTTGTCTTGGCTGTGTGCTTAGGGTCGTTGTTCTGTTGGAAGGTGAACATTCACCCCAGTCAGGTCCTGAGCGCGCTGGAGTAGATTTTCATCAAGGATCTCTTTGTACTTTGCTCCGTTCCATCGATCTTGATTAGTCTCCCAGTCACTGCCGCTGAAAAATATCCCCACAGCATGATACTGCCTCCTCCATGCTTCACCTTAGGATTGGTGCCAGGTTTCCTCCAGGTGTGACGCTTGGCATTCAGGCCAAAGATTTCAATCTTGGTTTCATCAAACCAGAGAATCTTGTTTGTCATGATCTGAGAGTCCTTTAGGTATTTGTATTTATTATGGATCCACATGCCAAAGCAGCAGCTACTCTTCCTGGGGTCCAACAAAATTAAGGCAGTTTATACAATTTTAAAACTTTACAATACATTCACAGATTTCACAACACACTGTGTGCCCTCAGAACCTTAGTCCACCACTACCACATATCTACAGTACTAAATCCATGTGTATGTATAGTACGTATGTTATCGTGTGTGTGTGTGTGCGTGTGCGTGTGTGTGTGTGTGCCAAAGGTTGACAGCCCGCTTGGCAAACTCAAAGCGGGCTGTCATGACCCTTTTACTGAGGAGTGGCTTCCGTCTGATTGGTGGAGTGGTGCAGAGATGGTTGTCCTTCTGGAAGGTTCTCCAATCAGAACTCAGGAGCTCTGTCAGAGTGACCATCAGGTTGTTGGTCACCTCCCTGACCAAGGCCCTTCTCCCTCGATTTCTCAGTTTGGCCTCCAGGAAGAGTCTTGGTGGTTCTAAACTTCTTCCATTTAAGAATGATGGAGGCCACTGTATTCTTGGGGAGCTTCAATGCTGCAGAAATGTTTTGGTACCCTTCCCCAGATCTGTGCCTTGACACAATCCTGTCTCGGAGCTCTACGGACAGTTCCTTCGACCTCATGGCTTGGTTTTTGCTCTGACATGGACTGTCAACTGTGGGACCTTATAGACAGGTTTGTGCATTTACAAATCATGTCCAGTCAATTGAATTTACCACAGGTGGACTCCAATCAAGTTGTAGAAACATCTGAAGGATAATCAATGGAACATGATGCACCTGAGCTCAATTTCGAGTCTCATAGCAAAGAGCCTGAATACTTATGTAAATAAGGTATTTCTGTTATAAATATTGAATACATTTGCAAAAGATTCTACAAACCTGTTTTTAGCTTTGTTATTATGGGGTATTTTGTGTTGATTGATGAGAAAAAAAATAAATCAATTTCAGAATAAGGCTGTAAAGTAACAAAATGTGGAAGAGGGGAAGAGGACTGAATACTTTCCAGATGTACTGTGTAGATAGATAGAGAAAGAAAGAGAGGAAAAATATATATACAGTTGAAGTCAGAAGTTTACATACGTACATCTTTGCCAACTACATTTCAACTTAGTTTTTTGCAATTCCTGACATTTAATATTAGTAAAAATCCCTGTCCACTTTATTTTAAAGATGTGAAATGTCAGAATAATAGTAGAGAGAAGCTTTATTTCTTTCATCACATTCCCAGTGGGTCAGAAGTTTACATACACTAAATTAGTATTTGATAGCATTGCCTTTAAATTGTTTAACTTGGGTCAAAGGTTTTGGGTAGCCTACAAGCTTCCCACAATAAGTTGGGTGAATTTTGGCCCATTCCAACTTTGGAGGTATGCTTGGGGTCATTTGGAAGATCCATTTGCGACCAGGCTTTAACTTCTGATGACTGATGTCTTGAGATGTTGCTTCAATATATCCACATAATTGTCTTGCCTCATGGCGCCATCTATTTTGTGTCCCTCCTGCAGCAAAGTACCCCCACAACATGATGCTGCCACCCCCGTGCTTCACGGTTGGGATGGTGTTCTTCGGCTTGCAAGCCTCCCCTTTTTTCCTCCATACATAACGATAGTCATTATGGCCAAACAGTTCTCTTTTTGTTTCATCAGACCAGATGACATTTCTCCAAAAAGTATGATCTTTATCTTTATCCCCATGTGCAGTTGCAAACTGTAGTGGTAATGTCTGGCTTTTTGATGGCAGTTTTGGAGCAGTGGCTTCTTCCTTGCTGAGCGGCCTTTCAAATTATGTCGATATAGGACTCGATTTACTGTGGATATAGATACTTTGTACCTGTTTCCTCCAGCATCTTCACAAGGTCCTTTGCTGCTGTTCCGGGATTGATTTGCACTTTTTGCACCAAAGTACATTAATCTCTAGGAGACAGAACGCGTCTCCTTCCTGAGCAGTATGACGACTGTGTGGTCCCATGGTGTTTATACTTGCATACTATAGTTTGTACAGATGAACGTGATACCATCAGGCATTTGGAAATTGCTCCCAAGGATGAACCAGTCTACAATTTTTTCTGAAGTGTTGGATGATTTATTTTGAATTTCCCATGATGTCAAGCAATGATGCACAGAGTTTAAAGGTAGGTGTTGAAATACATCCACAGGTACACCTCCATTTGACTCAAATTATGTCAATTAACCTGTCAGAAGCTTCTAAAGCTATGACATAATTTTCTGGAATTTTCAAAACTGTGTAAAGGCACAGTCAACTTAGTGTCTGTAAACAATTGTTGGAAAAAATACTTGTGTCATGCACAAAGTAGATGTCCTAACCAACTTGCCAAAACTATAGTTTGTTAACAAGAAATTGGTGGAGTGGTTGAAAAAACGAGTTTAAAGGCAATGTTACCAAATACTAATTGAGTGTATGTAAACTTCTGACCCACTGGGAATGTGATGAAAGAATAAAAGCTGAAATAAATTATTCTCTCTACTATTATTCTGACATTTCTCATTCTTAAAATAAAGTGGTGATCATAACTGACCTAAGACAGGGAATTCTTTACTAGGATTAACTGTCAGGAATTGTGAAAAACTGAGTTTAAATGTATTTGGCTAAGGTGTATCTAAACTTCTGACTACAGCTGTATATATTTATTTCCTCTTTGCATTATTATTACTATCTGCTAGTTGTATTCATCTTTATATTGTGAATTTCTTTACGTTAGCAGAGAAATCTATAAAAACTTCTTTTTTTTAAGGGTTCAGAAGTTTGTAATTTCCACTTTGAAATTTCAGACTTGATTTTCCCTTACAAAACAATCTATCAACGCTTCAACATTTTCAATGTATTATAATCCACAAAATAATTCACAATTCCTGTTGCTTCAGGATTATTTTCCTGCTGTAGAAAACTCAAATTTAGATCCTACATCTGTATACATGAAACGCTCTAATTCAGCTCAGCCCAAACGCACACCTTTCTGAGCACACTGGTTCTGAGCATCAGAACAGAACATCAGTTAAGCATGACTGATTTCCAAATTTGAAACAGGATCAAGCCAGGGTTACTTGTTTTAATATACCAAGTGGTTGTATTTGTGTATTTTGACAGAAAGAACTCCCCAACACACACACTCACACACACAACTCCCTTAACATCTGGTGGTCCTTACCATGGTCCTGGAACATCCAGTGTTTCGGTGTGTTCACTTGAGCTGCCAGTAGTTGACTGACCCGTCGAGAGGTTGGCCTTTATTGTCATGAATCTTACCCTGGAGCCAACTCTGCAGAGTGGTCACTAGCTGGCACAGACACTACAATATAAAATATGATTGTAAACCTAACCCTAACCTTAACCACACTGCTAACCCTAACCTTAAATTAATACCAAAAGCAAACTGGCGGAAATTGCTCTGTTCTGCCTCCAGGGCAAGATTCATTAAAATAAATGTCAACCTGCTGATAGTCCAGGGGAGCAGAGATTTATTCCGTGCTGGAAAGTAAAAAGGTTTAGAAGGACGCCTGGCAGCTTCATTTTGTATGCATAGCCCATCTCTCTGTGGAAACATCTGACTGCCAGCCAGCTAGTCATACACACACAGACACAGACAGACACACACATATCCCTCTACCTCCCATCTACGCGGGAACATGGTGACTAGACAATCCCTCAGGCATACCATAGCTCATGGAGACAGGAAGGAGCACCATGTCGTGTCCAGCACATTTCTCCCATACAGCACTTATAAACACACACACACTACTGCCAGACAAACGCCTCTAAAGGATGGGAACCCGGGAAGTGTGCATCGCCCCGGTTCCACAACATCCCCTTTCCACAAAACAAGCGGGCAGCTTGTGTAAATGTCATGTTCGCTTGGAATTTAAAAAACAATGTTTTCTCTTCAGGATTGGTCTGGGGGACCCCCCCTACCCCTGCTCAGTGGATCAGACACAAGTTTCAAAAACACACACACACACACACACACACACACACACACACACACACACACACACACACACACACACACACACACACACACACACACACACACACACACACACACACACACACACACACACACTTTGCATATATGCTACACACCCATCCTACATCAGTATGTGTCGTTCTTTGCACAAAGGCTACAATCAGTATGAAAGGCAACCGAGTCACAGCCAGTTGACTAGGTAGCCCTCTGCCGTGTGCTGCACTTCCTTTTATTGTGGTCAAGGATCTCCGCTGCTGATAAGGGCAACCCAAAACAGATGTTGTATCTCTGATGACCGGGAGGGGGATATGGTCTTGACCTGGATACGACCTGCCATGCAGAGGGGTACCAGAGAGAGAGAGAGAGAGAGAGGTCCCTTTTTCCAGATAGCTCTCTCTGTCTCGCGCTCTTTTTCTTCACCACTGTGCTGCTGCACCTGTTTTGCCACTCTGGTTCGGGGGGCTGAGTCCTGGGATGTATCCGCTCCTAGCAGGCAGAGGATCAGTCCTACTGGGCAGCACCTGGAGGAACTCTGCTGGATCTGAGCTGAGACCTTGTCCCTGGAGTGGGCGGGTCCTCTTAACTGGGCCTGTCTAACTAATGGGCTACAGGTGGATTGTTCTGTGGGAATGGTTGTGAGGTATGTTGCTGCCTGAGATTGTTCACTGCTACCACACTCTGATCATTACAAGCTAATTTGGCTTTACAGGGGTTGTATTCCTGTGTCAATCTCCCTTTTGCAGAATAGGCTATGTCAAGATTACACTTATTTAACCATGGAATATGGATATGTGACTAAACTGACAGGCAGGAAAGCAATATACTATACTGGATGAATGGAATACTACCCTGCTACTGATAGTATATTATGTATTGTTATGTATTCTCATTGCTGGGTAAATATGCTCATGTATTATTTTAGATATTTTGCTGTCTGGGGACATCCAGTGGAGCATTCAGGAACTGGTCTTTAGTGCAGATACACAACCCCAGCCTAGGGCACCACTGGTCATTCTTTAAAAGTGCATCCTTTCTTCCTCCCTTTTTTGAAGTAATCTCTGCTATGTGTCAACAGATCTCTACAAGTGCATATAGGTACAGAGGTAACACAGGGTCGATTTGGAATTGGGCATATGCATAGCCTTCTTCCTCAGTTTCAAATGTTTTTTTTATTCTGTTTTGTTTCTCAGGAATGCGATCCTGGTAGCCTACTGGTAGTTGATGCAGAGTCTTTACCAGATAAAGTCAAATTAGGATGTGTCAGTTATCCCGTGAGAGCCTTTGTCCCGGTGAAATTGTTGGTACATCACGGGTGCACGCTAGGTACGCGGGTCCTGTGGCGATTTTAGAATGTAATCTTAGTGGAGCAAACAAAAAACAAACAAAAAAATGATGCATGTATGATGCACAATACAACACTAAACAATACATTCATTTCACTATAATGGTGACAAATGGTGCCCACAAACTGTTAGAGCCTACATAAAGCTCTCCCAACAGAAGAGTCCCAACAGCAGTCCCAAAACCTTACCACTGCTACACTTGGCTATCAGCCGAGCCTTGTCTGGCAGCGAAACAGTTCATTCAGCCTCATTTACTGCCTTTAAAAAAACATAGCTGTTATGGCTGACTTGAATTGTCGTATCTAATGACAATTGAGATGTACAAACTATGGCATAAGGGAACAACGAGCGGTTAAGAGGCAATCCGTTATTTCGATTAAGGCATTAATGATCGAGCTAGGACGGACGTTGTCAATATAACTATTTGTTCAGCACTTTTGAAATGTACAGTGACAGAATTCAGAACATGGGCCATTCTTACAGTGTTGTCCCTGTACACCAAGTCAGAACTGTAGGATAAATAACGGGGGCATACAAGCAGACATTGAAAGCTCTTACAATATTTGATGATTACATTTCTCTAAAACAGGCTATAGGCTTCATGTGCACGTGCACCACCAAGTCAAAACAGTAGGCGAAATTAAGAGGGGAAAAGGGACCAAATTATTAGTGTGAGGCACATGGGCCACAAACAGCTTACTACACAACATGCATTTAGTATTACTGTCTTAGAAACCGTATACATATCTCCCTGGCATATTGCATCATTTATGCAGCAACATACAATACATTTTTGGACTCACCTTGTTGTGCTGTGCTTACTTCCTTCCAAACCACTCATTGTTGAATTAGCGATTTCCAACGTGTTGTGTAATGTTTATATTCAATGGCCGATGAGCACTTATAAGTTTTGTCTCTTCATTATTTCTCTTCATATGACAAGGAATGAAAAAGGATTCGTCAGTAGATTGTTGACTTGATTCATGATGATGACTGCTAGCTAAGATTTTGAAAGTATGATATTGACATGATCAGTCTAATCAAAGCTACTGTACAAATAACGTGATTTGACGTAATTCTATCTGTGGCCAATGTAAATCTATAGCTGCATTCCAAACACTAAACAGACACAGCCTCTGCCCAAAAAAATCCTGCAGCAAAGGAAATGCCCTCAAATTAAGGTGACACTTCTGATGACTTATCTTGACATCTGAGTTTACCCTTGCCCAAAAATGTGTCAGTTGTTCATCCTGCGAAGATTGTGTTTTCAGCCACCGGTAGCTTGTGAGTGCTTTATATGCGCTAAGGTCAATTATGATTGCATGTCTACTTATATGAACTATATAGTTATTAATATACGCCTACTGTATGATAGCTAGCAAATTAATTAGCTAACCGACAGCCCTCGGCCCTAAACCCTTAGCCCTTGGTTGAATCCTCACTGCCATATTTGTCGTCGGTCCAAATGACTTGCCAAGCAAGGGAGGTTTGCAACATAAGCCCCTCAGCCCTCCTTTTAAATGGAGTTTGCGAGTGTAGAATTAAGTTCACTTCAGGGCCTGAAACGCTCCATAATTACATTTGTGATGATTGTACATCCGCTAAGAAAAGTCCGCTAAACTTAAAAACTAAAAGTCAATATGGAGTCAACATACAAGTGTAAGTAAAAACTAACTAATAAGTTAGAAATTGTGTTACTAATGCACAAACACGCCTCATAAAAATAATAATGGTTTTGTTTGGTTGGCTTTTGGAAATTGTAGAAATAAAACATTTGCCTTCTTCAGAAGTAGTTAGTTAGCTAATTAATTTGCTAGCTATTATACAGTAGGCATATATTAATAATTATATAGTGAATATAAGTAGACATGCAATCATACTTGGCTGTAGCGCATACAAAGTACCCACCAGCTACCAGTGGCTGAAAACACAATCATTGCTGGATGAACGTGACGAAGTGTATACTCGTCAGACGTCAATTTTAGCAACAAAAATAATTGTATAAAGTTTCTCACCAGCTGTACGTCATCAGAAGAGTCCACTTAATTTGAGGGTTGAGGGGATAGGGTGTCTTTTAAGATTTAAAACACAGCCAATGATAAATATACGTATTTTACATTGTTTGCAAACTGATATGTAACATGTATTAATGCCAAAATAACATGCAAAACAGACAATTCACTCCCACCATTTTTCATTCGTATTTATTTAACATTTTTTTGCTAAAATTGTGGGGCTCTCACCTGCCCTGAATGACGGGTCGCCACTGCGCGTGTCACAGGAACATTGCAAAGAAGTCGACGTGACGCAGACCAGCTGGTGAGTAACTTTATACATATTAGTATGTTACAAATTACTTTATCGACCAGTCAAAGTAGGCAATGTTGAGAATTCCCCCTGACAGTTGTGTCATCACCATTTCACAGCTCTTTGGGGTAGATCATTCGAGTGGTCCTGCACCCAATCCCCACAGGCTATTTGTGCATAGCATGGAAAAACAATTCACATCTGACCAGAGCCCGGTTTCCCAAAGTACAAGTCTAAATTCATTGTTAGAACCTTTTTAGGAGCCTGATCCACAGCCAATACAGGAGGTGGCGGCATGCACCTATCATTTGTATGCGCATCGCCTTCTTCGAGATAGAACATCTCAAAGAAGTCGACTAAGCGTGTTACAAATTATACAATGCTTTAGGCTACCAGTCAAAGTAGGTATTGTTGAGAATTCCCCCTGACAGTAGTGTTATTATGGAGCCAGATACCTTTCAAAAGGTTGAACGTACATATCGTTAGGATCATAAGAAAATCCATACGTAAATTGTTAGGATCTTATGAAAAGCCAAACATGAAACATGAAATATAAAGTTTAAAATAGATCTGTTACGACTATGAATGAACATTTACATGTTCAATTCTTACTTTACCTCGGCTACAGATCTTTTTAATGCATACAAACTTTTGTCAGTGTAACAGTATAACTTTAGACTGTCCCCTCGCCCATACCCGGACGCGAACCAGGGACCCTCTGCACACATCAACAACAGTCACCCATGAAGCATCGTTACCCACCGCTCCACAAAAGCCGCGGGGGGAAACACTACTTCAAGGTCTCAGAGCAAGTGACGTCACCGATTGAAACGTTATTTAGCGTGCACCCCCGCTAACTAAGCTAGCGTTTCACATCCGTTACACCCTCCCCCCTTTTGACCACGGCACCAATGTAACAGTATAACTTTAGACCGTCCCCTTGCCCGAAACCCGGGCGCGAACCAGGGACCCTCTGCACACATCAACAACAGTCACCCACGAAGCGTCGTTACCCATCGCTCCACAAAAGTCGCGGCCCTTGCAGAGCAAGGGGAACCACTACTTTAAGGTCTCAGAGCAAGTGACGTCACTGATTGAAACGCTATTTAGCGCGCACCACCGCTAATTAAGCAAGCGTTTCACATCCGTTACATCAGCAATGTTGCATCTGCAAAGTACTTGAACCGAACATAGCTAGTCAAAGTTAGCTAGTCCATCAAGCAACTCTAGCCCAGACGTTAGAGTTGCTTTGCAGCTTCTGGTTTCATTTCCAAAATACAATTCTAGAGCTCGTTTTAGAACTGCATTTAATAACGACGTTATACCCAAATCAAATCAAATGTATTTGTCACATACACATGGTTAGCAGATGTTACTGTGAGTGTAGCGAAATGCTTGTGCTTCTAGTTCTGACAATGCAGTAATAACCAACGAGTAATCTAACTAACAATTCCAAAACTCCTACCTTATACACTTATACCCCGCTCCTCCGCTCTCTCCACTGGCTTCCAGTTGAAGACCATGTTGCTTGCCTACGGAGCTGTGAGGGGAACGGCACCTCAGTACCTCCAGGCTCTGATCAGGCCCTACACCCAAACAATGGCACTGCGTTCATCCACCTCTGGCCTGCTCGCCTCCCTACCACTGAGGAAGTACAGTTCCCGCTCAGCCCAGTCAAAACTGTTCGCTGCTCTGGCTCCCCAATGGTGGAACAAACTCCCTCACGACGCCAGGACAGCGGAGTCAATCACCACCTTCCGGAGACACCTGAAACCCCACCTCTTTAAGGAATACCTAGGATAGGATAAAGTCATCCTTCTCACCCCCCTTAAAAGATTTAGATGCACTATTGTAAAGTGGCTGTTCCACTGGATGTCATAAGGTGAATGCACCAATTTGTAAGTCGCTCTGGATAAGAGCGTCTGCTAAATGACTTAAATGTAAATGTAAATGTAAATGTAATACACAAGTGTAAAGGGATGAAGAATATGTACATAAAGATATATGAATGAGTGATGGTACAGAGCGGCATAGGCAAGATGCAGTAGATGGTATCGAGTACAGTATGTACATATGAGATGAGTATGTAAACAAAGTGGCATAGTTTAAAGTGGCTAGTGATACATGTATTACATAAAGATGCAGTAGATGATATAGAGTACAGTATATACGTATACATATGAGATGAATAATGTAGGGTATGTAAACATTATATTAAGTAGCATTGTTTAAAGTGGCTAGTGATATATTTTACATCAATTCCCATCAATTCCCATTATTAAAGTGGCTGGTGTTGAGTCAGTGTTGGCAGCAGCCACTCAATGTTAGTGGTGGCTGTTTAACAGTCTGATGGCCTTGAGATAGAAGCTGTTTTTCAGTCTCTCGGTCCCTGCTTTGATGCACCTGTACTGACCCCGCCTTCTGGATGATAGCGGGGTGATCAGGCAGTGGCTCGGGTGGTTGTTGTCCTTGATGATCTTTATGGCCTTCCTGTGACATCGGGTGGTGTAGGTGTCCTGGAGGGCAGGTAGTTTGCCCCCGGTGATGCGTTGTGCAGACCTCACTACCCTCTGGAGAGCCTTACGGTTGTGGGCGGAGCAGTTGCCGTACCAGGCGGTGATACAGCCCAACAAGATGCTCTCGAATGTGCATCTGTAGAAGTTTGTGAGTGCTTTTGGTGACAAGCCAAATTTCTCCAGCCTCCTGAGGTTGAAGAGGCGCTGCTGCGCCTTCTTCACGATGCTGTCTGTGTGGGTGGACCAATTCAGTTTGTCTGTGATGTGTACGCCGAGGAACTTAAAACTTACTACCCTCTCCACTACTGTCCCATCGATGTGGATAGGGGGGTGTTCCCTCTGCTGTTTCCTGAAGTCCACAATCATCTCCCTAGTTTTGTTGACGTTGAGTGTGAGGTTATTTTCCTGACACCACACTCCGAGGGCCCTCACGTCCTCCCTGTAGGCCATCTCGTCGTTGTTGGTAATCAAGCCTACCACTGTTGTGTCGTCCGCAAACTTGATGATTGAGTTGGAGGCGTGCGTGGCCACGCAGTCGTGGGTGAACAGGGAGTACTCAGAACGCACCCTTGTGGGGCCCCAGTGTTGAGGATCAGCGGGGTGGAGATGTTGTTACCTACCCTCACCACCTGGGGGCGGCCCATCAGGAAGTCCAGTACCCAGTTGCACAGGGCGGAGTCAAGACCCAGGGTCTCGAGCTTGATGACGAGTTTGGAGGGTACTATGGTGTTAAATGCTGAGCTGTAGTCTGAACAGCATTCTCACATAGGTATTCCTCTTGTCCAGATGGGTTAGGGCAGTGTGCAGTGTGGTTGAGATTGCATCGTCTATGGACCTATTTGGGCGGTAAGCAAATTGGAGTGGGTCTAGGGTGTCAGGTAGGGTGGAGGTGATATGGTCCTTGACTAGTCTCTCAAAGCACTTCATGATGACGGATGTGAGTGCTACGGGGCGGTAGTCGTTTAGCTCAGTTACCTTAGCTTTCTTGGGAACAGGAACAATGGTGGCCCTCTTGAAGCATGTGGGAACAGCAGACTGGGATAAGGATTGAGTAGATTAAGTAGTAGAGGCTTGGGCCTTCAGCAAATCACTTGTGTGAGAATGATAGACACAGAAGTGCCTTGTCTTGAACAACCACCTGAGCTACAAAATAAACGTTTTATTTTATTAAAATTTTTACCTTTAACTATGGGACTCCCAATCACAACCGGATGTGATTCAGCCTGGATTCAAACCAGGGACTGTAGTGACACCTCTTGCACTGAGTTCCAGTGACTTAGACCTCTGTTGCACTTGGGAGCACTTAGACTAGGCCTATTCTGCTATCTAAATATGCCATACTTTTGTGTGTTATTTAATGGCCATATAATTGCATCATTTATTTGTATAGCCGCGTGAGGCTATTGTGGTGATAATGTAACCTAATATGTAACACTTTTTACAGTATTTGGGAGGGAGCACGGACTGTAGGCCTCATATTAGGCATTTTGACTATAGTGTAAGTGCAGTTATTCTCAAACTGGGGTACGCGCAATGCCGTCTTGGGTATGCCAAATAAAAATGTGATTCACATTTAAAAATAAATGTATAATAATAATACAAAATGTGCATTTAAAAAAAATACAAAAATGTCTTCACATTTTCAAACAGTCCAACAGGGCTATACCATTAGGGGGAAGTTTTTTTCTCGCCTGAGTAGCTTCATTTCACTGCCAAAAATCAAATGAAACCATCTTGTGTTCTGCAAAATAACAACACAATGTCATCAGGATCTCATCTCGGTACCTAATGGCAGTCAGGCTACCTCTGGCGAGCACATGGAGGGCTATGCGGCCCCCAAAGAAATGCCACCCCACACCATGACTGACCCACCGCCAAACCGGTCATGCTGGAGGATGTTGCAGGCAGCAGAACGTTCTCCACGGCGTCTCCAGACTCCGTCACGTCTGTCACATGTGCTCAGTGTGAACCTGCTTTAATCTGTGAAAAGCACAGGGTGCCAGTGGCGAATTTGCCAAACTTGGTGTTCTCTGGCAAATGCCAAACGTTGGGCTGCAAGCACAACCCCCGCCTGTGGACGTCGGGCCCTCATAACACCCTCATGGAGTCTGTTTCTGACCGTTTGAGCAGACACATGCACATTTGTGGCCTGCTGGAGGTCATTTTGCAGGGGGTATGCCATCAGGTGGACACTGACGCAATGTTGTCGCTCAGGCTCATTTTTCAAAATAAAAGCCTGAAACTATGTCTTGTGATACTAGACACATTAAGGAAGCCATAGAAAAAGGAATCTCGTTGATATCCCATTCACTGCTCAATAGGGAAGCATAGGAAGGGACTCTTATTTAGAAACCGCTGCGTTCCTGGTTGAATTTTTCTCATTCTTTTGCCTGCCATATCAGTTCTGTTATACTCACAGACAATATCTTTAGAGTTTTGGAAACTTTAGAGTGTTTTCTATCCTCAGCTGTTAATTATATGCATATTCTATTTTCTGGTCCTGATAAGTAGCCCGTTTACTTTGGGAATGTTAAAAAAATGACCCCTAGATTCAACAAGTTAAAGCAATGCCCCTGAACTCTCATGTATTTGCTGCACTATGCAATGATATGGGCAGCGACCATGTAACGCTTTTACAACATACAGAGGTGCGCTTGTTATCAAGGGGCAAAGTATTGACACAGTGTTTTCAATTGAGAGACAAGCTTAACGTTTACATTGCTGACCATACTTTTCACTTGTCTGATCGCTTGCATGATGACGAGTTTCTCACATGACTGGCTTATCTGGGGGATGTTTTTTCTCTCCTGAATGATCTTAATCTACGATTACAGGGACTCTCTTGCAACTATATTCAATGTGCGGGTCAAATTGAGGCTATGATTAAGAAGTTGGAGCTCCTCTCTATCTGCATTAAGGACAACACAGTTCTTTCTATCATTTTTTTGTGTGCAAATTAACTCAAGTTTACGGACAATGTCAAATGTGATATAGTGAAGCACCTGAGTGAGTTGGGTGCTCAATTACGCAGGTACTTTCCCGAAATGGATGACACAAACAACTGGATTCGTTATCGCTCACATGCCCTGCCTCCAGTCCACTTACCGATAGCTGAACAAGAGAGCCTCATAGAAATTGCAACAAACGTTTCTGTGAAAATAGAATTTAATCAGAAGCCACCGCCAAATTTCTGGATTGGGCTGCGTTCAGAGTATCCTGCCTTGGCAAATCGCGCTGTTAAGACACTGATGCTCTTTGCAACCACGTACCTATGTGAGACTGGATTCTCTGCCCTCACAAGCATGAAAACTAAATGCAGGCACAGACTGTGTGTGGAAAATGATTTAAGACTGAGACTCTCCAATACAACCCAACATTGCACAGTTATGTGCATCCTTTCAAGCACACCCTTCTCATCAACCTGTGGTGAGTTATTCACAATTTTTGATGAACAAATAAGGTTTTATATGTAAGATGGCTAAATAAAGAGCAAACTATTGATTATTATTATATTATTATTTGTGCCCTGGTCCTATAAGAGCTCTTTGTCACTTCCCAGGAGCTGGATTGTGACACAAACTCACACTCATTCTTATGTTTAATAAATGGATTACATAGTGTGTGTAGCAGGCTTACAATGATGGGTTACGGGTTAAGGGTTACGGGACTATAAAAAGTTTGGGAACCATTGTATTAGTGAATTCCACTCTGTATGTAGGCTTGTTATAGCCATTTGCGTTGCACAACCCCATCATCCAAAGGCAATATCCATATCAATAAACGAAACAAAACAAAATATTGATTAAGTATTGGCTATAACCTGTCCTGAGCAAATTGTCTATATATAGCCTGTTCTTATTGGCAGATCTGTTTTCCCTATCAGCCACTGCACGTGCTTCTTCAACTATTTAGTTAAACATGTATTTAGAGGCCTGTGAGCTAGGGTTTCTTTTTAAAGGGAGCCCTATAATAAAAATGGTTATAAAACACAAATGGGGTTCTAAAATGTATCCGCAAGACACCAGTACATAGAATGATGGCCTAAATTGCAATGCCTACAAGTTGAAGGCCTACTCTTTATTTGGTTAACTTCTATTTTTCGGCTGGGACATATGCAGATTGCTACCCTCCACAGCATGGCCTTCACTCCAGATGACAAAAATTCACTGGAGAGATTACTGCTAACAAGGTTTCCTTTTTCCAAACTATATGGAGGGTGCTCTAGACAAACCTGAGGACACCATCCAACCTGGTACTGAGTGAGTAGTGTTTGGTCTGATGCTATTTTGAAAGTAAAGAAGAAAAAGAAAAAGGAATGACATTACAATGATATATTTGACTTTATGAGGACTGAATGCTAGGCTAAGGCTGCCAGGCTTGCAAGGACAGACCAGATACAACTTCAATTAGCACTGAGGTGTGAAGTAAAAGGTCTCAGAAGCCTTTGGGCCCAACAAGTGGCAGGAGTGTTCAAAAACCATTCACTGGCATTTTCTACAAGAAATCTACCTCCAGTAATAAAAGCTTCTCCCAAGTGGGTGTGACACCTACTCCCGTTGCCTGCTGCACTTCTGCTTGGATTCCACCTGCCGACCTGTTCAGCGTCTGCCCTGGCCTGGCTCCCCCTACCCCCCTCCCGAGCTTTTGCTCGCCTCCATCAGTGACATTGAATTTACAATGGCTAGCCCCAAGTTCTTATATATTGAATTTTTTTCTTGTGCATTTTGCTATTTGACTCATGACTCCTGCATGCTTTGTTGACAGAAAATATTATTTACCCAACTGTGGGACAGATTGTTTGTTCCCACACTCGGGACTCTGACTCTCTATTGGTTACAGACTTTTAGCCTCCCATCCTATTCTAACCACCTCTCGCCGGCTTTGTATTCATGTTACCTGATGAAATTACTGTACAATATGATCTTGTTGCCATCTGATGCACATTCAGATGTCATAAATCAACACTGCAGAGCTCTCCCTGTCCTCTGCCGTGCCTTGATTGTATTACTGTTGATGATATCTGGAAAAGTGCATGTACACCCTGGCCCATCACATTAACACTGGAAGCTTATTACCTAAAATGGATCAATTGAAAGTGTGGGTTCACAGCTCCAATCACGATGTGCTGGTCATTCCTGAGACATGGTTAATGTAGTGCGTTTTGAATAGTGATGTTACCCTTTTTGGTTATAACCTTTTTTGACAAGACAGATGGGGGAGTGACAATCTTTACTAAGGATCACCTTCAGTGATCGGTTGTCTCCACCAAGTCTGTCCCCAAACAATTTGATTTACTGGTTTTAAGCATTAAACGTTCAAATGCCTCTTTTGTTGACTGTTTCTGGGTGCTATCGTCCTCACTGGTCTGTACCCTACCTGCCCTAAACTCTCTCCTGGCACCTTGCACTAAGTATGAATTTGTCCTGCTTGGTGACCAAACTGGGACATGCTTAAACTGACCAAGTCCTAAAGCAATGGGACTCCCTAAACCTTTCTCAGAGTATTACCAGTCCCACAAGGTATGACTCCAAACACCCAGAAAAGGCTACTCCCCTCTACATTATCCTCACAAATAATCCTGATAGGTATTAATCTGGTGTTTTCTGTAATGACCTTAGTGATCCCTGTTTTACAGCCTGTGTTCGTAATGGCTGCTCAGTGAAACGTTCTGTCCTAATTTGTCATAGACGCTTGCTAAAAACTTTAATGAGCAAGCCTTCCTTCTTGAACTGGCCTCTGTAAAATGGTTTAGAATCAGCTTTATCCCCTCTGTCGAAGACGGTTGGACCTTTCTTTTTTCGTAATTTCAGTGGTTTTGTTAACACGCCCCCATAAAGAAAATTGGAATTAAAAAATGGTTCAGTCCCTGGTTCAACCTTGATCTTGCAGTTACTCCACAGGCAAATGAGAAATAAGTGCACTCAGGCTATCTAGAAAGCCAAAGTTAGTTACTTTAAGGAGCAGTTGTCTCTCTGTGGGTCTAACTCCAAGAAGTTCTGGAAAACGGTTAAAGACCTGGAGAACAAGCCCTCCACTTCACAGCTGCCCATGTCCCTTAATGTTGATGATGTGGTTGTTACTGACAAGAAGCACATGGCTGAGCTCTTTAATCAGCACTTCATTGTCAGGAATCCTATTTGACTCAGCCATGCCTCCTTGCCCATCCCAACATTTCCTCATCTCCCACCCCTTCTAATGTGACTATGCAGAAGCTCCCTGCAGGCAGACACTGAGTCCAAGGGGCTAAAGGAGCTCCTTAAACTTGACCCCCCAAAAAATCTGGGTCAGATGTTTTAGACCCTTTCTTCTTTAAGTTTGCTGCCCCTATCATCGCCAAGCCTATCTCCAACCTTTTTAACCTTTCTCTCAATTCTGGGGAGGTTCCCATTGCTTGGAAGGCAGCCACGGTTCACCCTTTATTTAAAGGGGCAGATCAGGCTGATACTAACTGTTATAGGCCTCAGTGTTGGAAAAACTTGTCAATAATCAACTGACGTCAATAGTATTCTCTCGGGTATGCAATCTGGTTTCCGCTCAGGTTATGGATGTGTCAATGCAACTTCAAAGGCCTTCAATGATGTCACCATTGCCCTTGATTCTAAGAAATGTTGTGCTGCTATTTTTGTTGACTTGGTCAGAGATTTTGATACGGTAGACCATTCCATTCTTGTGGGCCGACTAAGGAGTATTGGTGTCTCTGAGGGGTCTTTGGCCTGGTTTGCTAACTACCTCTCTCAAAGAGTGCAGTGTTTAAAGTCAGAACATCCGCTGTCTCAGCCACTGTCAGCCACCAAGGGAGTACCCAAGGCTCGATCCTAGGCCCCACGCTCTTCTCAATTTACATCAACAACATAGCTCAGGCAGTAGGAAGCTCTCTCATCCATTTATGTGTAGATGATACATTCTTGTACTCAGCTGGCCCCTCCTCGAATTTGTGTTACATGCTCTACATCAAAGCTTTCTTATTGTCCAACAAGCTTTCTCTTCCCTTAACCGTGTTCTGAACACCTCCAAAACAAAGGTCATGTGGTTTGGTAAGAAGAATTTCCCTCTCCCCACAGGTGTGATTACTAGCTCTGAGGGTTTAGAGCTTGAGGTAGTCACCTCATACAAGTACTTGGGAGTATGGCTAGATGGTACACTGTCCTTCTCTCAGCACATATCAAAGCTGCAGTCAAAATCTAGACTTGGTTTCTTCTATCCTAATCGCTCCTCTTTCAACCCAGCTGCCAGACTAACCCTGATTCAGATGACCATCCTTCCCATGCTAGATTACGGAGACATAATTTATTGATCGGCAGGTAAGGGTGCTCTCGAGCGGCTAGATGTTCTTTACCATTTGGCCATCAGATTTGATACCAGTGCTCCTTGTAGGACACATCACCGCTCTCTATACTCCTCTGTAAACTGGTCATCTCTGTATACCCGTCGCAAGACTCACTGGTTGATGCTTATTTATAAAAACCCTCTTAGGCTTCACTCCCCACTATGTGCGATATCTACTGCAGCCCTCATCCTCCACATACAACACCCGTTCTGCCAGTCACATTCTGTTAAAGGTCCCCAAAGCACACACATCCCTGGGTCGCTCCTCATTTCAGTTCGCTGCAGCTAGCTACTAGAACGAACTGCAACAAACACTCAAACTGGACAGTTTTATTTCAAAGACTCAATCATGGACTCTCTTACTGAAAGTTGTGGCTGCTTTGTGTGATGTATTACTGTCTCTACCTTGCCTTTTGTGCTGTTGTCTGTTCCCAATAATGTTTGTATCATGTTTTGTCCTGCTACCATGTTGTGTTGCTACCATGCTGTGTTGTCATGTGTTGCTGCCTTGCTATGTTGTTGTCCTAGGTCTCTCTTTATGTAGTGTTGTGTTGTCTCTCTTGTCGTGATGTGCGTTTTGGCCTATATTTATTTACTTTTTATTTTTAATCCCAGCCCCCGACCCCGCAGGAGGCCTTTTGCCTGTTGGTAGGCCATCATTGTAAATATGAATTTGTTCTTAACTGACTTTTCTATTTAAATAAAACATTAAACATTGGATTATTAAAGTGACATGCTAAAGAACATAGGTTAATTTAGATCATTTGAATACACATGGATCTTAACAAACACATGAATAAGACTGTTCTATTGTCTTTGATTTAGTTCCTATTGCAGCTCAAAAAATTACATTTGACTATATGAAGGACGAATGAAATGTTCAAATATGTTGGAATGACGAGTTGCACACATCAT
The DNA here is from genome assembly GCF_023373465.1 of Oncorhynchus keta. NCBI lineage: Eukaryota > Metazoa > Chordata > Actinopteri > Salmoniformes > Salmonidae > Oncorhynchus > Oncorhynchus keta. The sequence continues at coordinate 15,342,840 of NC_068449.1, read as the reverse complement.
GCATGCTCTGCACTTTATTTGGCTCGTAGGCAAATAGGCCTATATTAGGGTATAATGACTGATTGCCTCCAGAAGGGCATCTTGGTGCTGTGGTTCTGTAAGGAGGGAATAGTGTATACGGAGACTACCTAAGACTACTACAGTCGGTAATTTGTTGATGATTAGGCTACTATAAGCTTTAGATAGCGCTCTAGACGATCTTAGCTAGCAATCAACATTTTCTTTTTTTAGCTGACATGGGATAATTGAGTGAATGTCAGTGACTAACATAACAAGTGGAAAATTGCATTACCACATTTCAAAATTGCACCTTATTTTCTACTTTTCTTACTCAACAGTAGGCTAAGTTGAGACCTCGACTGAGTCAGGGTCCCTTAGCAGCAGCGGGACCTACGCGCAGTGAAGAGGAAGAGGTGGCTCTGGGTGCACCTTGGTGATGCAGGCCTAGTGCATTGTCATGTCTAATCAAATTGCATGAGAATATGGGCAGAAAATGTTTTTTTGTTCTAATACAAACAACTGGAATCAAATACATAACTGACATTCATTACAGAATGTTTCCTTTTGGCTCTGAACACAAGTTGATATGTCCCTTTTCCAGAAATGAAGACATTGCTATAATACAATAACTACGTTTGCTTGTTAAATGAGGTTGAACGAATAACATCATGACGGCACTTTAAATGGCAACTAGAAAAAGCAACGCAAAAAAAATACATTTCCAATTCACACGTGTCTATTAATACACACTTATGTGAAATAGGACAAATATAAGCACCCATCATATTATACTGAAGAAAATATAATGTATCATGTAAAGTGTTGGTCCCATGTTTTATGAGCTGAAATATTTGTTTTTCAAAAATAGCTAGCAATGCTAATGTTAGCTAGCTAAAATACAGTGGTCCCCTCATATTTAGTTGGCTAAAGTTCTACTGAATCTAAAGTCAATCTGGTGACATCACAATCATGACAAAAAGTGTCCTACTTATTTGCCTTTTGAAATGTTATTGTGGCCAGTTTTATTGCTTCTTTAATCAGGACGACAGTTTTCAGCTGTGCTTACATGTTTGCAAAAGGGTTTTCTAACGATCAATTAGCCTTTTAAAATTATAAACTTGGATTAGCTAACACAACGTGCCATTGGAACACAGGAGTGATGGTTGCTGATTATGGGCCTCTGTACGCTTATGTAGATTTTCCATGAAAAATCAGTTGTTTCCAGCTACAATAGTCATTTACAACATTAACAATGTCTACACTGTATTTCCGATCAATTTGATGTTATTTTAATGGACATAAAATGTTAGCTTTTTTAGTTGAGGTAATTAAGAAATATGTACATGTACGTAGGTAGGGGTAAATTGACTATGCGTAGATAATAAACAGTGAGTAGCAGCAGCATTTAAAAAAAGGGGGGAGATCAATGCAAATAGTCCGAGTCGCCATTGGATTAGCTGTTCAGCAGTCTTATGGCTTGGGGGTAGAAGCTGTCTCTCAAACATAGAAAATACCTAGTTTTCCCAAAATATATACTTTTATATTCTTCCTTTATACCTGGTAGATTCATGCAATGCCAAAGGAGTAAAACTGCATTTGTGTCATTTCAGTTAGACATTCGACAAAAACATCCTTGGCGTTCATGGTTCCTTGTACATGGAAAAGTCCAGCATCATAAACGTACAGTTGAAGTCGGAAGTTTACATACACCTTAGCCAAAAACATTTAAACTCAGTTTTTCACAATTCCTGACATTTAATCCTAGTACAAAATTCCCTGTCTAAGGTCTGTTAGGATCACCACTTTATTTTTAAGAATGTGAAATGTCAGAATAATAACAGAGAGAATGATTTATTGCAGCTTTTATTAATTTAATCACATTCCCAGTGGGTCAGAAGTGTACATAAACTCAATTAGTATTTGGTAGCATTGCATTTAACTTGGGTCAAACGTTTCGGGTAGCCTTCCACAAGCTTTCCACAATAAGTTGGGTGAATTATGGCCCATTCCTCCTGACAGAGCTGGTGTAACTGAGTCAGGTTTGTAAGCCTCCTTGTTCGCACATGCTTTTCCAGTTCTGCCCACACATTTTCTATAGGATTGAGGCCAGGGCTTTGTGATGGCCACTCCAATACCTTGACTTTGTTGTCCTTAAGCCATTTTGCCACAACTTTGGAAGTGTGCTTGGTGTCATTGTCCATTTGGAAGACCCATTTGTGACCAAGCTTTAACTTCCAGACTGATGTCTTGAGATGTTGCTTCAATATCTCCACATCATTTTCCTGTCTTATGATGCCATCTATTTTGTGAAGTGCACCAGTCCCTCCTGCAGCCCCCTTTTTCCTCCAAACATAACGATGGTCATTATGGCCAAACAGTTCTATTTTTGTGTCATCAGACCAGAGGACATGTCTCCAAAAAAATGTGATCTTTGTCCATATGTGCAGTTGCAAACTGTAGTCTGACTTTTTATGGCAGTTTTGGAGCAGTGGCTTCTTCCTTGCTGAGCGGCCTTTCAGGTTATGTCGATATAGGACTCGTTTTACTGTGGATATAGATACTTTTGTACCTGTTTCCTCCAGCATCTTCACAAGGTCCTTTGCTGTTGTTCTGGGAATGATTTGCACTTTCCGCACCAAAGTACGTTCATCTCTGGGACACAGAACGCATCTCCTTCCTGAGCGGTATGACGGCTGCGTGGTCCCATGGTGTTTATACTTGTGTACTATTGTTTGTACAGATGAATGTGGTACCTTCAGACATTTGTAAATTGCTCCCAGGGATGAACCAGACTTGTGGAGGTCTACAACAAAAAGTCTGAGGTCTTGGATGATTTCATTTGATTTTCCCATAATGTCAAGAAAAGAGGCACTGAATTTGAAGGTAGGCCTTGAAATACATCCACAGGTACACCTCCAATTGACTCAAATGATGTCAATTAGCCTATCAGAAGCTTCTAAAGCCATGACCTAATTTTCTGGAATTTTCCAGGCTGTTTAAAGGCACAGTCAACTTAGTGTATGTAAACTTATGATCCCCTGGAATTGTGATACAGTGAATTATAAGTGAAATAATCTGTCTGTAAACAATTGTTGGAAAAATGACTTGTGTCATGCACAAAGTAGATGTCCTAACCGACTTGCCAAAACTATAGATTGTTAACAAGAAATTTGTGGAGTGGTTGAATAACGAGTTTTAATGATTCCAACCTATGTGTATGTATACTTCCGACTTCAACTGTAGGCCATTTGTTATGGTGGGGTATCTTTTACCATTCGCTGGCTTGTTATGTGCCCCTTCCAAGTATTGCTAACTGTTTTTTCACAGGCGATTACTGCTAGAACAGTGTCTCTGAGTCCAGAAGATTTGTTGATCCACCATGCGCAAGATACAATTTGTTTTCCAAGTATTTATCTGAAGTGCCTATTCATTGTGTGATTCTTACTGTAGGAGTATTGGGCTCCCTAGCATGTGATAGACTTGTTGATTGTTTGACTATAATCAGTTAGCACAGGCTGCTGTTGACATGTCAGAAAGAAAGGCTTCTCTTTAAGAAATATTGGTTATAAGCCTCCATTTTACATGCTGTCTCAATTAGTTTCACTTGAGTAACCCATGAAAGTGAGTTATGCCTCCCACTCACTGCCAAACCAGTGTGTGTGTGTGTGTGGGGGGGGGTCTGCAACACCACTAAGCAAGGGGCACCACCAAGCAAGCAGCACCACGAAGACCAAGGAGCTCTCCAAACGGGTAGGGGACTAAGAATTGGAGAAGTACAGATCAGTATTGGGTTATAAAAAATATCCGAAATGTTGAACATCCCACAGAGCATCATTAAATCTATTATTAAAAAAATTGAAAAATATGGCACCACAACAAACCTGCCAAGAGAGGGCCACGGACTGGGCATGGTGGGCATTAATCAGAGAGGCAACAAAGAGACCAAAGATAACCCTGAAGTAGCTGCAAAGCTCCACAGCAAAGATTGTATATGTCCATAGGACCACTTTAAGCCGTACACTCTAGAGAGCTGGGCTTTATGGGAAAAGTAGCCAGAAAAAAGCCATTGCTTAAAGAAAAAAATAAGCAAACACATTTGGTATTCGCCAAAAAGCATGTGGTCAGATGAGACTAAAATTTTGTTTTTTAGCCATCACTGAAAATGCTATGTCTGGCGCAAACCCAACACCTCTCATCACCCCGAGAATACCATCCCCACAGTGAAGCATGGTGGTGACAGCATCATTCTGTGGGGATGTTTTTCATCGGCAGGGACTGGGACACTGGTCAGAATTGAAGGAATGATGGATTGCTCAAAAAAAAAGGAAATTCTCGAGGGAAACCTGTTTCAGTCTTCCAGAGATTTGAGACTGGGACAGAGATTTACCTTCCAGCAGGACAATGACCCTAAGCATACTGCTAAAGCAACACTTGAGTGGTTTAAGGGGCAACCTTTAAATGTTTTGGAATGGCCTAATCGAAGCCCAGACCTCAATCCAATTGAGAATCTGTGGTATGACTTAGACTGCTATACACCAGTGGAATCTATTCAACTTGAAGGAGTTGGAGCAGTTTTGCCTTGAAGAACGGGCAACAATTCCAGTGGCTAGATGTGCCAAGCTTATAGAGACATACCCCAAGAGACTTGCAGTTATAATTGCTGCAAAAGGTGGCTCTACAAGGTATTGAAGGGGGTGAATAGTGAATGCACGCTCAAGTTTTCAGATTCTTTTGTCTTATTTGTTGTCTGTTTCACAATAAAAATGTTTTGCATCTTCGAAGATGCATGTTGTGTAAATCAAATGATATACAACCCCCCCAAAGAAATCTAATTTAATTCCAGGTTGTAAGGTAACAAACTATGAAAAATGCCAAGGGGGGTGAATACTTTCGCAAGCCACTATATATCTTGATTAGAGAAGTATTCAACTCCTGAGTCAATACATGTTAGTCACCTTTGGCAGTGATTACAGATGTGAGTCATTCTGGGTAAGTCTCTTAAGAGCTTTGCGCACCTGGCTTGTCAAGTTTTGCCATTATTCTTCAAGCCCTGGTTGTTGATCATTGCTAGACAGCCATTTTCAAGTCTTGCCATATATTTTCAAGCCAATTTAAGTCAACTGTAACTAGGCCACTTAGGAACATTCAATGTCGTCTTTGTAAGCAACTCCAGTGTATTTATGGTCTTGCGTTTTAGGTTATTGTCCTGTTGAAAGGTGAATTTGTCTCCCAGTGTCTTTTGGAATGCAGACTGAACCAGGTTGTCCTCTAGGATTTTGCTCTTTATCCTACAAAACTTCCTAGTCCTTGCTGATGACAAGCATACCCATAACATGATGCAACCACTACCATGCTTGAAAATATCAAGAGTGGTGCTCAATGATGTCTTGTGTTGGATTTGCCCCAAACAAAATGCTTTGTATTCAGGACAAAAAGTTCAATTCTTTGACACATTTTTTCCAGTAATACTTTAGTGCATTATTGCAAACAAGATGCATGTTTTGGAGTATTAATATTCTGTACAGGCTACCTTCTTTTCACTCTGGCATTTATGTTAGTGTTGTAGAGTAATTACATTGTTGTTGATAGAAGACACCGGAGGATGTCTTCTATCACAGCCATTTAAACTCTAACTGTTTTAAAATCACATTTGGCTCATGTTGAAGTCCCTGAGTTGTTTCCTTCCACTTTTGGAAGGGCGCCTGTATCTATGTAGTGACTTGGTGTATTGATACACCAGCCAAAGTATAAAGTTAATAACTCCACCATGCTCAAAGGGATATTAAATGTCTGCTTTTTTACCCATTTGCCAATATGTGCCCTTCATTGTGAACCATAGGAAAACCTCCCTGCTCTTTGTGCTTGAAATTCACTGCTCAATTTAGCTTACAGATAATTGTATGTGTGGGGTATAGAGATGGGGTAGTAATTTCAAAATCATGTTAAACACTATTATTGCACACAGTGAGTCTATGCAACTTATTATGTGATTTGAAAAGCACATGTATTGTTTAGGCCATAACAAAATGGTTGAATACTTATTGACTTAAAACATTTCAGCTTTTCATTTTTAATTCATGAGTATTTAAAAAATAAAATCCACTTTGACATTATGGGGTATTTATTGTGTGTAGATCAGTGACACAGCATTTTCAGTTTGTCTTTTGGGAACATAGCAACTCGACAACCATCATATTGCCATAATATCAAGAGCTCCCTAAACCCAACAGAGTTAATGGGCAATTCAATGTTAACGGAATTGCGCTGAGAGTCAGATTTTTCATTTAAAAAATGTATACTATGTGGAGATGCAACGTTTGGTAAAATCATCCTCAGTTTGTGACCTCTGTTTTTAAATATCTCCCCCGAATTAAGATTCAAAGATGTCTGCAGAAAGAATGGGGTGTCAGCTATGACATGACACATTGAAATCTATTTGGTTATTGAACTACAGAAAGGGGATTTACAGGAAGTGGAATTTCATCATGGGTCCCTGATCTGTTCTACACAGACATGCATAATTATAGATACACACTGGCTATTATTTTAATGAGCTCTGTCCCATTTACATTACATTTACATTACATTTAAGTCATTTAGCAGACGCTCTTATCCAGAGCGACTTACAAATTGGTGCATACACCTTATGACAACCAGTGGAACAGCCACTTGCATCTAAATCTTGTTGGGGGTGGGGGAGAAGGGGGGTGAGAAGGATTACTTACCCTTACTTACCCTATCCTAGGTATTCCTTGAAGAGGTGGGGTTTCAGGTGTCTCCGGAAGGTGGTGATTGACTCCGCTGTCCTGGCGTCGTGAGGGAGTTTGTTCCACCATTGGGGGCCAGAGCAGCGAACAGTTTTGACTGGGCTGAGCGGGAACTGTACTTCCTCAGTGGTAGGGAGGCGAGCAGGCCAGAGGTGGATGAACGCAGTGCCCTTGTTTGGGTGTAGGGCCTGATCAGAGCCTGGAGGTACTGAGGTGCCGTTCCCCTCACAGCTCCGTAGGCGAGCACCATGGTCTTGTAGCGGATGCGAGCTTCAACTGGAAGCCAGTGGAGAGAGCGGAGGAGCGGGGTGACGTGAGAGAACTTGGGAAGGTTGAACACCAGACGGGCTGCGGCGTTCTGGATGAGTTGTAGGGGTTTAATGGCACAGGCAGGGAGCCCAGCCAACAGCGAGTTGCAGTAATCAAGACGGGAGATGACAAGTGCCTGGATTAGGACCTGCGCCGCTTCCTGTGTGAGGCAGGGTCGTACTCTGCGGATGTTGTAGAGCATGAACCTACAGGAACGGGACACCGCCTTGATGTTAGTTGAGAACGTCAGGGTGTTGTCCAGGATCACGCCAAGGTTCTTAGCGCTCTGGGAGGAGGACACAATGGAGTTGTCAACCGTGATGGCGAGATCATGGAACGGGCAGTCCTTCCCCGGGAGGAAGAGGAGCTCCGTCTTGCTGAGGTTCAGCTTGAGGTGGTGATCAGTCATCCACACTGATATGTCTGCCAGACATGCAGAGATGCGATTCGCCACCTGGTCATCAGAAGGGGAAAGGAGAAGATTAATTGTGTGTCGTCTGCATAGCAATGATAGGAGAGACCATGTGAGGTTATGACAGAGCCAAGTGACTTGGTGTATAGCGAGAATAAGAGAGGGCCTAGAACAGAGCCCTGGGGACACCAGTGGTGAGAGCGCGTGGTGAGGAGACAGATTCTCGCCACGCCACCTGGTAGGAGCGACCTGTCAGGTAGGACGCAATCAAGCGTGGGCCGCGCCGGAGATGCCCAACTCGGAGAGGGTGGAGAGGAGGATCTGATGGTTCACAGTATCGAAGGCAGCCGATAGGTCTAGAAGGATGAGAGCAGAGGAGAGAGAGTTAGCTTTAGCAGTGCGGAGCGCCTCCGTGATACAGAGAAGAGCAGTCTCAGTTGAATGACTAGTCTTGAAACCTGACTGATTTGGATCAAGAAGGTCATTCTGAGAGAGATAGCGGTAGAGCTGGCCAAGGACGGCACGCTCAAGAGTTTTGGAGAGAAAAGAGAGAAGGGATACTGGTCTGTAGTTGTTGACATCGGAGGGATCGAGTGTAGGTTTTTTCAGAAGGGGTGCAACTCTCGCTCTCTTGAAGACGGGAGGGACGTAGCCAGCGGTCAGGGATGAGTTGATGAGCGAGGTAAGGTAAGGGAGAAGGTCTCCGGAAATGGTCTGGAGAAGAGAGGAGGGGATAGGGTCAAGCGGGCAGGTTGTTGGGCGGCCGGCCGTCACAAGACGCGAGATTTCATCTGGAGAGAGAGGGGAGAAAGAGGTCAGAGCATAGGGTAGGGCAGTGTGAGCAGAACCAGCGGTGTCGTTTGACTTAGCAAACGAGGATCGGATGTCATCGACCTTCTTTTCAAAATGGTTGACGAAGTCATCTGCAGAGAGGGAGGAGGGAGGGGGGGGGAGGATTCAGGAGGGAGGAGAAGGTGGCAAAGAGCTTCCTAGGGTTAGAGGCAGATGCTTGGAATTTAGAATGGTAGAAAGTGGCTTTAGCAGCAGAGACAGAGGAGGAAAATGTAGAGAGGAGGGAGTGAAAGGATGCCAGGTCCGCAGGGAGGCGAGTTTTCCTCCATTTCCGCTCGGCTGCCCGGAGCCCTGTCCCCAAACAAGACCAACATTGGTTGGACCGGAACAAATCTGAACCAATCATAGACGTCTATGTTTCACAAGTGTTGAGAGCACAGTAAAGTAAAAAATAAACTATGTTTAGTAAAGTATAGTTCTGTACAGAACACAATAGAGAACACTATAATTGAGGACACTATAATGTAATGTACTCTACTGAACTCTACTGTTCTGTGCTGTGCTGTACTTTGATGTCCAAACTTGTGAAACATAGACATCTATGATTGGGCCAAATCAGCATCTCTCAATGTTGAAATTAAAGCTGGTCTGGACCATAACAAAAACCCAAAATTTGGACTCACCAAATCAACTACTTTTCAACATCCATGGATGTCCAGTGTTGGTCGGTGTTCTGTGGGTGAGGATGCTGGTTACAGTAAATGAAAAGAGATTGGGCCCATGGGTAGGTGTCAGTAGGAGCCGGGAGAGGCAACATTAAATGGAAAGAGATTGGGCCCATGGGTAGGTGTCAGTAGGAGCCGGGAGAGGCAACATTAAATGGAAAGAGATTGGGCCCATGGGTAGGTGTCAGTAGGAGCCAGGAGAGGCAACATTAAATGGAAAGAGATTGGGCCCATGGGTAGGTGTCAGTAAGAGCCGGGAGAGGCAACATTAAATGGAAAGAAGAGAGAGATGGAGTGGTTGTCCAGACTGTTTTCACACTTGCTTTGACAACCAGACGACAGAAAGAGAAAGACAACCGTTATGAGTTGAATATAAGCGTATATCAGTGGAAGGGAGGACTGTAGCAAGTGACCCAACTGTGGTTAGTGAGTACTATGATTACCCATTGATGCCATTTCAATTGCAGTAATTCTGTTACAGATATTTGCGAAGTTCCGCTAACAATTTGGGAACAGAATTTCATGTTTAATCACTTAATGATTCATACACCACATAGATAGCAGTAAAAAAAAACTTTACTTCTGTGAACTTTCATTATCCTCCCTCCCGAGAGTTTAGAACATCCAAGGCACAGGGCAATGTTTCTTATTCTTGCACAAGGCAAATAATTTCTCCAAAACTAAATATATGTTGATATTAGTTGGCAGGGGTCTTTACTTCAACATTATTGTGTTTTGATGTATATCTAATACTTTAATACATTTTCTGGTAGATGTTTTCCAATGCCCTTTTTCTATCTGTTTGAACAGAAATCAAAGTATTTGCTTATTCCTACTATTTTGAATAAAAAATATTAATCAAATGTGTATACATGCCTTAATTTCTCAAATATAGACAGTTCGCTTTCATTTGACACCAGATTTGACAGTCTCCTATAAACTTCACATTGGTACATTATACCCCACCATAAGAAAATACCTTTCACTTGTTTGTTATGTGCTCTTTCCAAGTATGTCTAACTGGTTTGTCACAGGCGATTACTGCTAGAACAGGCATTCTAAGAGTCCAGAAGATAACCACTTTGTTGATCCACCATGCGTAAGATGCCGTTTGTTTTCTAAGTATTTATCTGAAGTGCCTATTCATTGTGTGAATTTTTCAGGAAAAAGTAGACCGCATGATGATGACACTCTTTTGAACAATAACATCTATAGTCTTGGCACAATGTCATATTATATTTAAGCAACAAGGCCCAAGGGGGTGTGTTATATGGCTAATATACCACGGCTAAGGCCTGTTAGGCTCGGCACAACAAGGCGTGTCTGGAAACTGACCTTAGGGATGGTATATTGGCCATATATCACCAGCACAAAAGGAGACACTCTAGACCCAAACTGTTATAGACCTACAGTGGGGCAAAAAAGTATTTAGTCATCCACCAATTGTGCATGTTCTCCCACTTAAAAAGATGAGAGTGGCCTGTAATTGTCATTATAGGTACACTTCAACTATGACAGACAAAAAGAGGGGGAAAAAATCCAGAATATCACATTGTAGGATTTTTTATGAATTTATTTGCATATTATGGTGGAAAATAAGTATTTGGTCACCTACAAACAAGCAAGATTTCTGGCTCTCACAGACCTGTAACATCTTCTTTAAGAGGCTCCTCTGTCCTCCGCTCGTTACCTGTATTAATGGCACCTGTTTGAACTTGTTATCAGCCTACCATCAGTAACACACTACACCGCCAGGGACTCAAATCCTGCAGTGCCAGACATGTCCCCCTGCTTAAGCCAGTACATGTCCAGGCCCGTCTGAAGTTTGCTAGAGAGCATTTGGATGATCCAGAAGAAGATTGGGAGAATGTCATATGGTCAGATGAAACCAAAATATAACTTTTTGGTAAAAACTCAACTCGTCGTGTTTGGAGGACAAAGAATGCTGAGTTGCATCCAAAGAACACTATACCTACTGTGAAGCATGGGGGTGGAAACATCATGCTTTGGGGCTGTTTTTCTGCAAAGGGATTAGGGCGACTGATCCGTGTAAAGGAAAGAATGAATGGGGCCATGTATCGTGAGATTTTGAGTGAAAACCTCCTTCCATCAGCAAGGGCATTGAAGATGAAACGTGGCTGGGTCTTTCAGCATGACAATGATCCCAAACACACCGCCCGGGCAACGAAGGAGTGGCTTCGTAAGAAGCATTTCAAGGTCCTGGAGTGGCCTTGCCAGTCTCCAGATCTCAACCCCATAGAAAATCTTTGGAGGGAGTTGAAAGTCCGTGTTGCCCAGCAACAGCCCCAAAACATCACTGCTCTAGAGGAGATCTGCATGGAGGAATGGGCCAAAATACCAGCAACGGTGTGTGAAAACCTTGTGAAGACTTACAGAAAACATTTGACCTCTGTCATTGCCAACAAAGGGTATATAACAAAATATTGAGATAAACTTTTGTTATTGACCAAATACTTATTTTCCGCCCTAATTTGCAAATAAATCCATAAAAAATCCTACAATGTGATTTTTTTTCTCATTTTGTCTGTCATAGTTGAAGTGTACCTATGATGAAAATTACAGGCCTCTCTCATCTTTTTAAGTGGGAGAACTTGCACAATTGGCGGCTGACTAAATACTTTTTTGCCCCACTGTATATCCATCCTGCCCTGCCTTTATAAAATCTTCAAAAGCCAAGTTAACAAACAGATCACCGACCATTTCAAATCCCACCATCCTTCTCCACTATGCAATCTGGTTTCCGAACTGGTCATGGGAGCACCTCAGCCACGCTCAAGGTCCAAAATGATATCATAACCGCCATCAATAAAAGACAGTACTATGCAGCCGTCTTCATCGACCTGGCCAAGGCTTTCGACTCTGTCAATCACTGCATGCTTATCGGCAGACTCAATAGGTTCACCGACTAATTCTCAGATAGAGTTCAGTGTGTCAAATCAGAGAGCCTGCTGTCTGGACCTCTGGCAGTCTCTATGAGGGTGCCACAGGGTTCAATTCTTGGGGCCAAATATTTTCTCTGTATATATCAATGGTCGGTGATCTGCTCTTGCTGCTGGTGATTTTCTGATCCACCTCTACGCAGACTATACCATTCTGTATACATCTGGCCCTTCTTTGGACACTGTTAACAAACCTCCAAACAACGTTTAATGCTATAAAACACTCCTTCTGTGGCCTCCAATTGCTCTTAAATGCTAGTAAAACTAAATGCACTCTCTTCAACTGATTGCTGCCCGCACCCACCCGCCCGATTAGCATCACTACTCTGGACGGTTCTGACTTAGAATATGTGGACAACTACAAATACCTAGGTGTCTGGTTAGACTGTAAATTCTCCTTACAGACTCACATTAAGCATCTCCAATCCAAAATTACATCTAGAATCGGCTTCCCATTTCGCAACAAAGCCTCCTTTACTCATGCTGCCAAATGTACCCTCGTAAAACTGACTATCCTACTGATCCTTGACTTCACCGATGTCATTTACAAAATAGCCTCCAACACTCTACTCAGCAAACTGGATGTAGTCTATCACAGTGCCATCTGTTTTGTCACCAAAGCCCCATATACTACCCAACACTGCGACCTGTATGCTCTCGTTGGCTGGCCCTCGCTACATATTCGTCGCCGAACCCACTGTATCCAGGTCAGCTATAAGTCTTTGCTAGGTAAAGCCCTGCTTTATCTCAGCTCACAGGTCACCATTGCAGCACCCACCTGTAGCACTCGCTCCAGCAGGTATATTTCACTGATCATCCCCAAAGCCAACACTTCCTTTACTTCCAGTTCTCTGCTGCCAATGACCGGAACGAATAGCAAAAATCACTGCAGCTCGAGACTTATATCTCCCTCACTAACTTTAAGCATCAGCTGTCAGAGCAGCTTATCGATCACTGTACCTGTACACAGCCAATCTGTAAATAGCCCTGTAAATAGGCTACCCAACTACCTCATCCCCATATGATTTATCTTCTTGCTCTTTTGCACCCCATCTCTACTCATCATCTTCTGCACATCAATCACTCCAGTGTTAATGCTAAATTGTAATTATTTCGCCTCTGTGGCCTATTTATGCCTACCTCCCTAATCTTCTACATTTGCACACATTGTAGATAGATTTTTCTATTGTGTAATTGACTGTACGTTTTGTTTATGTGTAACTCTGTGTTGTTTTTGTACACTGCTTTGCTTTATCTTTGCCAGGTCGCAGTTGTAAATGAGAACTTGTTCTCAACTGGCCTACATGGTTAAATAAAGGTGAAATAAAAATAAATTAATTAAAAAGGGGTCAAAAAGGTCTCAAACTGTCTCCTGGACATTTCCTGTGACCTCCACTGGCCAATCAGAGGCAGTGATCTGGCCTGGATGGCCAGATGCCAGACTTCAGTGGGCCAAACCATGGATCCCGAACTCCACTCCGAATCACGGCCTGTTCACCTTAGAGATTGTTGCCCTATGTACAGTCATTGAACACTGGTCACTTTATTAATGTTTCCATACTGTTTTACCCACTTCATATGTAGTCATAGCTCATCCTGTATGACTACTGCTGTGCACCTTTTCTATTCATATACTCTCTATACAGAACTTAATTATAATATTTTATATATATAAATAATCTGACATGGCTTGTTCTGATATTTCTGAATTGTTTGGGATTGTGTGTATATTGTTTTTTATTGCCAGTTATTACTGCACTGTTGGAGCTACAAACACAAGCATGTTTGTTTGTTTGACAACCCTGTCCTAAAGCATAGAGAACATCCCAACAGTCTGCACAAAAAACTTCTTTGTTGTCTTTCAGGAATAAATAGCCTACACCCCTGGTTGAGAATGGACGCGTTTGCTGACAATTTTGCAATGATGGGAAGCATTATTGGATAACTTTTAAACATCGTTGGAATGGATGCCGCTGCGCTCACTTCCTTCCCCTTTGGAGGAATCGTTGTCTCATCCGTTTGTGCGATCTTTCTCCTGGCCCTCATGCTCTTGTCATGCCGCGGCAGGAACCAAGAGGTGATAGGAGCGGGCCGTGCGGTGCTGATAACGGGCTGTGACAGCGGATTCGGTCATCAACTGGCCCGCAGGCTGGACGCTCAGGGGTTTGTGGTCTTCGCCGGTTGTCTGTTTCCCAACGGAGACGGTGCCCAAACTCTGCACAGAGAGAGCTCCAGCAATATGAGCATTCTCAAGCTAGACGTCACTAAAGATGAAGATGTGACACAGGCAAGGACTGTGGTCCAATCGAACCTGCCAGAGAAAGGTGAGCTTTGTTACAAGTAGGTTACTTAACATAACAATTACGGACTGTTAAAACAAAAAAAATGATAAAATCAAATGTATTTATTATGATCCAATTTCCTTCTCAAAAGAAACTCTTAAGACTAAGCAGGGGTAGGCAACTACAGTATATTCAGCCATGGGCCAATTTTTGTCGGAGTGGATAGTCAGGAGTGGAACATAGCCCAACTGTACACTGCAAATTGAGCACGACTAAACCAAATAAGATTGATTTTTTTAAAGAATCATGTCATACATCATCTTTTGATTTGTGGGAGTACTTTGGAACAGATGTCATAAATTCCTGTTGATTTTAGCCTCTTTAAAAAAAATGTTTTTACTTAAAAGAAATTCATTGGGGGCTGCTTTTGGCTTGTGGGACACTTGTTTCTGACCCATGACTAAGTCTATTCAGAGGTTAATGTTCCTGCTCTTCACAAGTCCCTTTTCCCCCAGGGCTTTATTAATGATGCATTAACTGTTATTAACACGAAGAGTGAACCTTTTCCTTCTCAAAAGCACCTGTTGTCAACTAAAACATAAAATGTGCAACCTGGGCTCAGGGCAATTTGTAGGATTTTGTGCATACCTCGATTTAGCATGTTATATTACATTTCTTTAGGTAACATTATGAATTGAATAGCGGTCATACAATATCATACGAATTAGAGGACTTATACTGTCACTCAAACTTGCAACCTTTGGAATGCAGGAATTAAGGTTAGGGTAGAGCTGGGTGACACGAACAAAAATCCATATCCCGATATGTTGACCTATTTTTTTTTGATGATGAATCAGCGATAAATAATTTTTGTGGGAGGTGTTAGATAGAGCCTGACGATAATATGGACAAAAAGTCATGTGAAAAATGTAACTATTTTGATGGACAGTTACTTTGCAGGGCTCTAGAATATGTTTTTCCAGTGCCAAGTAAGACAACGGAGATGGTAGCCTATATATGATTCAAAGAGTAGCGATTTCATCAAACCTATCCAGGGAGTGCATGATTGAAATTGTGATGTGAAATCTGTAAAAAATTATCCATTTTTTGGGGGGCTCTTCAGTGAATTTCAGACACCTATAGGCAATATTATTTCACCTCCTGAGGTAGTGGAAAATCAAAACACTTAGCTAGTTTGCTGACTCTAAATATGATACTGTTGCTATATAGCCATGTAGGTTAATAGATTAAGATGAATCAATCAGTAAATGTATGCTAATGGCCTACAAAAACTTTCCAGCACAAGGCTCCTTGATGAAGGCCTAGTCACTGTGAATCAAATCAAATCAAATCAAATGTTTATTTGTCACATACACATGGTTAGCAGATGTTAATGCGAGTGTAGCGAAATGCTTGTGCTTCTAGTTCCGACAATGCAGTGATAACCAACAAGTAATCTAACTAACAATAAGGGGATAAAGAATATGTACATAAGGATATATGAATGAGTGATGGTACAGGGCAGCATACAGTAGATGGTATCGAGTACAGTATATACATATGAGATGAGTATGTAGACAAAGTAAACAAAGTGGCATAGTTAAAGTGGCTAGTGATACATGTATTACATAAGGATGCAGTCGATGATATAGAGTA
Organism: Oncorhynchus keta; assembly: GCF_023373465.1. Classification (NCBI taxonomy): domain Eukaryota; kingdom Metazoa; phylum Chordata; class Actinopteri; order Salmoniformes; family Salmonidae; genus Oncorhynchus; species Oncorhynchus keta. The sequence continues at coordinate 15,326,937 of NC_068449.1, read as the reverse complement.
CAGTATATACGTATGCATATGAGATGAATAATGTAGGGTAAGTAACATTATATAAGGTAGCATTGTTTAAAGTGGCTAGTGATATATTTACATAATTTCCCATCAATTCCCATTATTAAAGTGGCTGGAGTTGGGTCAGTGTCAATGACAGTGTGTTGGCAGCAGCCACTCAATGTTAGTGGTGGCTGTTTAACAGTCTGATGGCCTTGAGATAGAAGCTCTTTTTCAGTCTCTCGGTCCCAGCTTTGATGCACCTGTACTGACCTTGCCTTCTGGATGATAGCGGGGTGAACAGGCAGTGGCTCGGGTGGTTGATGTCCTTGATGATCTTTATGGCCTTCCTGTAACATCGGGTGGTGTGGGTGTCCTGGAGGGCAGGTAGTTTGCCCCCAGTGATGCGTTGTGCAGACCTCACTACCCTCTGGAGAGCCTTACGGTTGAGGGCGGAGCAGTTGCCGTACCAGGCGGTGATACAGCCCGCCAGGATGCTCTCAATTGTGCATCTGTAGAAGTTTGTGAGTGCTTTTGGTGACAAGCCGAATTTCTTCAGCCTCCTGAGGTTGAAGAGGCGCTGCTGCGCCTTCACGACGCTGTCAGTGTGAGTGGACCAATTCAGTTTGTCTGTGATGTGTATGCCGAGGAACTTAAAACTTGCTACCCTCTCCACTACTGTTCCATCGATGTGGATAGGGGGGTGTTCCCTCTGCTGTTTCCTGAAGTCCACAATCATCTCCTTAGTTTTGTTGACGTTGAGTGTGAGGTTACTTTCCTGACACCACACTCCGAGGGCCCTCACCTCCTCCCTGTAGGCTGTCTCGTCGTTGTTGGTAATCAAGCCTACCACTGTTGTGTCGTCCGCAAACTTGATGATTGAGTTGGAGGCGTGCGTGGCCACGCAGTCGTGGGTGAACAGGGAGTACAGGAGAGGGCTCAGAACGCACCCTTGTGGGGCCCCCGTGTTGAGGATCAGCGGAGATGTTGTTGCCTACCCTCACCACCTGGGGGCGGCCCGTCAGGAAGTCCAGTACCCAGTTGCACAGGGCGGGGTCGAGACCCAGGGTCTCCAGCTTGATGACGAGCTTGGAGGGTACTATGGTGTTGAATGCCGAGCTGTAGTCGATGAACAGCATTCTCACATAGGTATTCCTCTTGTCCAGGTGGGTTAGGGCAGTGTGCAGTGTGGTTGAGATTGCATTGTCTGTGGACCTATTTGGGCGGTAAGCAAATTGGAGTGGGTCTAGGGTGTCAGGTAGCGTGGAGGTGATATGGTCCTTGACTAGTCTCTCAAAGCACTTCATGATGACGGAAGTGAGTGCTACAGGGCGGTAGTCGTTTAGCTCAGTTACCTTAGCTTTCTTGGGAACAGGAACAATGGTGGCCCTCTTGAAGCATGTGGGAACAGCAGACTGGTATAGGGATTGATTGAATATGTCCGTAAACACACCGGCCGTGCGCTCATCTCCGCTCCGCGGGCGTATAAAAACCATTTTACAGACTGCTCCAGATATGTTTAAGATATACTATGCAGAAATCACTTCGCCATTTCCTGGTTGCTAAAATAGTAGTTCTAAACCACTGCGAAATAGCTTTTCCATAACCAAATATTGTACTTTCAGCTGTTTTAAGCTGGTGTGGAAAACTGAAAGTAAAAGATGCAAAAACATAGAAAGCATAGAAATAGAGAATGCACACAAAGCATATCTACCGCTTCTTAGACGTGCTTTCAATAAGAATGACAGCTCTATGTGGATTTGGTCGGGTTTAAAGTAACTGAACCATTAGTATATATTTTATTTAACTAGGCTTGTCAGTTAATTAAGAACATTCTTATTTACAGTGACGGCCTAGGTACAGTGGTTTAACTGCCTTCTTCAGGGGTAGAACGACAGATTTTTACCCTGTCAGCTTGGGGATTCGATCTAGCAACCTTTCGGTGACTCACCCAACGCTCTAACCACTAGGCTATCTGCCACCCCAAAAACTGTATATACAGTTTCAATCATCTTGGAGGTGCTCAGAAATATGTATAGTATGCTTCATATGGCTCTGACGCCAGGCTGTATTGTGAGACACTTATGACAAAACTGATTTAACAGGTTTTACACACATTGTTAATGTAAGTTGATTTGGTTTTTTTTTTTTAGGGCTTTGGGCAGTTGTGAACAATGCTGGCATCTTAGACTGGTCAGAGACAGAGTGGAACACCATTGATGATTATCGCAATATGGCTGAGGTCAATTTATTTGGCAGCATCAGGACCTCCATAGCTTTCCTCCCATTGGTTCGTGCCTCAAAAGGTAAGTTTAATCATTATTTTACCATCACCATTTCATAATGGTGATCACAGTACTTGATTTATCACATTCAATGTTCATTTTACTCCACAGTGTTCTAAAATGTGTAATGTTAATTGATTTCTGTAGGACGGATGGTGTACGTCTCAAGCATCTTTGCCTTCTTCAACTGTCTGACCATGGGGGCCTACAGTATTTCAAAGAGAGGACTGGAGGCGTTTGCCGACTGCCTACGGGTAGAGATGGAGTGTTTTGGAGTAAAGGTAAAGACAACTCTTGGTAATCATAATTACTGTGTGTGTTTGTCTTTTTAATACTCTGTAGATTTGTTTACATTGATTGTAATCAACACATTCCCCTTAAAATGTCAATCTGTGATTGCTATATCCATTTATGGACATGTAAGTTAATGATATACAGTATAACCATTTATTCTTGAAGAATATAACATATAAATGCCTCATGAGCGTAGTTGAACTGTGGTACCCCATCAGAATCCAAAATATAAGCTTGTTTCACTTCTTTGTTGGTTAACAATGTAATTGTAAACAAACACTATAGCTTCAAAACACAATTAAATCTATAACTTTGATACAGCTCTGTCCATAGCTCTGTTTATGAATTTGAGAAAGGTTACATTTCTCCAGCCCCATCCCCCAGGTCTTCACCAAGACAGTGGCAGTGTGTGACTATTTATTGTTTGAACTTCAGAGTGCCCCTTTAACATTGTGGTGATGATCTCAGGTGAGCATCATCCAGCCGGGTAACTTTGGTCCTGCTACCAGCATCCTGAGGCGGAGAACAGGGACAGAAATCTGGGAGAAACTGGACGAGGAGCGTCAACAGATGTTCAACAGACAGTATGTGGACCTGGCTAATAACTACCACATGTCTACATGTATGACTGGCAACCAGGACAGCAGCCTGGTCGTAGACGCGATGGTGGAAGCCCTCACAGCAGACAGACCTAAACGCAGATATCTGTTGGTCTCTAAGCTGGATATGTTGTTCTTCTATGCCTTTCCCTATCTGCCGACATGCGTCACCGATGCAGTTTTCTACCTCAGTCCCATGTACAACAAAAGAAAAGCAATGCTTTATTCCAAATAGAGAATATCGCTATTATGCTGGAGTGACAGTAGAGACAGTGTATGGCTTTGTGTTATGTTGTAATGTGCAATATTTTTACATCGCGCTTCTCACTTATTCTGTGTTGCAAACTTGCACGTGTCCCAAATTCTCTGGAAAATGTATGCATTCCTTCCCACCAACAATACATTCGGGAAGAATAGAAGATGTTCAGGATGTTACTAAGAGGATTCAATGGCATGTTACTGTGTCTTGCAGCTGCTTGCCTCACTCATAACCACAAAATTACATATTTACCTGATTTGTTTTATATTAATAGTTAGGAATTGATACATAACAAATAGGAGGATATTTCGGTCCTGTTAGTGTCTGTGTTTTTATGGTCTCCCCTCTAGTTTCCTGCAGATAATCTGGGCGTATGGTCACCAGAGATGGCTTGAGCTGACAATTTAGTTAGACTGCCTAACATAGACAAGATGTGGTGGGTCTAACCGAGATGGAGATAGCCAGGAGGAGTTTAGAACAATTCCTCATTGTCTCTAAATAATCTAAGCCAGGGCGGGGTAAAGACAACAACCCACGTGCAGTAAAGACAACAACCCACGTGCAGATAACGGCAGGATGAACCCAGAGTGGTTTGATGCTCCTTGGTCTGCATGAGGGGGGTTGAACCAACCATGACAGAGCATTGTATGTCAGCTATATATAGTACTCTGCATTTGTGTAAAGGTTAGGTTACTCGGTCCAACACAAGGGTGGAGGGTCGACCAGCCTAATTATTGCAATAATTAATCAATATTTAATAAAGATGATTGTTTGAAGAAATTACCAAATCTCTCTCAGTACTAAATTTCCACGACAGTATACAGAACCTACACTACATGACCAAAAGTATGGGGACACCTGCTCTTCAAACATCTCATTCCAAAATCATAGGCATTAATATGGAGTTGCCCCCCCCTTTGCCGCTATAACAGCCTCCACTCTTCTGGGAAGGTTTTCCACTAGATGTTGGAACATTGCTGCGGGGACTTGCTTCCATTCAGCCACATCATGTCTGTGTGCTCAATTTTAAACACCTGTCAGCAATGGGTGTGGCTGAAATAGCCGAATCCACTATTATAAAGTGTCGTCCACATACTTTTGTAACATATTGTGTATGTGGTTGTTTTATTCAAGAAGTGGAATGCAACGTTCTTTATACCAGTTTGTTTTTCTCAGTTGTTTTACAATAATACTTTAAACACAACACAATGCTTTATGCAATAAACTTGTCAAGAATACAACCTCAATTCTAAGTACATTATCACTACAGAATCCATAGGCTTTCAAATTGATGTGCATAGTAACAGTTTCCCCTCTATTGGTGTTAACTACCTTTCTCTTGGTGCAGGAAACTGCAGTTTATGGGGAAGGCCCTTTATCTCTATGCTAATTCTTGCAAATGGAGTGTTGGGGTTGTATGAAAAATGTCCCTTTGCTCAAAGGGGCCCTAAATCCTTCCTTATGCTTCGGTTGGGCTGGCGCCTTGCCGAACTCAATACATCTGTTATTAATAACTAAGATGTTTGGTGCAGTATTTCTCAAGTGAAGAAATTTGCATGAAAACAAGTCTATTGTTCAATGACAACAAATACTTAATTGAATAATCCCTACTGCTGACAAATGACTGACAGGGCATAGACTTAGTGGCTATTTCAGCAACCTTTCCAACAAATCAGTTTGTAAAATGTCTGCCCTGCTAGAGCTGACCCGGTCAACTGTAAGTGCTGTTATTGTGAAGTTGAGACGTTTAGTAGCATCAACAGCTCAGCCGTGAAGTGGTAGGCCACACAAGCTCACAGAACGAGACCGGCGAGGACTGATGTTTCCAAATCATCTGCAACACTCACTACCGAGTTCCAAACTGCCTCTGGATGCAACGTCAGCACAATAACTGTTTGTCAGGAGCTTCAAGAAATAGGTTTCCATGGCCGAGCAGCCGCACAGAAGCCTAAGATCACCATGTGCAATGCCAAGCGGTGGCTGGAGTGGTGTAAAACTTGCCCACATTGGACTCTGTAGCAATGGAAACGTGTTCCCTGGAGTGATGAATCACGCTTCACCATCTGGCAGTCCGATGGACTAATCTAGGTTTGGAGGATGCCAGGAGAATGCTACATGCCCCAATGCATAGTGCCAACTGTAAAGTTTGGTGGAGGAGGAGTAATGATTTGTGGCTGTTTTTCATGGTTTGGGCTAGGCACCTTAGTGCCAGTGAAGGGAAGTCTTAACGCTACAGAATACAATGCCATTCTAGTCGATTCTGTGCAGCCAACTTTGTGGCAACAGTTTGGGGAAGGCCCTTTCCCGTGCACATATCGAGGTCCATACAGAAATAGTTTGTTGAGATCAGTGTGGAAGAACTTGACTGGCCTGCACAGAGCTCTGACCTCACCTTTGGGATGAATTGGAACACCAACTGCGAGCCAGGCCTAATCGCCCAACATCAGTGCCCAACCTCACTAATGCCCTTGTGGCAATGTCCCAACATCTAGCGGAAAGCCTTCCCAGAAGAGTGGACCAACTTCATATTAATGCCCATGATTTTGGAATGAGATGTTCGATGAGCATGTGTCCACATACTTTTGGCCATGTAGTGTTTGTGACGTAGTAGCAATTTTCGGCGACCACTTTTGGCTCATGAACGCTACTTTCAGAACTACTGACTAAAAAAATATACAAAAGTACCTGAAAATCTCTTTAACTTGATGGTTAGAGAAAGGCCTAAGCAGTTGATGATAATCAAGTGCTGCTCACAGCTCGGCTCCATGACTGTTTCATATCTACAGATATTGTCCTCATTGGAAAATATGAGATGAACTCTGTCACCATGCCCTGAGAGCGTTTTCTGTCATCTTAGAGACCGTTGTACTGCAGTATAGAACGTCTTCTATGTTACTGCTATTGTTGAAGCTATAGTTTCTAGTGCATACTGTATGCAGTGTGATAAAATCAACACTGCATACGATAGGCTATATTATATCACTGACTATCTCATTGTACTTTCTCCCCTCTGCTTCCTCCTGAAGGCTTTATTTAAAGGCAGATGGCATGAGAATCTGTATTAGTCCAAAATACCATATTCACAAGGAATATTTCCAGCATGTTTTCCAATGGGTACTGTCTACATGGTTGGAAAAAGTTAGTGTATCATCATTAGGGTTTAGTAGAGGTTTAGGGCCATCACAGGGGGTGTCTGTGACACAAATACAGTGGACATTGTCCTAGAGGCAGTCACTTCCTTATTGTTCATTCACTCCAATTCTACCGCTAATGTTGTACAACTGTTTTATGGATGCCACTTTTTAACCTTTTCTTCCACTGCATCTAAAGCCTTGTTTGTACCTGGTGCTAACTAACATGCATCCGTATTCTGATTGGGCCACATTGTAGCCATTGCGTCTACACATGGTACTAAAATGTGTCTCTTATTCGTCCACTGTGTTCGCATTGTGACCAGATATCCTGGTCCCTCCCTGTATGCAAATTGTTTGACAGATATTCTTTCAAAATAATATATATTTATTTTAAGACACATATTGATGCTATAAGTCAATAGTGTCACCTGTCAAGTCTTTTAGAGGGCGGAATAATGATGATTTAAATGGTTTCACTGTCCAGAGCAGACTACACTTGTAAGATATACAGATACAATGCGAGTTTGACTACCTCTGGAGGTGGTCAGGAAGATGTGTATTTTAATGTATACACCCGTCTAAAAATGTGGGCACAATTACAATGTGGACAAGATCAGGATAAAGAGAGCTTGTCAGAACCAAGTATAAACCGGGCTAGTGCCTTTTAACTTTACTCAACACAAACATTTTCATGTGTTTCTGCAGTCTTTACTGCAGTCTTTACTTTCCATCCTATAATTTTTCACAAACCAAAACCTATGTTGTTGAAATGTGCCCTTTCCCTGAAAAGCTCATAAATAACCGTGGTGGTTGAATCACAAACAGGATGTTAATAGAATACAGAGGAAGGTCTGAATGTATCTTTGTAGTGATATTAGACATGGGGAAGTGATCGGAGTACTGTAATTGTTATGATAAAAACAGTATACTGTATGCTAAGGCTGTAATGATATGAATGGCACAGGGGTCAATTAGGGATTTATTAGGGATGTAATTCCTTCCTTTCACCCAATAAGATCACACCCTGCTTCTGTCTGGTATTTTTGTTGGAAAGGCTCCCTCTGGCACCAAGTTACTTTTGAAGGAAAAGATTGGTATATTCAAATCATCCCATGGAAATGTTAGTGAGAGCTTATTTGTATTTTCCGTGCGAGATTATATCTGTCCTAGGCAAATACATTTCTTTTAGAGACCTGAAATGCAGTATTTGTATTGTGTTAGGTTGCATCAGTTACATGTTTTAGTAATTCATTGCTAGATTAATTCAGCATTTCACAATACAAAATATGCAAAAGAATGTCATTGTTGTAAAAACCCATAGTAATTTCATTAAAGAAATAATACATGAGGCCATTTATTGTAATTTCTCTCCTTTTCTATGTCATCTATACCAGCGCTACTGATTTCTGCATGTCGCACCATCAAAGACGCTCACCACTTCCTCACCAGGCTGGCGCGCTGGCTGCTTTAGGTGGAAATGCCTTTTTTTCGACAACGGACCTTACCCCTGGCTACTACAATGTGGAGATGCACATTGGATGACCAGAGATGACCAGAGATTCACAGCCTTTACATCACTGTTTGGATTTTATGAGTACAACCATATTCCATAGGGGTTATGTAACCGTCTGTAACATTCATGAGGATGATGCTAAACATCTTCGGAGATCAGAACTTTCTTAGCCTGCTGTGTTACGTTGATGATGTCTTGGTCTATGCGTCCACTGAAGACCTGGGTTCTGCAGGGACTGGAAATGGTCTTTGAACGTCTTAAGGCCCACAACTTCAAGCTCAACCTGAAAAGGTGTCACTTTTGATGTTGTTGGGGCATATCATTTTTTAAATTTTATTTAACCTTTATTTAACTAGGCAAGTCTGTTATTAAGAACACATTCTTGTCGTCAGTGCGAATGGTGTAGCTACAGATCCTGAAAAAAGGGAAGGACATTGCAGGCGTGACGGAAGTTGACCTGATGGAAGACGGAAACTGACATCCCCTCTCAGAATAAACTAAGGTTGTTCCCCTGGATGGTGGTGTATTACCAACAGTTAATTGAAGGATGCTTGACCATCGCAAAGCTTCTCTTTTAGATGACAACTGGGCACAAGGCTCCACACTGCAAGAGACGCTCACCTGTCAAGAAGTTGACGGCAGCTGCCTGGACAACAGAGTGTAAGCAGGTCGTCCTCCAGCTAAAGCAAGCCTTGCTGGACAAGATCTTGTTGGCCCACCCCAACTTCGACAAACCCTTTCTCTCTGTGGAGGCATCCAGCGATGGTCTAGATGCTGTACTTTAGCCTTCACAAGCAAGTCACTCATGATAGCCAGTTTCATCATAACGCTTGATGTTTTTTGTGACTGCACTTGAAGAAACTTAAGCGTTCCACAACGTTCCACATTGACTGACCTTTGTCTTAAAGTAATGTCATTTCTCTTTGCTTATTTGAGCTATTCTTGCCATAAAATGTACTTTTGCCAAATAGGGCTATCTTCTGTATACCCCCCTACCTTGTCACAACACAACTGATTGGCTCAAACGCATTAAAAAGGAAAGAAATTCCACATTTGAACTTTTAACAAGGCATACCTGTTAATTGAAATGCATTCCAGGTGAATACCTCATGAAGCTGGTTGGGAGAATGCCAAGAATGTGAAAAGCTGTCATAAGGGTGGCTACTTTGAAGAATCTTAAATGTAAAATATATTTGGATTTGTTTAACACTTTTTTGGTTACTACATGATTCCATATGTGTTATTTCATAGTTTTGATGTCTTCACTATTATTAATGAATGTAGAAAATAGTACAAATAAAGAAAAACCCTTGAATGAGTAGATGTGTCCAAACTTTTGACTGGTAATGTACATCCTGACAAAAGCTTGTGAGCAGACGGGTTGCCAAACTGGCACCGTATGAGTTTGATATCAAGTACTGTACATCTCTGGTCCGAAAAATGTGACTAGTTTCAGAAAACTAGGTGCATGTTGCACGTCACTACTTCACAAGAGAAGCATTTGAACGTAAACTTTTTTTTAAATCGAAATCTGTTTTTTGTCAGAAATGCCTTCTGGAATGTGATCTTTCATGTCCCTAAAAATGAACTTGTATGCCATCTGTAAATACAAATACAATTGTTAAATTATGAGCTAAGTTGGTTTATCCACAGAAAAAGCCAGGAACCTTCCCACTAGCCATGATTGGCTAAGATAATAGATGGGCTGGACATGCCGAGAGTTGAGTTCAGATTGGTCTGCCATGTGGCATGCTTCTGTCTATAACATGAGCTGGTCAGTATGTGTAGGCAATCCTTTCTAATGCAACTTTTGTGAAAGATTTCACGTAGTACAACTGCAAAAGTGTTGCTCTCCACTTTCTGGAGGACCGAGTTTTGAAATCAGTGGAATGCTGGTGGAATTAGTGTATGATAGCTAAGGAGATGGAGAAAATTCTGCCGTTGGATTGCAACTATGCAGAGCGTGTTGAAAAGAAACCACACAGAAAGCTGATATAATCCAGAGACAAGTGTTTTATACATCTGCAACCATAGCATCCGTGACAGAGAGGGAGAAGCATCCATTCATTTATAAACGTAAGATATTTTAGCTAACTACATTTTCAGATATTATACATTTCTAATTCTGCCAAAGCAGCAGGTATTCTTCCTGGGGTCCTGCAAAATTAAAGCAGTTTATACAATTTTAAAAACATTACAATACCTTCACAGATTTCACAACACACTGTGTGCCTTAAGGCCCCTACTCCACCACTACCACATATCTACAGTACTAAATCCATGTGTGGGTATAGTGTGTGTGTGTGTGTGTGTGTGTGTGTGTGTGTGTGTGTGTGTGTGTGTGTGTGTGTGTGTGTAGTAATGTTTTGAGTTGGGATTATGCTTCATTGTTTCGCTAGCTAACTAGCTAGCTACATGTCTAAACAAAAGACTCCACTATGCAAGTAACCATTTCACCACACCTTCTGTATCCTGTTCATGTGAGAAATTAACAGATTTTATTAAATAGACTGTAGTATGTATCTACCAGAGATGTTAACGTGAAGAACAACATGACCTGCACCAAAGTCAAAATAGGATATAACGTTAGGCCAACGAGACAGTGTCCATGTTCTAAAATTCTCTGGTAAAATGCCTGGCTTTTATCTGTAATTAGAGTAGCGATGAGCATTCAATTGGATTAATACAGCAAATACTATAGGTAAATTATGTAGATACAGTAGCAAACAAATACTCACACTGTACACAGAATATAAATCACTACTTGATTTCCTGACTAACCATTCTATCATCACCGATAGTAATTGGAGGCAATCTCTACCTACTCCCATGTTCACATGGTAAACGACGAGACATTCTTGTTGGATTTGTTCGATCCGTCAGTGGACTTGTGTGCTGGGATATAGAGGTCAGAGGTCATGCGTGAGGAGCGTCCAGATGGGTAGATGTACTTCCTGCCCATGCACCACAGGTCCTCCAGGATCTTCCTGAAGTGGCTCCTGAACTTGACCCCGATGAAGGCATACAGGATGGGGTTGAGGCAGCAGTGGAGGTAGGCCAGGCTCCTGGTGATGGTGAGGGTGGTAAGGATAATCTTCTCTACCTCACACTCCCTCTGCTGAAACAGCGCCACCGTGTGGTAGAGTAGCACCACATTGTAGGGCAGGTGGCACACGATGAAGACCAACACCACGGCTAGGATCACACGAACCGCCTGAAGGAAAAATGGGAAAGTTAATTGACCCAATAAGAGACATTTACTTGGACACAAATATATTCTTATAATTAAACATTCCAATTCTATGACTGGAATTTTGGTGTATACTTAAACCTTGTGTCTCTGGGTGCTTTGGGCCCTCAGTAGGGTCCATAGGATGCTGGCATAGCAGAGGACCATGGCCAGGAGGGGCAGGAAGAACCCCATGGCCACCTGCAGGCTAGGCACCAGCACCTTCATCAGCCGGGCGGTCCTGTTACTTTGGAACTGCTCCTGACACACGGTTATAGTCCCTTCCAGCAAGATGGTCTCCTCAACCCGCTCATTATAGATGACTGTGGGGACGGACAGGGCTATGGCCAGAGCCCAGATGGCTGTACAGATTAGGCGGCTATAGATCAGGTTCTTGGACCGGAGGCCAAAGGAGCGCCTGGCCTGGACGATGGAGATGTAACGGTCTCCACTGATGCAGGCCAGCAGGAGCATGCCACTGTACAGGTTGATGCTATAGGCTCCTCTCAAAGCCTTATAAATTCAAATAATGAAGAAAATGAAGAAAAACATTATTGTCCATGCAATGTGGAAAAGAACAAATGTTGAACTTTAGAACCTCTATTGGGAACTTCATTAGGAACTCCATACCTTGCAGGCCACTGAGCCCATGCTCCAGTCATGCTGCTCATTGTAAATTATGAGAGGTAGGGCCACGATGAAGAGCAGGTCTGCCACCGCCACGTTCAGAAGGTACACGTCCGTCATGGTCTTGGCTTTCTTGTAGAAGGCATATGTGACTATCACCAATGCATTGCCACAGAAACCGAATGCACAGATGAAGGAATGGAAGTAGGTCTGTATGACTATCTCCATATCACGGTTGGGATTCAGGTTACAGATATATTCGTTATCATCTGGATAATCTTTAGTGTCGTTTTCTGCGATGTCATAATCATATGCATCTGTGAACGTCTCATTCATGTTTTATCACCTGTGGAGAAGACATATTTTGCTGTAGAAAATAGTAGTCTTCTATAATGATTTAGTCATTCAATTACTCTTTAATGTTGTACAATCAAGTCCATGACAAAAAAAGAAGAGATAAACATTGCAGTATTTGTGAACTAGCCTGTAGCTACAATGTGACATTTGTTATTTTTACACATACTGTAGAGCGCTGCAACTTGGACTCTGGGATAGATGGAACAAAGTAACTGTAAATCTGTCTCCCTCCATTTAGTATGGTATGTTACATTTCGGATGGTATGTATTCATTTGTGGATGTCCATCATCCAATTTGTACATTATGTTAAGAATTTGCAATATATACACTACCGGTCAAAAGTTTTAGAACACCTACTCATTCAAGGGTTTTTCTTTATTTTACTATTTTCTACATTGTAGAATAATAGTGAAGATATCACAACTATGAAATAACACGTATGGAATCATATAATAACCAAAGAAGTGTTCATCAAATCAAAATATATTTTATATTTGAGATTCTTCAAATAGCTACCCTTTGCGTCGATGACAGCTTTTCACACTCTTAGCATTCTCTCAACCAGCCTCCCCTGGAACGCTTTTTCCAACAGTCTTGAAGGAGTTCCCACAAATGCTGAGCACTTGTTGGCTGCTTTTCCTTCAATCTGCGGTTCGATTCATCACAAACTATCTCAATTTGGTTGCGTTTGTGGAGGATTGTTGAGGCCAGGTCATCTGATGCAGCACTCCATCACTCTCCTTCTTGGTAAAATTGCCCTTAACCAGCCTGAAGGTGTGTTGGGTCATTGTCCTGTTTAAAAACAAATGATAGTCCCACTAAGCCCAAACCAGATGGGATGGTGTATTGCTGCAGAATGCTGTGGTAGCCATGCTGGTTAAGTGTGCCTTGAATTCTAAATAAATCACAGACATTGTAACCAGCAAAGCACCCCCACACCATCACACCTCCTCCTCCATGCTTTACAGTAGGAAATACACATGTGGAGATCATGTGTATTTCCCATTTGGACTCCAGACCAAAGGACAGATTTCCACCGGTCTAATGTCCATTGCTCGTGTTTATTGGCCCAAGCAAGTCTTCTTCTTATTGGTTGTCCTTTAGTAATGGTTTCTTTGCAGCAATTCGACCATAAAGGCCTGATTCACACAGTCTCCTCTGAACAGTTGATGTTGATGTATCTGTTACTTGAACTCTGTGAAACATTTATTTGGGCTGCAATTTCTAAGGCTGGTAACTCTAATGAACTTATCCTGTGCAGCAGAGGTAACTCTGGGTCTTCCATTCATGTGGCGGTCCTCATGAGAGCCAGTTTCATGATAGCGCTTGATGGTTTTTGCGACTGCACTTGAAACTTTCAAAGTTCTTGACATTTTCCGCATTGACTGACATTTGTGTCTTAAAGTAATGATGGACTGTCGTTTCTCTTTGCTTATTTGAGCTTTTCTTGCCATGAAATTGACTTTTACCAAATTGTCTGTATTGGCTATTGTCTGTATACCCCCTACCTTGTTATATATAAAATGTTTAACATTTTTTTGGTTACTACATGATTCCATATGTGTTATTTCATAGTTTCGATGTTTTCACTATTATTCTACATTGTAGAAAATTGTAAAAATAAAGAAAAACCCTTGAATGAGTAGGTGTTCTAAAACTTTTGACCGGTAGTGTATATTTTCTGAATTCCGCTTTGTTGTGGCCAGGGCCACACACACACACACACACACACACACACACACACACACACACACACACACACACACACACACACACACACACACACATCCTAAAATTGCATTTGGACCCCCACCGCAAAGTTTATCATTGCATTGTTATACAAAAAGCGGCATCAGTGTGCTTTAGTACCAGAGCGGTCAGGCTGTTTGGCGGTTTCAGCCGAGTGGATTTAGGACCACAGGGACACCACTTTGTTTTGTCCGGTTTCAACAGAAGTAAATGAACTTGGCTCGTTTTCGCCAGTTGGATAACGCCAAATGTTGGCTAATTGCCAAAAGTTGGCTAACGTTAGACATTCTTTTTGCCCAATTCACAGTCAGTGATCACAGCCCCAATCACAGTCAATGTAACGTTATGTACGTAGCTAATTCCCTACTTTTCACACTGACACGGTATAAACAGCTCTACAGCCTTCACTGTCATGGTGGAACATTCAGTACACAACACTATGCACATCATGTCTTAGCAGGATCAAATGGTGACAGGTGTGACAGCCAGGGAAGACCAGTCTTCGGAGCGGAGGTGAATTTTGAAGTATATTATAACAATCAGTGAATGGATACAAAGTTCCATCTTGAGTTGATAGGTAGGTTACAGTCTGGGATCTGGGAATAATGGTCTTTTCAATTATTGAACCATTGATTCTATTCTTGGATAATATAATGTATACATGTACACCAGGATCAGATGGTGACAGGGGTCTCAGCAGGGTCAGGGAAGACCCGTCTGTGATGGCTTGGAGGTTAACTTTTGCAGATGCAACACTTTATTCTCTCTGCGCAGCAAACACTGGACAAGCCAGGAGCTTCAAAGATTGAAACTATTTTAAAACAGTGTGACAAACCTCTAAAGTTGATTTCCAAACTGTATCAAGGGTTGACAGAGGCTTTTACCGATGACACAAACAAAATGTGAGGAAGAGCTGGGAGACACTACTGATGATGATGAATGGATACAGATATGTTTGAATAACCAATCATGTACATATAATCTCAGACATAAATTACTTTAGTTTAAGACCATCCGTAGAACGTACTATATGCCAGTGAAACTGAACACCATGCACTCAGATATGTAATTCCTCTACTGAAGGTATAAAACACAAAAGGGGATATATTTCAATGTTATTGCATATGTTATGCTCTGGTGAATGCTGAGCGAATTCTGGCAAAGAGTGTGTTATTTTATCTTAGCATGTCTACAGATTCTCCCTCCTCCCTGTTTTTGCTTGGAAATGTTTATACTTTAGACTGTTATCAGAAGAAACAGTGTAACCTAGCATTTATAGCGGGTATGAAATGCATTGCCATTAATTGGAATGTTGGTTATCCTCCCACAATGTCAAAATGGATGGCAGAAATGTAAAGTTATGTGTCCCTAGATTTGATTTATTACAAGGGTATACTGTGCAAATTTCAAAAAGTCTGGATGCCTTATATGGAATGCTGTAAGTGGACACCTGCTCGTTGAACATCTCCAAAATCATGGACATTAATATGGAGTTGGTCCCCCCTTTGCTGCTATAACAGCCTCCACTCTTTTTGGAAGGCTTTCCACAAGATGTTGGAACATTGCTGCGGGGACTTGCTTCCATTCAGCCATAAGAACATTTGTGAGGTCGGGCACTGATGTTGGGTGATTAGGCCTGAATTGCAGTCGGCATTCCGATTTATCCCAAAGGTGCTCGATGGGGTTGAAGTTAGGGCTCTGTGCAGGCCAGTCAAGTTCTTCCACACTACTCTCAACAAACAATTTCTGTATGGACTACGTTTTGTGCACGGGGGAATTGTCATATTTTTTGTCTCTTTATCTTTTGTGGTCTAGTACTATCTTTTTGTTAGCTAGGGCCATCTACTTGAACTGCTGCCTGTCTTCCCAGTGGCCTACTGGCAGTGTGAACTGCTGACTGTGCATAATTTGCAGATAGTTATTGACACATCAACCAGGATTGTGGGGGTGGGGACAAATTAGCAATTAGTACAGGGAAGTGTGCTCTCCACCTGTGCTAGGCTATTAGCAATTAGAGTTAGTTCTTCAGTCTCCCCTAGTTTCTCAGCAGCATCTGTAAGTGTCGGTCATGTCAGTGGCGGTTTTGTCTTAAAACTAAGACCGTAACAAAGACGGTTTGAGTTATTCTGAAGAGTTCGAGGAAGGAAAGAGAGGAAGGCTCCACACCACTCTCTCACTTGAGTATTTTGCCTAGTTATTTACAGATTATCAAATTTTGCTCTTTTGTAGCTTTGTCAACTATGTATGTGTTTTCTATACCTTCGCACCTCTCCCTGTAGGCTTTACAGACGTTCCCCACACCTTGTCTGCAAGCCTTCTCATTTAGTGGACCCTGTGCGCACAACCCAGTGGAATTCCCAGTCTCAGGCAGAATTTGGAACTGCCGATCTGTGGTCAAGAACGCAGAGTTCATCTCAGCCTATGCTACTGTCGTGTCTTTGGCTATGCCAGATTAAGTGATATGACATGCTATTCTATAAATTCCTTTCTTTGTAATTAATATTACCTGATTGAGCTAATCATGTAAATATAATTAACTACAAAGTCGGGGCACCACAAAATAATATTTATAGAGCTGTTATCTTCGGAATAAACTCCTAGACCTAGTAATATTTTACATCAATAGCAGTCTATATTAATCGTCACCTTATTTCAGTCTCATCTGAAAGTTGTAAATTCTTGGTTGTCTTCACAAACCCTGGCTAACAAGTTGAATCAGCAATGCAAAATTGTGTTTAATTATTTATTTACTAAATATCTAACTAATCACACAGAATTACATATACACAGAATTAATCCTACCTTGATTACAAATTACGTCATAAAGGAAAACGTCCGTGGCGGACAGAACAGATATGACAGCAGGTTACACAAAAGAAAAGGGGGCTGGGTTCGAGCGGGAAGACTGAGGAACAAAGGGAGAAGCGATGTCTTCAGTCCCTTAACTTTTTGCCCTAACAGAGACATGGATCACCGTAGAGAACACTGCTAATCCAGCTACTCTTTCTTCTTTCTTCCCTCCTACCTCTCTGTGAACGACTTTGTCCACAACTGGAAATAAAGGTTGACTACAAGACCATGGTGCTTACCGCGCTCCAGCAGGTATATTTCACTGGTCATCCCCGAAGCCAACACCTCCTTTGGCCGCCTTTCCTTCAAGTTCTCTGCTGCCAATGCTGCTGCTCCAGTTTCAACTGTTCTGCCTGCGGCTATGGAACTCTGACCTGTTCACTGTAATTACTATTATTTGACCATGCTGGTCATTTATGAACATTTGAACATCTTGGCCAAGTTCTGTTATAATTTCCACCCGGCACAGCCAGAAGAGGACTGGCCATCCCTCAGCCTGGTTCCTCTCTGGGTTTGTTCCTAGGTTAAGGCCTTTCTAGGGAGTTTTTCCTAGCCACCATGCCTCTACACCTGCATTGCTTACTGTTTGGGATTTTAGGCTGGGTTTCTGTACAGCACTTTGATATATCAGCTGATGTAAGAAGGGCTTTATAAATACATTTGATTTGATAATAGATACTCAGACACATTGTACAGGGCATCTGACTAAAACGGGTCAAAGTGGTGCTAGTGGAGCCTGCTGGTCATAATCAAAGATAAGCACATTGAGAATCAGCTCACAGACTGTTATCAGGAGTCAACACTAATAGTACTATGGTTTCACTTCTGTTTGATAAGAAATTTAAAAATTACTGAAAAGAGTTTGAGAGTAAAAAACATTGAACTACATACACCATATTACACAGTTGAAGTCGGAAGTGTACATATACTTAGGTTGCAGTCATTAAATCTCATTTTTCAACCACTCCACACATTTCTTGTTAACAGACTATTGTTTTGGCAAGTCAATTAGGACATCTACTTTGTGCATGACACAAGTCATTTTTCCAACAATTGTTTACAAACAGATTTTTCACTTATAATTCACAGTATCACAATTCCAGTTGGTCAGAAGTTTACATACACTAAGTTGACTGTGCCTTTAATAAACAGCTTGGAAAATTCCAGAAAATGATGGCATGACTTTAGAAGCTTCTGATTGTAAAGCTTCTAATTGACATAATTTGAGTCAATTGGAGGTGTACCTGTGGATGTATTTCAAGGCGTACCTTCAAACTCAGTGCCTCATTGCTTGACATCATGGGAAAATCAAAAGAAATAAGCCAAGACCTCAGAAAAAAAATGTAGCCCTCCACATGTCTGGTTCACCCTTGGGAGCAATTTCCAAATGCCTGAAGGTACCATGTTCATCTGTACAAACAGTAGTACGCAAGTATAAACACCATGGCACCATGCAGCCGGAAGGAGACGCGTTCTGTCTCCTAGAGATGAACGTACTTTGATGCGAAAAGTGCAAATCAATACCAGAACAACAGCACAAAAGTATCTAAATCCACAGTAAAACAAGTCCTATATCGACATAACCTGAAAGGCTGCTCAGCAAGGAAGAAGCCACTGCTCCAAAATCGACATAAAAAAGCAAGACTACGGTTTACAACTGCTCTGCTCATGGGGACAAAGATCTTACCTTTTGGAGAAATGCCCTCTGGTCTGATGAAACAAAAATATAATTGTTTGGCCACAATGACCATCGTTATGTTCGGAGGAAAAGGGGGAGGCTTGCAAGGGTGCTTTGTAGCAGGAGGGACTGGTGCACTTCACAAAATAGATGGCATTATGAGGTGGGAAAATTATGTGGATATATTGAAGCAACTTCTCAAGACATTAGTCAGGAAGTTAAAGCTTGGTCACAAATGGGTCTTCTAAATGGACAATGACCCCACGCATTCTTCCAAATTTGTGGCAAAATGGATTAAGGACAACAAATTCAAGGTATTGGAGTGGCCATCACAAAGCCCTGACCTCAATCCTATAGAAAATGTGTGGGCAGAACTGAAAAAGCAAGTGTGTGCAAGGAGGCCTATAAGCCTGACTCAGTTACACCAGCTCTGTCAGAAGGAATGGGCCAAAATTCACCCAACTTATTGTTGGAAGTGTCACGTTCTGACCTTTATTTCCTTTGTTTTGTCATTATTTAGTATGGTCAGGGCGTGAGTTGGGTGGGCAGTCTATGTTTGTTTTTCTATGTTTTGGGGTATTTCTATGTTTCGGCCCAGTATGGTTCTCAATCAGAGGCAGGTGTCATTAGTTGTCTCTGATTGAGAATCATACTTAGGTAGCCTGGGTTTCACTGTGTGTTTGTGGGTGACTGTTCCTGTCTCTGTGTTTGCACCAGATAGGACTGTTTTTGGTTTTCACACATTTATTGTTTTGTTAGTTATTTCATGTATAGTTCCTTCATTAAAGAACATGAATAACCACCACGCTGCATTTTGGTCCGCCTCTACTTCACCACAGGAAAACCCTTACAGGAAGATTGTGGAAGGCTACCTGCAACGTTCGTCCCAAGATCAACAATTTAAAGGCAATGCTACCAAATACTCATTGAGTGTATGTAAACTTCTGACCCATTGGGAATGTGATTAAATAAATAAAAGCTGAAATAAATCATTCTCGCTACTATTATTCTTACCTTTCACATTCTTAAAATAAAGTGGTGATACTAACTGACCTAAGACAGGGAAGTTTTACTGAATGTCAGGTATTGTGAAAAACTGAGTTTAAATCTATTTTGCTAAAGTGTATGTAAACTTCCGACTTCAACTGTGTACACAGTGGGTTCTGAAATGATTGACACCTTTGATAAAAAAGAGCAAAAATGACTGTATAAAATAAACGATTCTAATACAGAGCTATATTGTAAGCAAAAAAATGTAGATTATATGTTTTTATACTAATCATTTTCTCAGAGAGAGGGAGAGATTCTCTTGAACATGTCATAGTTATGTCACACATGCAGCTCACAAAAATATATGGGAATTTCTGCTCTACTCAATTACAACCAAACTAATTGCAACATTACAGCTAAAATGGAAGTGGCAAGTGGAAGGAGGAAAGTAAGAAACGTGTCTCTCGGCATTAAAGACAGAAATTGTCTAAAGAAAATTGTGATGAATAAAAAAGTATATATGGGGGATTGGAAATGATGCAAACGATTACATTGATGCAATCTACAATCAATCTGCACTATTAAAGCTGATCTTCCCCTAAAAAACAACAAAGGTAGGGGTCAGAATTGACACCCCTGTTTTCAATACCTTTCAATACTTCAACAATAACAGCGCTGAGCCTTTCAACTAAAATGTTTTATAAATTGGAGAACACATTGGGCCGGTTCTTTTATTTATTTTTTAATTTTACCCCTTTTTCGTGGTATCCAATTGTCTCATCGCTGAAACTCCGTATGGAGAGAGAGGGGCAAAGGTCGAGAGCCGTGCGTCCTCCAAAACACAACACAACCAAGCTGCACTGCTTCTTGACACAATGCCCACTTAACCCGGAAGCCAGCGTCACCAATGTGTCAGAGGAAACATTGTGCACCTGGTGACCGTGTCAACGTGCACTGCGCCCGGCCCTCCGCAGGAGTTTCTAGTGTGCAATGGGACAAGGACATCCCTGCCGGCCAAACCCTCCCCTAACCTGGAAGACCCTGGGCAAATAGTGCATCGCCCCATGGGTCTCCTGGTTGCGGTCAGCTGCGACAGGGCCTAGACTTGAAGCCAGAATCTCTGGCACTGGGACAGATTCTTAGACCATTGGTCCATACAGAATCCTTTCAGATCCTTGATACCCTTCATCTGCGCTTCGGGACTGCCCTCTTCAATTCAAACCATAGGTTTTCAATGGGTTTCAAGTCTGGAGACTGAGATTGCCATTGTAAAATGTAGAATTTTGTGGCCAATTAACCATTTCTTTGTGGAGTTTGATGTGCATGGCCAAAGAGCTCTATTTTTATGTCATCTAACCTAAGTACTGGAAATGATTTGATATTGAGATAAAAATGGCTGTATTAGACCTTTAAAGTTTGTTCGATCATATCAGACCACAAGTCCAAGACCACTATGATGACACACCAAATGTGTTTGATGGATTCTTTTTGTCTTCTTCTAATGCCTCTTAAGGGAAAAGTGATCCAAAAGTAACTGAAAGTAATCAAAAAATGACGTTACTGATTACAGTTTTGGACAGTTAACTACATAGTAACTGTAGCGGACTACATGTAGGAAATAACCGACTCAACCCTGCTTGAGTTTTGATGTGCCACATTCATTGCCGAACATTTTTATTTTCAGTTGTAACTGAGAACTAGATTATTTCAAATACATTTAGTAAATGATCAGTACATACCTGTAGAAAAGTCGTTGGGAGAACAGGTTGCTGGAATACAAAACAATTGATGAAGTACTTTCTGGCCAGGTTTTCTCCAAAATAAAGTCCTCCAAATCAAATCAGACAAAGGCTGGTCAATCCTGTAAACTACGATGCCTAGAAATATGAGCTTGAGTTGAGAGTACTCCTGTTATAGCAACTACAACAACAGGCTACCTGACTCTCTTGGCAGACTGAAGTTACTGTTTGTTTGTGTGGTGGGGAGGTGGACACAGAGGTTCAGTGTGGTTGGTTGTGTATTTACTGGGAGGTGGAATCCCCACAGCTAACAGCTTCTGCATAGCTTATCTGATCATTGCTTATCTCATCTCTCCTCTTTTGGTCTTGTCTCCTGCACATCTAAATCCCACCTGTGTTCAAAGACACAGAAAGGCTTTCATGTAACACACGCTCTGAAATGAACCAGTACACAGTATGGCATCCCTGGGACATTCCCAGCTTCATATTAAAATCTAACTTTTACAGTTTGAGCACACAACAAGCACTGGTCATGTTTATAATTAGATGAATTGACATTCATGCGAACATGGACCCTAGCCCAACACCCTAGGAACAGCATCTGAAAGGATATGATGGGAATAAGCACTATGGCAATAGCATTACTTATACTTATTAAATCCTTTCCAAAAGTGAATAGGGCTGGGTTCCATGTGAGTGAATTACTGTAATGTATTTGAAACTTGGACTTCCCCAATGTGGCCAGCAGGGAGGGCAAACATGTCTAAACTGTATGTATGCTTTTACAACTATTGAGACAAGTTTTGCCCAGTGATTAGGCTTTTACAGCACACAATTCCCACTTGACACAGTTTGGATATAACTTTTTTTTATTTTTAATATCGTATAGTATCGTATGTCTTACTCGGTCATACAATAGATTAAGAATTGAATGCCAGGCCTCCCGATTGGTGCAGTTGTCTAAGGCACTGGATTGCAGTGCTAGCTGTGCCACTAGAGATCCTGGTTTGAGTCCGGGCTCGGAATTGAATTCGATAACTTTTCATACATCGTGGAGGATGTATAATATTGCACATCTTTATCTGAGACCAGGTTGCTTGCACTAACAACCAAAGATAATTATGGGGAGAATTTACTTTGGTGATTAGGGGAACTAAAGACAAATGTTGGTGGTTAGGGGAACTAATGGCAAAGGTTAGGAGAACTAAAACGACAAAGGTCAGGTGAATTTAAGTAGCAGGTTAGGTGAATTGGGTTAAGTTTAGAATAAGTGTTAGAGGAAGGGTTAGCTAAAATGCAACGGTTAGGAGAATTTACGTTGCAGGTTAAGTGAATTGGGTTAATTAAGTGATAATGCCCAAGAAGCTGGTGTTTGGAGGATATTGGCACGGGTGTTGTTGGGCCAACCGTGCCAATATATCCTCCAAACATCGGCTTTGTGGGAATTATCACTTTTATACAACGGGTTACCAACATATTCAAATAATGACTGACCTATTTTCAATCAAATCTTATTCAGGATCAGTGTCCCTTCCACGCGACGGTTGAGCTAACGTAGGCTAATGCGATTAGAATTAGGTTGTAAGTAACAAGAACATTTCCCAGGACATAGACATATCTGATATTGGCAGAAATCTTAAATTCTTGTTAATCGAACTGCACGGTCCAATTTACAGTAGCTATTACAGTGAAAGAACATCATGCTATTGTTTGAGGAGAGTGCACAATTTTGAACATGAAAGTATTTAATAAACAAATTAGGCACATTTGGGCAGTCTTGGTTGAAAAAATGATCCGAAATGCAATGGTTCATTGGATCAGTCTAAAATGTTGCACATACACCGCTGCGAAATAGTGGCCAAAATCTAAATTGCACCTTGGCTGGAATAATACATTATGACCTTTCTCTTGCATTTCAAAGATGATGGTACAAAAAAAAAAAACAGTTGTTTTTTTCTTTGTATTATCTTTTACCAGATCTATTGTGTTATATTCTCCTACATTCCTTTCATATTTCCACAAACTTCAAAGTTTTTCCTTTCAAATGGTACCAAGAATATGCATATCCTTGCTTCAGTGCCTGAGCTACAGCAGTTAGATTTGGGTATGTCATATTAGGCAAAACATTTTTTTTTAAAGGGGCAGATCCTTAAAGTACTATTTCATCTTTCCACAAAATATAGTTCTGACACAAATCTAGGGTTGCTACCCAAGCTTGTTCGTTCTATCATTCAGTTGCCGGAGATGCAACCCAGTCGTTATGTCTTTTGTTCTGTCTTTTGTTCTGTATCTATGGACGTGACCCAGTCGTTGGTTCTAAATGTTCTATTACCATACTGGCTGGCAGCGTTCTTATCCCTCGCTAGCCAGCCAACTACGGCTAATTTACAGTCACGTCAAACAGTGCAGCCAGAATAACATTGTAGTAGCTGCATTTGCATTTGTTTAAGCTGTTTTCTAGTGGCATTTATTTGGATACATTCATAAGAATGAGCTAATGACGCGCAATTTCAACTGGCATAGTAAAAATGCACTCTCGTCAGGTCACTGATGTTCAGAGCTAGCCAAAAACCGCTAACATTAATAAACGCTTTACCCTGTTTTCGATTGACATTTATTTGTATATGTCCATAAAAATTACGCTGATTCATGATTTCAACTGGCTGAGAAAAGCTGCCTCCCTGCCTTTCTGTCTCATCCCAACCCCTACACGTTCATTACTATGGGACATGAGATCGAATTTCAATGTTGAAACAATGTTCCAAATGTCAGAGACAGACCACAAGTTTTATGCAAATCTCCACTATTGAAAACCAATTGTTGGTCTAAAAGAAATGGGAGTTCATTTCTAGATGCTTTTTACAGTGGAGTTTAGAAATTGGCTGGCTGGGCTGATGAGACAGTGGATTTCGCAGTGAGATGGAACAGAGTGAATAGGCATTTCAATATCTTTAGCCATTGGTAATCTGTTGAATAGACATCTGCTGGAATACGGTTTTAACCCATCAGCGTCCAAGATTAGAACCACCCGTTGTTTAAATGTATAAAAAGTGTTAGGGGAAGGGTTAGCTTAAATGCTACAGTTGTCCCGGATGCAACTCGTACATATAACCTTAAGATTGCTAAATGGTTGTGGATTACACCCGCCTGTCCAACCTCTACTTTTGTTTATGTTTCAAGTAATTTATCAGACTAATAATAGGTATCATAGACTTGGAGGTGCTCAGAAAGATGAAAAGTACATTTCGTATTGCTCTGAGGCCAGGCTGTGCAGAAAGGTGCATACAGCTCTGCATGAGCAATGTGTGATTTATGTCATATATCACTGTGACAGATATGAACACATTTTACCTGTAGCTGCAGGTGGCTCTGAAAATGAACCAAGACTACCTACTATATGTGCTTGAACTCCGTTAATACCCGGAAGACGACACTCTGCAGTGAGGGAGTTTAAACATTTAGGAGTTTCACGGGTAGACGGGAAGAGAATCTTTATCGCTGCGCATTTGGAAACACGCGCTTGGGCACTTGGTACGCGCTTTTTCAATCGCTGTAGTCTACAAATAGTCTTCATGAATTGGTTCTATCATTTTTTTTGGTTTCGCATTTCGATTGTTGTATAGTTTTCTTTTTTCAAATAAGTCTCTTATCGACTTTTTTTTTAAAGCAGCATTTCGGGCAACCATGAGTAAATCTGGAACATTAAAAATAAAGAATTTGTTTCATAAAACAAAGTCACTGGATAAAGAAAACAAGGACGGGGAAAAGTACACATTTAAAGATGCAACTTCATATGGAGATGGAGAGTTTGCGAGCCCAGGCCCGAGTTTAACGTCGAGTCCCGGACTTGTCAGTCCCGTCAGCCCCCTGGATGGGACGCTGCATAGGAGTCAAGCAAGTGAGAAGAAAAAGAAGAAGCGGTTCTTGTCCTTGCAGCTCAAGAAGAAAGGCTCAAAGGAGGAAGGGCGCATCGACGACCCACTGTCCTATAACGGTGCTGACGAGCTCCACAGCTTCAGCAGTAACATGTAAATGAAACCTTTATTTACCTTATCGAAATTGTGCTCACTTGGGTAGGTCTATTATCACCTTGATTTGTGTACCAGGATACACCATTTAGTGCCTTCATAAATTATTAAAACTTATTCACCATTTTGTTGTACAGCCTGAATTCAAAAGGAATTTCATGGATTTATTTTTTTCATCCATTTACACACAATACCCCATAATGACAGTGAAAACATGTTTGTAGAAACGTTTTCAAATGTATTGAAAGTGAAATACAGAAATATCTCATCTACCTCAGTATTCACACCCCTGAGTCAGTACTTTGTAGAAGCACGTTTGACTGTGATTACAGCTGTGAGTGTCTAAGTGCTTTCCACACCTGAATTGTGCAACATTTGGCCATCATTTTTTTCTAAATTCTTCGAGCTCTAAATTGGTTGTTGATCATTGCTAGAAAACCATTTTCAGGTCTTGCCATAGATTTTCAAGTAGATTTAAGTCAAAACTGTAACTCGGCCAGTCAGGATAGTTCACTGTCTTCTTGGTAAGCAACCCCAGGGTAGATTTTGCCTTGTGATTTAAGTTATTGTCCTTCTGAAATGTAAAGTCATCTCCCAGTGTCTGGTGGAAAGCAAACTGAACCAAGTTTTCCTCTAGGATTTAGCCTGCGCTTATAGCTCCATTCCTTAAGTGTTTTTCAATCCGCTCCTTTTTTCAATTTTCACCTAAAAAGACATACCCAAATCTAACTGCCGGTAGCTCAGGCCTTGAAGCAAGGATATGCATATTCTTGATACCATTGTAAAGGAAATACTTTGAAGTTTGTGGAAATGTGAAAGGAATGTATGAGAATATAACACATTAGATCTGGTAAAAGATAATACAAAGAAAAAAATAACCGTTGAAAAAAAATCATTTGTACCATCATCTTTGAAATGCAAGAGAAAGGCCATAATGTGTAATTCCAGCCCAAGCGGAATTTAGATTATGGCCACTAGTTTTAAACTGATCCAATGAACCATTGCATTTCTGTTCAACCGTTTGTATCAAGTCTGCCCAAATGTGCCTAATTTATTTATGAATAACTTTTCAAGTTCAAAACTGTGCACTCTCCTCGAACAATAGCATGGTATTATTTAATTGTAATAGCTACTGTAAATTGGACAGTGCAGTTACATTACCAATAATTTAAGCTTTCTGACAATATCAGAAATTTCTATGTCCTGGGAAATTTTCTTGTTACTTACAACCTCATGCTAATCACATTAGCCTATGTTAGCTCAACCATCCCATGGACGGGACACAGATCCTATAGAGGTACATTTTTTATCGTGGAAAACTCCCCAGTTCTTAATGATTACAAGCATACCCATAACATTATGCAGCCACCACTATGCTTGAAAATATGGATTTTGGGGTAAATTTGGATTTTCCCCAAACATAACACTTTGTATTCAAAACAAAAAGTGAATTGCTTTCCTCTTTTTGTGGGCAGTATTATTTTAGGTCCTTGTTGCAAACAGGATGTATGTTTTGGAATATTTTTTATTCTATACAGGGTTCCATCTTTTCACTCTGTCAATTAGGTTAGTATTGTGGAGTAACTACAATATTGTTGATTCATCCTGTTTTCTCCTATCACAGCCAATAATCTCTGTAACTGTTTTAAAATCACAATCGGCCTCATGGTGAAATCTCTGAGCGGTATCCTTCCTCTCCGGCAACTAAGTTAGGAAGGACACCTGTATCTTTGTAGTGACTGGCTGTATTGATACACCACCCAAAGAGTAATGAATAACTTCACCATGATCAAAGGGATATTCAATGTTTGCTTTTTGTATTTTTCACCCATCTACCAGTAGGTGCCCTTCTTTGCAAGGCATTGGAAAACCTCCATGGTCTTTGTGGTTGAATCTGTGTTTGAAATTCACAGCTCGACTGAGGGATCTTACAGATTCAGTATGTGTGGTGTACCGAGATGAGGTAGTCATGTTAAACACTATTATTGCACATAGAGTGAGTCCATGCAACTTATTATGTGACTTGTTAAGCACATTTTTAGTCCTGAACTTATTTCGGCTTCCATAACAAAGGGGTTGAATACTTATTGACTCAAGACATTTCAGCTTCTCCTTTTTTATACATTTGTATGTAATCCATTGTAAATGCAGGCTTTAACACGGCAAAATGTTGAAAAAGTCAAGGGGTGTGAATAGTTTCTGAAGGCACTATAGGTAGCCTAGATTTTGTGGTTAAAGGTAAGACACAAAATAGATAGGCCTACCTATCCTAGTTTGCCCCCAATTGTTCATGCCATCCATTCATGTCTTACCGTGCAGCCTACCTGCGTTGATACCTGTCAGCACCTGCTTGGTATTCAAATGTACAGTTAGCCAGCATTTAGGCACCTAATCTCAGGGAGAGTTATACTTCTGACAACAAATGAATATATAGACTGATTTCAACAGTATGATTTACCTACCCTAAAAGCCCTCTATAATTAATTATTGGGGATTTTACTTTATTGAGCAATAAGTTATGCACAATCAGAGATGTGATTAAGAATAGCTTAGCTTTTAAATCACTATGGAGTTATCCCAGATCCTCAACTGATGGCCTAATCCTTATCCCACTGTCTTGTCTTATATCTTAAGCAATATCAAAACTGGCTACGCTGTAATGGAAAACTGTCATTTCTACAGTAATTTGGGGGATATCAACAGTAAAATACCCTGAAACATTTTACTGCAGCATACTGTAAATGATGGTGCATTGTGTGAAAATGTGTTGGGCAGGGAAAGAATTTCTCATTTTCAAATGGTACTGTTATTTCACCACTGAGGTAAAAAGAACTGGAGACTGCGTCCAAGATGTCTGACCGTTGTTTTCAACATAATCTACTCACGTTCGCATACACGGATTCATGGACTGTCTATATTTTACACAGCCCAACTTCACATGCACACTAGTATTCAGAGCGCACAGGAACCAGCGTGAGCAGCGACAATATCATCACGTCATCCAAAAACATGGCAGTCATTGGATGAATATAAAAAGTTAATATCTTCAGCTGTGAGTGATGGAAAAGAAATTGGCCTGTGAAAATGCTGTATCAATTTAACTGGTACAGTATGTGGTTATAGTGCCCAATCAATTTGAAATACAGTATATAGGGGACAGATTGCATTTTGCCATGTCCATTTGGTCTGTTTTGCCTTGTAGTCGCTGCCGGTTTGGAAGCCTTTGTTAAGGACTCTAGAAGTGCAAGTGATATAAAACACCATATATTCATTAATATGCTGTTATATGCAAACACTTTACCTAGCGGCCAAGCTGCTTGTGCCAATCCCTTGTAATTACAATAAAATACTGTGAAATACAAACCCCTTCCCTCAATGAATTTAATCTATCCATTCATTAATTCATCACGATTACGGTAGAATTTACTTTTTGACAGAATAGTCCTAATACAGTACATTTTACAGTATTGTACTGTGTGTCATTACACAGTACTTTTTTTGATACCATATTTATATTACAGTAGGTGTACTGTAATATGAAATACATAATTTTACTTGACACTGAGCTGCCTATAAATTACTGTCAATTTCACGACCACTCCTTTACAGTGTACTTTCTTTATCAAATAATGTGTGATTGCTCATGACCTGCACAGTGTAACAATAGCTATTAGTTGTGTGTGTGTGTGTGTGTGTGTGTGTGTGTGTGTGTGTGTGTGTGTGTGTGTGTGTGTGTGTGTGTGTGTGTGTGTGTGTGTGTGTGTGTGTGTGTGTGTGTGTGTGTGTGTGTGTGTGTGTGTGTTTGTTAGCAATGTAGTTGGGATCAGCTACTGGATTTCAACATATATAGGCCTATCTGGTATGGCTGGGTAATATGTAATTTTCATTCCAAACAATGAGTCACAAGGAGTTGGCAAGATAGCACAAACAGATCTGGGACCAGGCTCGGTAATATGCACTTCTCCATCTGCACTCTGTATACTTATAAAGATAAACTGAGCTCCTCAAATATTTACGTAGATTACAGTCCTGAATCCCGGGTAATCAAATCAAATTTTATTTGTCACATGCGCAGAATACAATAACAGGTGGAGACCTTACAGTGAAATGATTACTTACAAGCTCTTAACCAATAATGCCGTTTTAAGAAAAAATAAGTGTTCAGTTTATTTTGTAAATACATTATTAAGTAAACAATACATAAATACTGTAACAAAACACCACCAGACCAGACATATGTTTCTCAAGTTAAACTAAATAATCATCCTTATGGTCGTGTGTGTCCTACCGCACCAGAGGTGTATGTCGACTGAAATGTGTTTTGATGTATTCATTTCATTTTAAACGCAGAGCAGAGTGAATCTTTTTCCCTGTGGCAGTTTGTACAGGTAAACCAGTGAGGTGTCTTGTTCCTGCTTGTCTAGTTCGGACTTGCGCCGGTTTTGTTAACTGTTGAAGGCAGACAAGTTCGATCTGAAGTTTGGGTCATGACTGGTATCCATCCATCTGTGAGACAAAATGGGGAATTTACCAGCAAGCAGAAACAGCATATCAATGGGAAAAGCAAGAGAAGTAACAGCAAGGTGTGATAGGGGTGAAAGAGGTGAAAATAAAAATGGAAAGCAAATTATGTTAAGCTGTATTTTATAGTTCTTTTGTTCTTAAATGTTTGGTGGATTTAAATGTGCAGTCTGTAATTTTAAACAGCCTAACCCTGCCACTGTTTGGAAAGCTGAGGAATGAAGTTCAGGAAATGTTTCTCGGTAGTTTAACTGTATTTTGAAG
Source organism: Oncorhynchus keta (assembly GCF_023373465.1). Lineage (NCBI taxonomy): Eukaryota > Metazoa > Chordata > Actinopteri > Salmoniformes > Salmonidae > Oncorhynchus > Oncorhynchus keta. The sequence goes on along the minus strand of NC_068449.1, from coordinate 15,296,829 downwards.
CTACACATGACATACGGCATAAACAGTCATGACAGCTGCTAATTGTTCATTGGGGTTATCTCATGACCATGACAGTGTTATGTTGTCCTTACGGTGGAGGTAAAGTTAAGATAATACATTACTTTCAACAAGCCATAGACTCTTCTCATGGCTATGCAAGTGTATATGTTTCCCATTAACATATTCCATAACACATCCCCACTAGATGATAACCAACAACCACAACCTAACTGGGTTCCACTGTCAGACAAATACATTCTATTGTGTGATGTAGTGGTAAAAAAAAGGAGTGTTGGTAAATTCTGTTATCAGTTGCTTCCTATACTTTCAGTGCATTTTTCCACTGAAGGTGCTATCCAGTGTAATTGACCTTGCAAATATGCATGTGTTCATTGCTTACATCCGCAATGAAAGGCTCATTGTCCGTCCTCCCTCCCAAAAGCCTGGAAGGGATGAGAAAGCCAAGCCTATGGGTCCATAGCTTCAACCCCGCAGCACACACAGACACTTTCACACACCAACTAATTAATGGACTGCTGAATGTACAGTTGAAGTCAGAAGTTTACATACACTCAGGTTGGAGTCATCAAAACTAGTTTTTCAACCACTCCACAAATGTCTTGTTAACAAACTATAGTTTTGGTAAGTCGGTTATGACATCTACTTTGTGCATAACACAAGTAATTTTTCTAACAATTGTTTACAGACAGATTATTTCACTTATAACTCACCATATCACAATTCCAGTGGGTCAGAAGTTTACATACACTAGTTGACTGTGCCTTTAAACAGCTTGGGCAATTCCAGAAAATGATGTCATGGCTTTAGAAGCTTCTGATAGGCTAATTGACATCATTTGAGTTAATTAGAGGTGTACCTGTGGATGTATTTCAAAGCCTACCTTCAAACTCAGTGCCTCTTTGCTTGACATGAGAAAATCAAAAGAAATCAGCCAAGACCTCAGCCAAGATTGTAGACCTCCACAAGTCCGGTTCATCCTTGGGAGCAATTTCCAAATGCCTGAAGGTACCACGTTCATCTGTACAAACAATAGTACGCAAGTATAAACACCATGGCACCACACCGCCCTAATACCGCTCAGGAAGGAGATGTGTTCTGTCTCCTAGAGATTAATGTACTTTGGTGCGAAAAGTGCAAATAAATCCCAGAACATCAGCAAATGCTTTTGTAAAGATGCCTAAGGAAGTACGAGTCCTATATCGACATAATTTGAAATGCCACTCAGCAAGGAAGAAGACACTACTCGAAAACTGCCATAAAAAAGCCAGACTACGTTTTGCAACGGCACATGGGGACAAAGATCATACTTTTTGGAGAAATGTCCTCTGGTCTGATGAAACAAAATTAGAACTGTTTGGCCATAATGACCATCTTTATGTTCGGAGGAAAAAGGGGGAGGCTTGCAAGCCGAAGAACACCATCCCAACCGTGATGCACGGGGGTGGCAGCATCATGTCGTGGGGGAGCTTTGCTGCAGGAGGGACTGGTGCACTTCACAAACTAGATGGCATCATGAGGTAGGAAAATGATGTGGATATATTGAAGCAACATCTCAAGACATCAATGGACAATGACCCCAAACAATCTTCCAAAGTTGTGGCAAAATGGCTTAAGGATAGCAAAGTCAAAGTATTGGAGTGGCCATCACAAAGACCTGACCTCAATCCCATAGAACATTTGTGGGCAGAACTGAAAAAGCGTGGGCGAAGAAGGAGTTCTAAAAACCTGACTCAGTTACACCAGCTCTGTCAGGAGGAATGGGCCAAAATTCACCCAACGTATTGTGGGAAGCTTGTGGAAGGTTATCTGAAACGTTAGACCCAAGTTATACAATTTAAAGGCAGTGCAACCAAATACTAATTGAGTGTATGTAAACTTCTGACCCACTGGGAATGTGATGAAATAAATAAAAGCTGAAATAAATAATTCTCTCTACTATTATTCTGAAATTTCACATTCTTAAAATAAAGTGGTGATCCTAACTGACCTTAGACAGGGATTTTTTTACTAGGATTAAATGTAAGGATTTGTGAAAAACTGAGTTTAAATGTTTTTGGCTAAGGTATATGTAAACTTCTGAAAAAACTGTCAGAGATGGGGCAAAATGAGTGGCTAATAAGTCTGGCTGAGCAACTGACTGGCTGATTTACTCTAAGTTAAGAAAATATGTGACTAAACTCAGCAAAAATAAGAAGAAACTGTATTATGAAGCCAAGATCAATTATATAACAAATGGTGTAAATTGATATTTTATAGGAAATTATGGGCAGAATGACAAATTGACTGATTGCTTCACTTCTTGTTTTTATGAGTAATGTTAATGTGTTGGAAATTCAAAATTGTTACACACAGCACTGACACACACACTTACCCCATCAGACATGTCACCAGGGGTCTTTTCACAGTCCCAACATGTGACCTACTTGTTGTGTGTATGTACTGACATGTATGTGTAACTGATTTGATTTACCTTTATTTAACTAGGCAAGTCAGTTAAGAAAAAATTCTTATTTTCAATGACAGCCTAGGAACAGTGGGTTAACTGCCTGTTCAGGGGCAGAAAGACAGACCTTGTCAGCTCGGGGGTTTGAACTTGAAACCTTCCGGTTACTAGTTCAACGCTCTAACCACTACACTAGTCTACCCTGCCACCACATAGATGCACACACACCAACACTACATGTTAATGTTCTTAAATGTCAATTGTAAAGTATTTTGTCTGTAATGTCTTTTTAGTTACATGTTGGACCCCAGTAAGACGAGCTGTCACCATTGGCTTCAGCTAATGGGGATCCTAATAAATCAAATTCAATCAAATTAATTCAGAGACAATGTTGTTTTCCTCCTACTGATACCATCAAAGAAACACAGACCATTCAGTTTACATAACATAACAAACCCTCTACCGTTCTCTGTCAACAACACCTTTACAACCCCATTTTTTAGCACCCTACAGTAGCTAGTACTGTCCTTTATTCTCAGTCATCAGGTACACGTTTTGCAGTAGTTTTTACCCTCTTGAATGACATGTTTTCTGCTCAAAATAAGTGTACGGTCTCAAATGGCCCTCAGCTGAAAGTGTGTACGGAGTAGTCATACAATCCTAGAATAAGGATATGGAATGATATCCTTCTGGGTTGTTAGGAGGCACAGTTACCAGACTGCAAGCCAAAAGTGTGTGAGGTGTAGTGTGTTGCTACAGTAGTTCATGGCTCCAGCATGCCTGAAGTTATGGTTGTGGGTGAGAAAAGACATGTCACATACCATTTGCACTGTGCCATAAGGTTATTTTGTACTGTAGATGCCTTTGGTAAACTTCAGATTCTTGCTTGATCATCCATCTCCATTTAAACATTTCTAACCTAGTAACCCATGGCTTTTAGTTCTTCTAGCATTTTTCAGCTTCCCTTTCTAATATCTGCTGCCCTGCTGACCCATATTGGAATTATAAGACCAACCATACCTGAAACAGAGTTCCTTTGGAATTATAAGACCAACCATACCTGAAACAGAGTTCCTTTGGAATTATAAGACCAACCATACCTGAAACAGAGTTCCTTTGGAATTATAAGACCAACCATACCTGAAACAGAGTTCCTTTGGAATTATAAGTCCAACCATACCTGAAACAGAGTTCCTTTGGAATTATAAGACCAACCATACCTGAAACAGAGTTCCTTTGGAATTATAAGACCAACCATACCTGAAACAGAGTTCCTTTGGAATTATAAGACCAACCATACCTGAAACTGAGTTCCTTTGGAATTATAATACCAACCATACCTGAAACAGAGTTCCTTTGGAATTATAAGACCAAGCATACCTGAAACAGAGTTCCTTTGGAATTATAATACCAACCATACCTGAAACAGAGTTCCTTTGGCATTATAAGACCAACCATACCTGAAACAGAGTTCCTTTGGCATTATAAGACCAACCATACCTGAAACAGAGTTCCTTTGGAATTATAAGACCAACCATACCTGAAACAGAGTTCCTTTGGAATTATAAGACCAACCATACCTGAAACAGAGTTCCTTTGGAATTATAATACCAACCATACCTGAAACAGAGTTCCTTTGGCATTATAAGACCAACCATACCTGAAACAGAGTTCCTTTGGAATTATAAGACCAACCATACCTGAAACAGAGTTCCTTTGGCATTATAAGACCAACCATACCTGAAACAGAGTTCCTTTGGAATTATAATACCAACCATACCTGAAACAGAGTTCCTTTGGAATTATAATACCAACCATACCTGAAACAGAGTTCCTTTGGCATTATAAGACCAACCATACCTGAAACAGAGTTCATTTGGAATTATAATACCAACCATACCTGAAACAGAGTTCCTTTGGAATTATAATACCAACCATACCTGAAACAGAGTTCCTTTGGCATTATAAGACCAACCATACTTGAAACAGAGTTCCTTTGGAATTATAATACCAACCATACCTGAAACAGAGTTCCTTTGGAATTATAAGACCAACCATACCTGAAACAGAGTTCCTTTGGAATTATAATACCAACCATACCTGAAACAGAGTTCCTTTGGAATTATAATACCAACCATACCTGAAACAGAGTTCCTTTGGCATTATAAGACCAACCATACCTGAAACAGAGTTCCTTTGGAATTATAATACCAACCATACCTGAAACAGAGTTCCTTTGGCATTATAAGACCAACCATACCTGAAACAGAGTTCCTTTGGAATTATAAGACCAACCATACCTGAAACGGAGTTCCTTTTTTGTTTGGCCTTGTTTGGCCTTTTTGTTTGGCCTTACTAATTTACTTTAAGATTTAGATGCACTATTGTAAGTGGCTGTTCCACTGGATGTCATAAGGTGTATGCACCAATTTGTAAGTCGCTCTGGATAAGAGCGTCTGCTAAATGACTTAAATGTAAATGTAAATGTAATTTTCCTTCATTCGAAGTAATAGTAGGAAGTGATGTTTCGGTTTTAGATAGAACCCAAATATTCAGTTTGCACAGTTTGACCAAACATTCACAACCTTACAGCTTGAATAACTGTATTTTTATTTTACTTCTATGCGTATCATACTGTACTGTACTGTAGTGTATAGAATCGATAGATCAATTTAGGCCTACAGCTTTTTGTGACAGAAAGGGTTAATTTTGATTGACATGTGTTTGCTCTCTTTCTGTGTGCGAAAATATATGAATTGAGAAATGCATTTTTAAGCAATAAGGCTTGGGTTTGTGGAATATAGACAATATACCACAGCTAAGGGCTGTTTTTAGGCATGAGGCAGCACTGAGTACTGCATACAGCCCTGAGCCATGGTATATTGGCCATATACCACAAACCCATGAGGTGCCTTATTGCTATTATAAACAGGTTACTAATGTAATTAGAACAGTACACAAGTGGTGTTGCGTCATACCAATGGTACCGTATATTGTCTCATATACCACAGCTTTCAGCCTATCAGAATTCAGGGCTCAAACTACCCTGTTTATAATAAGTAATAAGGCATGACAGTCAGTATATTGTGGATTACACACAGTTAATGGGTGTTCTTAGGCCTGGTGCAATGCAGTGTAGGCCTATGAGTACTGTATGTATATTTGTGTTCATCCGTGTATGCATTTTGTGGATGTATTGTACATTTTACACTATGTAGTCAGTTAATGTTTTGGACAGGAGTAACATAAGAGCAGAGCATGAATGAGAATATTTTTGTTTAATTTCTCTCCTGTCGTCCTACTCCCCCAACACGCATGTTTCGCCACGATAATGAATCAGAACTTGAGGCTATGAGCTTTACAGACAAGTCTCTAGCAGTATGGCTGAGTGGACTCGTGTTTGATATTCTTACTAGCCTCTGTACTGACAGTTCTCCAGTATGATGTGTCACAGCCACGTTGTGGTGTGTGCCTGGGAGGAGGATGTGGACCAGGTAGATTGGAGGATCAAGTGAAGCAATTTCTAACACACCACATATCCTATGATTCATTTACTGTATGATTCGTATCCTATGATTCATTTACTGTATGATTCATATCCTATGATTCATTTACTGTATGATTCATATCCTATGATTCATTTACTGTATGATTCATATCCTATGATTCATTTACTGTATGATTCATATCCTATGATTCATTATACATTTGAATGATTGGATGTTATTGTCTATAGGTTTTGTGGGAATGTGGCAGTTCAGGTACAGATTGTGTACATACAAACAAAAGCTGACAAATATAGTATCTGTAATAACCAGTTCTTTGCACGTCTGTTGATGGAATTTGCCAGGGGAACAATAAACAGAAGCAGCCTGACTGCCAACTGCTGAAGATCAGAGTCAGTCTGTCAGTGGTCTCTCTCCAGCTCCCTGCTTTGACTTTGATCCCAGCTGACCAAGGGAGAGTGTTTGTATGCAACTTCCTGTAGAGCGAAAGGAAAGCTGCCACAATGTTTGACTGATAATATTGTGGTGAGACGCAGTATGCAGACACAGTGGCGAAGTTCATCATCTGACATGATGTTTCAGACATATCAATAAAATGTGTTGATTGATCACCATTGCAAGACATTCTAGATGGTTCTACTGTAGTTCCAATCACATGATTCATATCCCCCAGGCTTGAACGGCTTTTCTTTATCAGAGAAATCTGCAGTAAATCTCCTCTGATGTGACATAATTTATTCACATACCTGCCCCTTGTTCCCTAGATCAGCAGAGTCACTCCAGAGGAATGCACTTAGCCAGCAAAGCTTTGACAAATAGTGCCTACTTTAGGACCATCAGATAAGACATTGATTCTCCATTCTGTCTATGTCAGCTCATTGATCCCTGTTTCGTTACATCAATTATATATATATATATATATATATATACGTATATATAAATTCTAACACGTGGTGGGGTCGTCGAGAGGGAGGGAGGGGTTGGAGTGAGTGATTGGTGGGAGGAGTGAGACAGAGGGCAGAGTGAGGAGGGGTGGGAATAAGGGGGTGGGACAGTGGAGGATGCAGAGCGATATGCTTGGAATTTAACCGCCATGGCTGACTGGTTCTGGAGTCTATAGGACTAAGAACTTTAAGCATCTTGTCTTCAGTGAAATGGAATGTGTATGGTAAGAACCTGGAACCAAGGTTGAGAGATCTGCATGGCTGACTGGTTCTGGAGTCTATAGGACTAAGAACTTTAAGCATCTTGTCTTCAGTGAAATGGGATGTGTATGGTATGAACCTGGAACCAAGGTTGAGAGATCTGCATGGCTGACTGCTTCTGGAGTCTATAGGACTAAGAACTTTAAGCATCTTGTCTTCAGTGAAATGGAATGTGTATGGTATGAACCTGGAACCAAGGTTGAGAGATCTGCATGGCTGACTGGTTCTGGAGTCTATAGGACTAAGAACTTTAAGCATCTTGTCTTCAGTGAAATGGAATGTGTATGGTATGAACCTGGAACCAAGGTTGAGAGATCTGCATGGCTGACTGGTTCTGGAGTCTATGGGACTAAGAACTTTAAGCATCTTGTCTTCAGTGAAATGGAATGTGTATGGTATGAACCTGGAACCAAGGTTGAGAGATCTGCATGGCTGACTGGTTCTGGAGTCTATGGGACTAAGAACTTTAAGCATCTTGTCTTCAGTGAAATGGAATGTGTATGGTATGAACCTGGAACCAAGGTTGAGAGATCTGCATGGCTGACTGGTTCTGGAGTCTATGGGACTAAGAACTTTAAGCATCTTGTCTTCAGTGAAATGGAATGTGTATGGTATGAACCTGGAACCAAGGTTGAGAGATCTTGTAGAATTTTCTCTCCTGAATGAAATGTGTTGTTTAACTAGTCCTTTATTAGGTCATTTAAAAACAAAATGCATGCATTAAGAAATACTTAGCTTAACAGCCATTTACCCATTGAGCGAGGTGTTTAGCAAGGTGTCAGTAACCATGTAACCACTATGTCTGAGTGACACTAGTGTTGATCCCTGCTCAATTGGTCTTTATTATTTTCTCTCCCCACTTTTTTCAGATGTCTGTCTACATCCACAGGTTAAATTAATAATAATAACAATATTTAATAATAACACTATTTAATTTGTAAAGTGCATTTCAAACACTAAATAGAAAACAAAACAAAACAAATTCATCAACACTACACCAGAAAGCAGAAAAAAAAGATCACAATACATACAAAACCATGACCTACTAATATAGACTTTAAGCAGATTAAGCAATCAAACGTTAATTAATGAATGTTCATTAACATGGTGATAGAGTGATGCATTAGGCATCAACGCATAATTACTGACACAATCAAAGGACGGACAGGGCTGGACGTAGCCTAGAGCATTGTACTGACACCGATGGGCATTGAGTAGGTGGTGCTGTTGTGTCTCTTTAAGGCCAACTCTTGTATTTTGAGACAATGCAGGTTTTGCTGTTCAATGGTCATTTCGATTCTTGAGCTTAGTACAAGTGTCTTACCCTACCATAGCCTGAAGTAAAAGGTTGTATTACATATATTTTAATGTCATTTAGGTCTTTGTTAACAGGGTTGGGCCATATCCAGATTTCCATACCTTCATACTGGTATTACCAGAAGTGCACACAAGGGCCGCTATTTCTATTCAAACGTTATTTTAAAAAAATGTATGCCAACAAAGTACTAGTACCCATAGCAGACACTAGCTAAATGCTCACAAGCTCAAGAGAGGACAGACAAACCTGGCTCATAAAGTTATGCAACTATCTCAAAAGGCTACTCACACTTGATCCAGGAGAGGATTGATGGTCTCTTCTGTAACCAAGAAGCTTGATCTTGCAAGCTAACCACCTCCCGACTCCGACTGTTTGGTCACCTGGCCAGATCAAACCCACCTCTGGAGCCTGCCCTTGTCCTCAAGGAGCCATCCCCCAACTGGCCACACCCAAGATAAAGAACGAGAGTCTGGTTTGGTCACCAGTTGGAGGTTGTCCTACTCAACCTGGGACTCAACACCATATCAGCCTGGGACCTTGCCTAGAATAGGATGGCGTGGCGTTCACTGTGCTCCAAGGAGCGAGCGAAGATGAGTGAGTGAGTATTTAAAATCATACCGTCTGTATTTCAAAATACCCTTGTATACGGTATATATGGGCTGTCTGTCAGGGGAGGAGGACTATGACTGGTATGATCATTAAAGAAGGCCTTCTGAGGCTGAAGAGCCCCAGCCCCACATGGATGCATTGTTTCCATTGTGAAGCATCACTGTTTAATGGACTGATGTGTTTACAGTCAAAGTCGCGAGGTGGCTAGCTTGCAAGACCAAGCCTCTTGGTTACAGCAGAGACAATCAATCAGGCAAGAGAATGTGGCCGGTTTGGTCTGAGTCTAGATAGATATGCAACATTTTACAACTGATCTTGATTCAGTTGTAGTTAGTTAAAAGGCCAGATTAGCTGGTGGCATGTGACAATAATCTGACCTAGGAACAGAGGACTTGAAATGAAAGGAGTAGCATTGTTTTTACATACAAAGCCAATTAAAAGCATTCTGGGTGAGGGCATTATGTGTGTGTGTGTGTGTGTGTGTGTGTGTGTGTGTGTGTGTGTGTGTGTGTGTGTGTGTGTGTGTGTGTGTGTGTGTGTGTGTGTGTGTGTGTGTGTGTGTGTGTGTGTGTGTGTGTGTGTGTGTGTGTGTGTGTGCACATCCTGTTATCCCTGCGTGTGTGTATGTGTGCATACACCTGGATTAGTTTGTTTTAATGGACTGATTTGTTTACCCAATGTCTCGAGCTGTAAGACAGGGGACTCTGTGCCACAACATAGGGTGGAGGTTTGAGTCTATATAAATTGTAGTTTGACTAAACAAACTACATTAACCATGTTTCCATCCAACCTTTTTATGCCCATAAAGTGCATGTTGGATAAAAAATGTCATGACAGGCCTGAAAGAAAGAGCAAATTTGTCACTAAACTTTCCAAATGTCTACCAAACTAATACATTTGCTAGACAAGGTGGGATCTTTTTGTGTCGTTAAAATGTATTATGCGAGAAATGGCAGTGGAAATACTTTTATGTGTAAATATTGACATAATAACCATGGTATTGAAGTAAACTTGGAGTCATGCAATGACATGTTGTCACGACTCTGGAAAGCATACGGTTTATTAGGCTACAGATGAAATACATACTAAATGTCTTATTCTGGTGACATGATGATCGATGCTTGGCTGCCGTTTGACAAATTTCATCATGTAGGCTATACCCGCACTCTATCTGCGAGATGTTGGCTAGAGTGCACGTGCCAATGTCAGATTGGGCACATTCGCTATATAAAGCAAAATGTTTTGTGACATTTTTAGTAGAGTTAACCTATTTAACTCGTTTATTTATTTTTCGGTACAGTCATCAATTGGTCGCCAATTGGATGGAAACCGAGCTACTCTTGTGAATTTGTTTGTTTTGACACCTGCTGCATTACCTTCAGACTGTTGGTAATGCAGTTCTTATCAATCTGCAAATCTCTACAGCTCAAAATGTTATGTCATGGACAGTATCAGGATGAGAGAGAAAGAGAGAGAGAGAGAGAGAGAGAGAGAATCTCAATCTCTCTAGGGGGCTGCAATGCAAACATAACCCTGCTTTGAACCTCTTAACCCCCTGAACAAACATGTATACAAAGATAAGATCACATACTATATCTACACACAAACTCACGAGTGAAATCCAACAAAGACCTACAGTAGGTATCATGCCTACACCTTTAGCTGACACCAGTCATTGTCCAGTGGAAATAAAGCTTTCTTTGTTAAGGTAGTTCTGGTCATCATTATCAAACTGACTGTTTGAAGAAAAAATTGTTTCCTATCACCATTCCCTTTACCCTGTTTTTACTAACAATCAGACATCTGGTGTGTCCATTCTGGCTCGGACATGGCTACTTGCTTACTTGGAGATATGGTGTGCTTGTTTCTGTGCCACCCACTTTTTTCTGGTGATATTTTAAATACAAATTATTCCAATATACAGCACATGGTCCATTTGTCAGAAATTGAAAGCTTGCACATTCATGCTAAACTAATCGAAATAGCATTGCATAGGTTGTTATTATGGACATAACATCATCATGTCAAGTGTTGCGTTATACATGTCCCAAAGATGTCTATCTTTATGTGGAGCAGTGAACAGGGGAGAGAGATAAGTGCCAGGATGAATGTGTGTTCTTTCCTCATCCTGCTCCAAAGTCAACACATTCAGGGTTACGACAGGCCTGGTTGTGAAAGCATGTCATCCGAGCAGAACGCACTGCATTGGGCTGTTGTGGTCACATCACACTTGTTTCTCAGTCCTTTGATGATTAAACAAGTGATAAATGGAGTCTTTATTACTCTCTACTGTACTGGTCTATAGCCTCCAGTAATTGTTTTAGGTTCAGTAGCTCTGTCTTTCAGCGTTCTGCTGGTAATTGTGTATTGTACTGTGTGCGCACAGAGCGCTATATAGTGTTTAATGTTCATATTCTATATGCATTCATTAAACTCAAACATATGCATCATTCAGCTATTGTAAGCTGCTGTCCAAACTAGAGCGGTTAAAGTTTGTTTTTGGAGTTTGCATTGGATTGGGCCTGGCGGGAACAAATATATCTTTCATCAACAGCCACTGGTGACTCACCCAGCCAGCCCCACTCATAACCTGTAGAATGATGTATGAGTCATGCCTTGACTTCACTCCATCCCTTGTTTGACTTTATGAAGTCCCACAGGTTCGTTCCCTGCATACGTTTGTTCAAAATGTTTGTGTTTCTATATGATGAGTGATGCGAGTCATGTGACTGTTTTGATACCATTGATATGTGCCAAGCTGTAGCCTGTGCCAAGCTGTCCTGTGTGTGTGTGTGTGTGTGTGTGTGTGTGTGTGTGTGTGTGTGTGTGTGTGTGTGTGTGTGTGTGTGTGTGTGTGTGTGTGTGTGTGTGTGTGTGTGTGTGTGTGTGTGTGTGTGTGTGTGTGTGTGTGTGTGTGTGTGTGTGTGTGTGTGTTACCCTGCCTTGCTGACTGAACAGCTGTGTTGAGCTTTGCCATTGTAAAAGTGTATTGATACAGTTAATGCAAAACAACAGAGCCATTGTTTTGCTGAGGAGGATAATGCTCTGTGGCTCGGCTGCTGCTGGCTTTTATCAGTCAACTCCTCTGTTGACTATTCTGCAACATTACAGTGTGTTGTCTAAATGATCTGCTTGAGAGCGTCTGTTATGTTGCGTGGGAGGCAGTTCTACTTCTGTAATACTATAACTTCACTGTAGGCTAGCTGCCATATTTCCTAAACATACCCAGGAAACTAGTGGGAGTGACCAATGGAGTTGCACAACAGTTCATTGAACTTCCAAAATGTCTAAAAACATTGTAAAACATTTAAGTTTTGAATGTTAGGGTTTCAGAAAATCTCAAATAACTTAATATTACCCGCCTGTATTTCCTGTTATGTTGAATTGTGCCAGATCTGAATATCTCCTACACTCTTCGTAAAAAAAAGGTTTTATCTAGAGCCTAAAGTCAAATTGATACCTGTTGCTAACATGCGTCTTGTCATGCTCGCTGAAATGAGTGGACCAAGGTGCAGCGTGGTAGGCGTACATTTTCCTTTGTTTAATGAACACCGAACAAAAAACAACAAAATACCAACCGAAATGTGACGCTAAATAACAGTGCTCACAGGCAACTATCCATAGTCAAGATCCCACAAAGCACAACGGGGAAATGGCTGCCTAAATATGATCCCCAATCAGAGACAATGATAAACAGCTGTCTCTGATTGGGATCCATACCAGGCAAACAAATCACTAATCATCTGGATGACCCACCCTAGTCACTATCACGCCCCAACCAACATAGAGAATAAACAGCTCTATGCTCAAGGCGTGACACGTCCTTTGTCCTGATCTTATCCACATTCTGATTGTGTCCACATTGAAGACGTAGCATCTACACATGGTGATAAAATGTGTCTCTTATCCATCCACTCTGTCCACAATGTAACCAGATTTCCTGGTGCCTCCCTGTATGCAGATTATTTAACAGATATTCTTTCAAAATAATATTTATTTATTTTAAGACAATTATTGATGCCATAAGTCAATGGTGCTACCTGTCGATGACTTTGAGGCCGATATAATTATTTAAATGTTTTATCCATCCATATCTGTTTATACTTGATTGATATTCAGATACAATGAGTCCCTGACTACCTCCGGAGGTGGCCAGGAAGATCTGATTACAATCAGATTACAATGAGTATTTTAATCGTCTACACCTGTCTAAAAATGTGGGCACAATCCGAATGTGGACAAGATCAGGACAAAATATGCATGTTAGAACCACATATAAACAGGGCTTAAAAAGGTCATTTGGCTGTCCCCATAGGAGAACCCTTTGAAGAACCCTTTGGGTTCCAGGTAGAACCCTTTTCAGTTCCATGTAGAACCCTTTCCACAGTGTTCTACATGGAACACAAAATAGTTATATCTGTAACCAAAAAGGGTTCTCCTATTGGGACAGCCAAAGAACTCTTTTGAAACCCTTTTATTTAAGAGTGTAGGGGAGGGATGGCATCAGATGGCATGGAGTAACAGAGAAAGACTCCAAGCAGTTTGGAGCTGGTTGATTTAGGCCTCAGACTTGTTCAGAGGCTGCAAACTGATAGAGAGACTGAGGAAATGTTTACCCAAAACTGGTGACTGATGTCTTACTGAGGTCAAAGGGCAAGGTTGGGGGTTAAAGTTTATTTAATTACATAACGTTTGCTTTTGTGTGTTTTGTTCCATCTTACTTATTTGACCTCCGATCGCGGACCTCAAGTCATATTGATTTGCTGCGTGGTTAATATGTTGCATCTGTATACAGCGCCACATGGGAGTGTGGATGGTTCCTGTGGTCTTTATAACTACTCAGTGCATAGTTGTTGCATTGGATATGTCATAGTCATTATCCATTATGAAACATGAGAAAGGTCCTGAGACATGATTGTCCAAAACACAGGTTCCTAATTATGAAAAATGAGAAAGCAATTAGCATTTATATTTATTCATATCCTTTCAGATCAAGCTGTGTATGTGAGATAACACGTTCTGCCAGATGTGCTTCCTCTTCGGGCTTGAAGTTGGAACAGATACCACTGTCTGCAAGTAGACACCTGCTGGGCACAGACGTCAGTTCAACGTCTAGTTTTGATTTACCTTTGGTTGAGTTGTCAACAAATGTGAATTCAACTTGAAATCAGCAAAACATTTCACTATATCATTGGATTTAGATTCAAATATAAAATTATCTTAAAATTGATTTTTTCCAATTCCAATCAGTTTTTCACATTGATTCAACATGAAATGACATGAAAACATTGTTGATTCAACCAGTTTGTGACCAGTGGGCAGCACTAGAAAACAAGAGAATAAAACTTTATGGATGCTTCGTCTGTAGAAGTCTTGCAAACTCAGCATAATTTAGGAAAAAATGTATCATAATCAAACCATTCATGCATCAAAAGGATCCCTGGTTCAACCCTAATTCATGGCTCATAGACCAAAAGTCACAGCAATCTATTCTGCACAGTTTGTTATTTACCCAAAGTCACTGTACAAATAAATCATTAACTGACGAGACTGGCTTCAATGTGTTGGCAAAGTAAGCATGGCCAGGGTAACTTAACATATGCCAACGGAATCAATAGATTCTGTAGAGAAGCAGTTTGATGATTTATGGTTCTGTATGACTCATCAGACAACTTTGTCATGATGAAAATATATTCTGCATACACCCTATTGTGGGAAAAGATGGTATAACAAAGCCAGAAGATGCTGATCAATGATGAACAAACAAACCTCTTTTGTTGAAAAATGTACATGACTGCCGTTTTACTCAGGTGGTTGAAACGTCCCACATGTAGCAGAGTAAGTAAATTATCTTATTGACTGATGGGGAAAGTTTTTTTAAGTGTAGTGCATTTATCTTCAACATTGCTAAAATGTCTCAGAACATTTCACCCCTCTGAACACATCCATGGTGTTGCACCTGTATCTACAGCACAGGAGGTTGGTTTCACCTTAATTGGGGAGGACGGACTCGTGGTAATGGCTGGATTGGAATGGTATTAAATCCATCATTAAATCCATCATGGTTTTCATGTGTTTGATGCCATTCCATTCCAGACATTATTATGAGCTGTCCTCCCCTCCGCAGCCTCCACTGATCAACAGAATCAACAGTGGAATGCTGGTTCCCATTCTGAATTCTAAGAGAGATTCTCATAGCTCACTATATTGGGAAGGCACAATGGGTGTGAGCTAGCCTAACCGCTTCCATTGACAACACAGAGTCAACTTAAAACCCTTTGAGTACAGTGATGTTGTACCCATAGCAACTATTAAAACATTCCCAAACCAGAAACCTTGGATTGATGGCAGCATTCGCACGAAACTGAAAGCGCGAACCACTGCTTTTAACCAGGGCAAGGTGACCGGATACATGACCGAATACAAACGTTGTAGCTATTCCCTCCGCAAGGCAATCAAACAAGCTAAGTGTCAGTATAGAGACAAACTAGAGTCTCAATTCAACAGCTCAGACACAAGAGGTATGTGGCAGGGTCTACAGTCAATTTTTCACGGATTACAAAAAAAACCAGCCCGGTTGCGGACCAGGATGTCTTGCTCCCAGACAGAATAACTTCTTTGCTCGCTTTGAGGACAATACAGTGCCACTGACACGGCCCGCCACCAAAATCTGCAGACTCTCCTTCACTGCAGCCGACGTGAGTAAAACATTTAACCCCTCGCAAGACTGCAGGCCCAGACGGCATCCCCAGCCGCGACTTCAGAGCATGCGCAGACCAGCTGGGTGGTGTGCTTACGGACATATTCAATCAATCCTTATCCCAGTCTACTGTTCCCACATGCTTCAAGAGGGCCAACATCGTTCCTGATCCCAAGAAAGCTAAGGTAACTGAGCTAAACGACTACCGCCCCGTAGCACTCACTTCCGTCATCATGAAGTGCTTTGAGAGACTAGTCAAGGACCATATCACCTCCACCCTACCTGACACCCTAGACCCACTCCAATTAGCTTACCGCCCCAATAGGTCCACAGACGAGGCAATCGCAACCACACTGCACACTGTCCTAACCCATCTGGACAAGAGGAATACCTATGTGAGAATGCTGTTCATCGACTACAGCTCAGCATTTAACACCATAGTACCCTCCAAACTCGTCATCAAGCTCGAGACCCTGGGTCTCGACCCCGCCCTGTGCAACTGGGTACTGGACTTCCTGACGGGCCGCACCCAGGTGGTGAGGGTAGGTAACAACATCTCCACCCCGCTGATCCTCAACACTGGGGCCCCACAAGGGTGCGTTCTGAGCCCTCTCCTGTACTCCCTGTTCACCCACGACTGCGTGGCCATGCACGCCTCCAACTCAATCATCAAGTTTGCAGACGACACTACAGTGGTAGGCTTGATTACCAACAACGACGAGACGGCCTACAGGGAGGAGGTGAGGGCCCTCGGAGTGTGGTGTCAGGAAAATAACCTCACACTCAACGTCAACAAAACATAGGAGATGATCGTGGACTTTAGGAAACAGCAGAGAGAACACTCCCCTATCCACATCGATGGGACAGTAGTGGAGAGGGTAGTAAGTTTTAAGTTCCTCCGGCGTACACATCACGGACAAACTGAATTGGTCCACCCACACAGACAGCATGGTGAAGAAGGCGCAGCAGCACCTCTTCAACCTCGGGAGGCTGAAGAAATACGGCTTGACACCAAACGCACTCACAAACTTTTACAGATGCACAATCGAGAGCATCTTGTCGGGCTGTATCACTGCCTGGTACGGCAACTGCTCCGCCCACAACCGTAAGGCTCTCCAGAGGGTAGTGAGGTCTGCACAACGCATCACCGGGGGCAAACTACCTGCCCTCCAGGACACCTACACCACCCGATGTCACAGGAAGGCCATAAAGATCATTAAGGACAACAACCACCCGAGCCACTGCCTGTTCACCCCGCTATCATCCAGAAGGTGAGGTCAGTACAGGTGCATCAAACCAGGGACCGAGAGACTGAAAAACAGCTTCTATCTCAAGGCCATCAGACTGTTAACGGCCACCACTAACATTGAGTGGCTGCTGCAAACATACTGACTCAACTCCAGGCACTTTAATAATGGAAATATTTATGTAAAAAATGTATCACTAGCCACTTTAAACAATGCCACTTAATATAATGTTTACATACCCTACATTACTCATCTCATATGTATATACTGTACTCGATACCATCTACTGCATCTTGCCTATGCCATTCTGTACCATCACTCATTCATATAACTTTATGTACATATTCTTCATCCCTTTACACTTGTGTGTATAAGGTAGTTGTTGTGAAATTGTTAGGTTAGATTACTCGTTGGTTATTACTGCATTGTCGGAACTAGAAGCACAAGCATTTCACTACACTCGCATTAACATCTGCTAACCATGTGTTTGTGACAAATAACATTTGATTTGATATGACCTCCTGAAAACAGACCAGAGCCTATTGACATGTGTGTCCCAGAAAGCACAATGTTATTCTAACTACTGCACACACTGTTGTGAATTGTGAATAAGTTGTGTTGGTGAGTGTCGTCTGACCAGTGTACCATTTCTCTCTGCTATAAATCGTCAAGTCTGTCAATGTAAAGCACAACGAGGGTGTCAGATGTCACAGTTAAAACAGGAAACAGAAGTGTTGTGGTTGTGTTCTTGGATATGTTGATATTTAAGAAATGTGTACTGACAGCTGAGTTACTTTCGGTGTGTCAAGTGGTCATGGGCGATGACTGGACCCTTGTACCTTTTCATTTTGAAAAGGCCATACATCATTAATGTGATAGCAACATATAGGTGGAATGGGTCGTGGGTGGCACAATTAGCCATGCCATGGGATTTGTGAATGTGTGTGTGAGAAAGTGGACCAGAGGATAAGGACATGTTATAATCCGGAAGTGGGTCTAATCCTGAATGCTGAATGGTTAAAACCGTGATAGAAAAGATTAAATCAAAAGAAAGACTGCGAGAGTGGGCGAGGGATGGAAACCAAGTTTCAGCATCTTATCAGTGGTTACTGGGTGAGAACAGCAGCCTGCTCTAAGCCTAACAGTACCTCTCTCTCTCTCTGTCTCTGTCTGTCTGTCTGTCTGTCTGTCTGTCTGTCTGTCTGTCTGTCTGTCTGTCTGTGCGTCAGGAGTTTTGACCAACTGAGCGTGAAAACAGAATACAGCACCACGACTGACAGGGATGCTACCTCCATGATCAGCTATGACATGTCAGCCTTCAACAGCCTCAGTCCCAACAAGTCCAGAAATAAGGTATGTCACTATATAGTAGACTACAATAGGAGTCCTCTGTTGTGTTGTGGAGAAGTCATCTGGAAATATCTGTTCTGTATTTGCATTACTGTACTTTTAAACCCCACCCTCTACCTTCTGTGAGGCCAATCTAAAGTATTTTAGGACAGACTCATCTAAGAGTAATGATGAAATGTGACTATACTATACATCGTAGCAAAACATACTGTACCATACATTTTTACCATAGTTCTGTTCTGCAAGTGTCAAAAGAGAGAACTTTCAGAGTGGATAGATTCATATGCAACACACTTGATATTGATCAAAACGATTACTAAACATAAAACGATTACTAAACATAATTTCAGTGACAGAATCTGTTCCTTTGCTTGGAGACATTTACTCCATACTACCGCTTGCCACTTCTTGCACTGAGCCTGGCTGTGCAGTCATATAGAAGGTGTGCAGAGGAGGGCAGTATTGACTCACTTTGCAGGGCCCTGAGTGGAAAAGAAGTAAGGTAAATCCCAAACCAATCCCTTCCTCACTCCTCGACCCTCCATTTGCACGATCAAGTGTTATTGAGGATGTAGGTGCTAATTATACCCTTTGATATGCGAGATGTACATAAACAGTACAGCAGTTCAGATTCTTCAGACAGACTCCTCAATAAAAGTTTGTGTCAGTATTATGCAACATTTAGGTTTTGAATACCGATCTATATTTTTGTATTTTTTTTATTTCCCCTTTATTTAACCAGGTAGGCTAGTTGAGAACAAGTTCTCATTTGCAACTGCGACCTGGCCAAGATAAAGCATAGCAGTGTGAACAGACAACACAGAGTTACACATGGAGTAAACAATTAACAAGTCAATAACACAGTATAAAAAAAAGGGGAGTCTATATACAATGTGTGCAAAAGGCATGAGGAGGTAGGCAAATAATTACAATTTTGCAGATTAACACTGGAGTGATAAATGATCAGATGGTCATGTACAGGTAGAGATATTGGTGTGCAAAAGAGCAGAAAAGTAAATAAATAAAAACAGTGTGGGGATGAGGTAGGTGAAAATGGGTGGGCTAATTACCAATAGACTATGTACAGCTGCAGCGATCGGTTAGCTGCTCAGATAGCTGATGTTTGAAGTTGGTGAGGGAGATAAAAGTCTCCAACTTCAGCGATTTTTATCATTCGTTCCAGTCACAGGCAGCAGAGTCCTGGAACGAAAGGCGGCCGAATGAGGTGTTGGCTTTAGGGATGATCAGTGAGATACACCTGCTGGAGCGCGTGCTACGGATGGGTGTTGCCATCGTGACCAGTGAGCTGAGATAAGGCGGAGCTTTACCTAGCATGGACTTGTAGATGACCTGGAGCCAGTGGGTCTGGCGACGAATATGTAGCGAGGGCCAGCCGACTAGAGCATACAAGTCGCAGTGGTGGGTGGTATAAGGTGCTTTAGTGACAAAACGGATGGCACTGTGATAAACTGCATCCAGTTTGCTGAGTAGAGTGCTGGAAGCAATTTTGTAGATGACATCGCCGAAGTCGAGGATCGGTAGGATAGTCAGTTTTACTAGGGTAAGCTTGGCGGCTTGAGTGAAGGAGGCTTTGTTGCGAAATAGAAAGCCGCCTCTTGATTTGATTTTCGATTGGAGATGTTTGATATGAGTCTGGAAGGAGAGTTTGCAGTCTAGCCAGACACCTAGGTACTTATAGATGTCCACATATTCAAGGTCGGAACCATCCAGGGTGGTGATGCTAGTCGGGCATGCGGGTGCAGGCAGCGATCGGTTGAAAAGCATGCATTTGGTTTTACTAGCGTTTAAGAGCAGTTGGAGGCCACGGAAGGAGTGTTGTATGGCATTGAAGCTTGTTTGGAGGTTAGATAGCACAGTGTCCAATGACGGGCCGAAAGTATATAGAATGGTGTCGTCTGCGTAGAGGTGGATCAGGGAATCGCCCGCAGCAAGAGCAACATCATTGATATATACAGAGAAAAGAGTCGGCCCGAGAATTGAACCCTGTGGCACCCCCATAGAGACTGCCAGAGGACCGGACAGCATGCCCTCCGATTTGACACCCTGAATTCTGTCTGCAAAGTAATTGGTGAACCAGGCAAGGCAGTCATCCAAAAAACCGAGGCTACTGAGTCTGCCGATAAGAATATGGTGATTGATAATTTCTTCAATGCCTTGGGTTATTAAGATAAATGTAGACACATTTATCAGAAGCCCCTTAAAGTTGTATACAAATCATTAGGGTTGAAGGGTAAATTATATGCCCACCTACAGATGCAGTATCTTAATTTGACCTATACTGTCACAGCAAAATAATCCTGCAGTGACAGGATTTCTTCCTGTGTTATTCTCCATTGACACCTACTTGTCCAACATGTTGTCCAACATGTGCACTGTATATTATAGATATGATTAATTATTATTATTAATGGGGTAGGATTCACAAATACGTAATTGAGTACATCCGTTCAAGAAGAATGATGTTTTCCCTGGAAACTTGGTTACTGGAGTAGAAAGAATAGGATCCTGTGTCTTTTATTTTATTAATTAAAATGAAGTATTTCTAAGCTAGGCATACAATTTGGAACATGAACTTGAACACAATAACCACTAAGTTTGTGCCTGTACCTGTCATGTGTTTCCTGAAAGGTCTGAGGCCATTTGGAAACAAAAGAACAATCTGCTCTGTTTCAACAGGATTTTTAATAGGTGAAAGTCCTGTCGAGATCCAGAGTCTGTTTCTACTACTGAAGGAAGGATGTGCACAGGTCCATATGAAACAACAACAGCAGATCGCTCAACGTCTGACAGTTATAGGCACAAAAGGGAAAAAATGTACATCCTTTCGTGTGTCAGAGTTGGTCGAACCATTCACACTGTACACTGCTGAATCATGTAATAATTAGCTAATATTCGCAAATGTACATATTGTGTTTTTTCCTTGTCTCGGTCTTTTCCACTGTATTATGATATTGATAAAGATGTCCCGGGGCTACTGACTTGCCCCAGTTTGATTGAGGGAAGAAGGGTGGAGATGTTAGTCAGACATCCGTGTCCATATATTCTCATTGGATAATTAGTTAATGTGGGTTTTTTTTATGTGAAAGCTCTTTCACAATAGCCTTTATGCTGCACCTGTGATAGAAGTGGAATTATGCCCTGAAGCAATGTACCTTAGTTTGTTTGATACAAGTCTACTCAGGGCTAGACAGATATAGATACACATGGATATCGCTCACACACTGTCTCTCTGTCTGTCTGTAAAGTTAGACAGTTCACTTATTGTAATTGGCGGCGTTGACTTTTATTCCAGCTTAGTAATTGTATATTGTTATCTTCAACCAAGCAGCTTAGCAGGAAGCTATGAGTTGATAAACATTCACTTTTTGCACCTGATTTGCTATTGGTGCAGGATATGGTTATTATGCCGGGACTGTAAGGAAAATAAATCTACAGGTTAAAATCCAGCAAGTATCGCTAAAATGGTATGTAGCGGTTTTATTTTAAGTGTTTGTGTGTAGTATCTTTAGTTATGATGTTCTGTATACTCTTCCAGCCTTGTACTATAGTAGGAAACAGACAAACAGAGTGTGCTGGGCTTTTGTTTAGACAGCCTTTATGTGATGTGTATGTTTGTATTGATTCTATGGATCCTGGACTCCCTGGAGTACAGTGACTATCCTGGCTAAATAGACTATCCTGGCTAAATGAATGAAAATAAATTAAATGACAGAATACAAAGTATACAGACAACAAAAGAACATTGGGCCAGTCTTGTTCCATGTGCATATGGGCAGTGTGCGTCATGGCTGGATAGAACTTTCTTTTCACTTTGACATTATAGAGTATTTTGTGCAGATCAATGACAAAAAAAAATCACAATTAAATCTATTTCAATCCCACTTTGTAACACAACAAAATGTGAAAAAATCCAAGGGGGTGGATATTTATGATACCCACTGTCTAAATTGAATAAGACATGGACTTACATTGTTGTGTTTATTTCTAGGTATGCTAAGTAATCCAATAGATCTTATAGAAAACTAGTATTATTTGGTGATCCTCACATTCCTTGTTTGCCTCGTTGGTTCTCATTCGACCTGTCCGGCATTGGGATTCAAAATCTGTCGATACTGACTTGTGGGAAATTTTATTAGTCACATGCGCCGAATACAACAGGTGTTTCACCTTACAGTGAAATGCTTACTTACAAGCCCCTAACCAACAATGCAGTTTAAAAAAGTACAGATAAGAATACGAAATAAAAGTAACAAGTAATTAAAGAGCAGCAGTGAAATAACAATAGCGAGACTATATACAGGGGGTACCGATACAGAGTCAATGTCCGAGGGCACCAGTTAGTTGAGGTAATATGTACATGTAGGTAGAGTTATTAAAGTGGCTATGCATAGATGATAACAACAGAGAGTAGCAGCGGTGTAAAAGAAGGGGAGGGGGGTGAACGCAAATAGTCTGGGTAGCCATTTGATTAGATGTTCAGGAGTCTTATGGCTTGAGGGTAGAATCTGTGTAGAAGCCTCTTGGAAATAGACTTGGCGCTCCAGTATCGCTTGCCGTGTTGTAGCAGAGAGAACAGTCTATGACTAGAGTGGCTGGAGTCTTTGAACATTTTTAGATTCTTCCTCTGACACCGTCTGGTATAGACGTCCTGGATGGCAGGAAGCTTGTCCCCAGTGATGTACTGGGCCGTGTCGCACTACCCCCTGTAGTGCCTTGCGGTCGGAGACCGAGCAGTTGCCACACCAGGCAGTGATGCAATCCGCCAGGATGCTCTCGGTGGTGCAGCTGTAGATCCTTTTGAGGATCTGAGGACCCACGGCAAATCTTTTCAGTCTCCCGAGGTCTGCCTAATGTTGTCAATACCATAGAATTAGCCATTCGAAAATTACTTTAATAGGATCTCTATGGTCATTGCCCAGGTGCTGTAGAAGCCTGATCATTTCCCTACCTGGCTGTTACCAGAGATACATCTACACCACTTTCCCAAATCTGGACAAGCACACCTGATTACTACTTGACTACTTGTCAACTAATCATCAAGTACTTGACAAGTTGAATCAGGTGATTTTGTCCAGGGCTACAACAAAAATGTGTGCTGTTGGGGGGTACTTGAGGACCAAAGTTGGGAAACACTGATCTATACCATTCAGCTTGGCCTGTTTGATTTTGACAAGAATGCTATATACTATAGACTATCAGTAACATTTCAACTTACTACCTACAAATTTAACCCTAACACTAACCCTTATCCTAACCCTAAACTTAAGCCTTACCCTAACACTATCCCGAATCTTAACCCTTACCCTTATTCTAAACCTTGCCTTAACCGTAACCTTAGCAGGCAGTTGTTTATCAATAGATAGTCAGTTGATTATCTGATCATTTGTTGATAGTATGACCATCTGTATAGCATCTACAGAAGAACTATCCAAATAAATTGTGATCGAATATTTACGGAATCTTAGAGGTAATAGCTGATGTTAAGGATTTAAGGTTAATGCGTTAATCAGAGAATTCATCTATTCTATGTAAATGTACTACATCATTGAGCACACCTCATATCAGGGCTCTCTAAAACCTGTTCCTGGAGCGCTAACCCCCTGTAAGTTTTCGTTCAAACCCCAGTTGTAACTAACCTGATTCAGATATTCAACCAGATAATTATTACAATCAGGCGTGCTAGATAAGGGTTGGAGCAAAAACCTACTGGACGCTGGCTCTCCAGGAATAGGGTTGGAGAACCCAGCTTTATATCATGGACAAAAAAAAGCGAGAGGGGAACTAACGTCTGTGGTTATTTGTACAGCTGTGCCAAAAACAACAGGTGTGTCTGTTCTCCATCTGGGTATTTATCTTTCCGTTTTTTTTCTCTGTCTCCTCCAAGAGCTCAGACAGAGTGTTGAACCGCATCGGCAGTTTTTTTTCCATAAAGAAGAAGAAGAGCCGGAGCGGTTCACTCTCAGCAGACTCAGAGGATGGATCCTGGCTTGGTCCTGGCTCTCCAGGCTCCCCCCAGTCCCCTGGTTCTCCTGTCTCCCCCCAGTCCCCTGGTTCTCCCATCTCCCCTCAGTCCCCTGGTTCTCCTCTCTCCCCCCACCAACCTCCACAGGAAGACTGGCAAAGGACCCCCACCACCACCCGGAGAGAGGGGGAGGTAGTGGAAGCGGGAGCTGGGCCAGTGCAAGGAAGTTTGTCAGAGCTCCAGGAGGAGGGATCGGTGTTCAGTACCAGCTCCAGCCCTGGTACCTCCAGCCTAGCCTCTCTGGTGGAGGTGGACAGAGGGGACCTTTTGTTTGCAGGCAGCGACAGCAGCGGTCGTGGCAGCGTGAGGGAGATGCAGGTGTGCAGGGCGAGCCGGGCCGAGGCAGAGGCAGAGGCAGATGGAGAGGCCGACAGGAATTCTTGGAATCTGACTCCCACGAACTCGTCCTCCGGAGCAGACCAAGTCCCAGGGCTCAGCCCCACTGAGGACGTAGTGGGAGAGGCGAGCAGGAGGCTGCAGGTACATCTGGAACAAACCACTGTGAAAGACAGAGAGGGGTCTGGAGGGGGCAGCCCAGTGGTCCAAAACACCCTCAGGTCGTTTGAGCTCTCCCAATCTCACCTTAAGGCTGACTTCACCTCTCTGGTCACAGAGTCTAAGAAGACCTCCCTGAAAACATCTGTTGGAGGGAAGGGGAGTTACCTGGTCGGAGTGACTGTAGGCTCTCAGTCACACACCCCATCCTCCTCAGATCCCCAACCAGAGGGGGAGGAGGGGAAGGACAGCCCAGCCATGGGGAAGAAAAACAGGAGGAGGGCTCTGAAATCCACCAGCAGCAGCTCGCCTGAAACAGCTCCCCCCACACAGACCACGTTACATGGGGGAGAGGAGGGGACGACGCAGGACTCACCAGTGAAGCTACACAAAGCCTTGTGGGTGGAAACACACCTGGGAGAAGAGGAGGGGGAGAGGAAGGGGAAGAGGAAGAGTGTAAATTCACATTCAGTCCTGGCCATACCTATGACTGTGGCCCCCGTGGAGTACCCTGATACTGCAGGTGTCCTGGCCACTCTAACTCCTTCAGCAGTATCAGCAGCAGAGGCCAGTGGCAGAGAGCCAAAGCCAAAGCTGGCTGTATCTACAGCGCCAGCCTCCAAGGAGTCTAAAACAACAAACAAAGCCCAGCCAGAGGCGAACAGTCCAGGCACAGACTCAGAGAGCAGCACCCCTCGAGAGTACCAGATGGCCCTGAGCAAAGAGGAAAAGCGCAGGAGTGTGAAACTGTCCCGCAGTGAGAAGCTTTTCCCTAAGAAGGTGTATGTGAGCCCTGAGCACAGTTTTGACGGGGACGAGCAGACAAAAACAGAGCTAGAAAATAATGACATCGCAGACTTGGCTTCAAAGATTCCTCAGAAGTCAGAGGTGAAACTGTGAGTATCTTTATTTTACATTTTCTTTGGTCTTTTTAAAGAGTGCTTTGATCCTAAAGTGAGAAAGAGAGATTGAGAGAGTGATTGAAAGATTGAGTGAGAGAAAGAAAAAAACACCTGAGCTGTGCCTATTTGTACCAGAGGAGAACAATAACAGCAGTTCTTAGTACAGCTGAAAAAGTCCTGCGTCATTAAAATGTCACATTACTTAATGTATACTTTACTTGGACTACATGATTACTGATCGTACTACTACAGGTCATCAACTATGCAACCATACTGTATCTTCCTATGTCATTGTCACAAAATACAGTGTGCACTTTACAACCCAGTCAGTACACTACCTTACATTGTTAAGTCAGTTGTTCAAATGAACTGTTTTATTTAAATCAAAATGGAGCTTTACTCCATGTTTTATTTCCATCTTGAATGATGACTAATGGCAGAAGCAACTAGTCACTTTGTTTGACTAAAGGGTTTAATGAGTCGACTCAGTACAAGGCTGACAAAAGTAAGGCACACCATTCTGATATCCACATATCTTTCAGGCATTGTAATGCCACAAGGCATGCTTTTTGTTGTATCATATTAATGTGATGTAGCCTGTTTTTTAGATTAAAATGCTTGGAATTCATCCAAGACTCTTCATGGATTCTACTGATACCTGAGGAGATGTTCTGCACTGCTGGAAGTTTTAAGTGAGAGCAGTTGGTCAAGCTACTCAGTGCAGAAAGATTTATTTCAGGTTCACTTTGCACATATTGCTAAAGGCTGTTTTTCCTTATCCGAATAACATGTTTATTTGGTTTTATAATGGTTGGTATAAATGAAGTACCCTATCAATGTAGTTACAACACCTGTTTGTGGTGACAAGTTTGTTCTGCACACTAAATTATTTTACCCTCCTGTCCTCAAAGTTAATCACACATTTTCTCTCTTCTCTAAACAGCTCGCCAAGCCCTCAAAAAGTTTATGTAGACCTCAAGGAACCAAACAATGACTGGATCATCACTGCTGGGGAGATAACCAAGGATACAGACTCTGATCGAAGACACCATGACACCATGGCTGTAGACAGTTCCCCAACGTCCCCAACCCCAGAGCTGGATGAGGCCTCTCCAACTATGCCAGGACGTAAAACACAGCCCAACACAGGAGGTTCAAGGGTTAGATGTCAGGGGACGACCCAGGTCACCCCGTCTAAACCAGGTGACAAAGTAGGCAATGTGGCCAGTCGGTCAAAGTGCCCCCCTCCTCCGGTTGGACCCAAGTCCAAAGCTGTCCTGGGCATGGCTAAGGGAAAGGGTCTCAAAGATGGTGGAAAGGCAGGGATTTCTAGTGTGGCTCCATCACAAAGGACACCTAAAGATGGCAGTGAGAAAACAAAGGTTATGTCACCTACGTTAAAGGATCAACCCACCGCAGGAAAAACAGAGGTCACCGACAGCCCCAAGTCGAAAATTCCCCAAAAGTCACAGACAGAAGCTATATCAAAACCTCCACTGTCACCAGGCACAACCTCAGTGGTTGATGTTTCAGTGGCTGTGTCTCTACCTGTGCTTGGTTCCAAACCCCAGAAGACCCCTAAACCTAAACATTTAATGATTAAAACAGACAAAAAGCCTATCACCGAGGAGGTGAATGAAGTGGGTTCAGGGGGGAAACCAACTCCAGGGCCTGTTACGCCAGAAGAGGCATCACCTACTAAAGTACCAGTCATGTCACCTGTGAACTCAGTTAAGGTAAACCTATCCAATGGGATGGAAAAAGACACTGAGGACAACAACACTGACATAGCCAAAACAAGTGAAGCGAAAGATGTCAAAAAGCAGGCTCCCACACGCCCAGACAGCACCAACAGCAGCATGATACCAAAGAGCCGGTTACCCAAAGCCCCTGACAACTCTTTGTCTCTGGTCAGGAAGATGAAAGACGGAAAACTCCAAACCATCGACACAGGGAGTAAAACTACCAAGACCACTGAGAGAGCATCAGTTGTCAATAGTAGGCCTTCCACACCAACCAGCCCAAAGCAGCAGGAGCTTCCCAGCCCAGAGGAAATGCCCCCAGATGAGACAATGACCACTGAACCTGAGAAGGGTAAGACAAACTTGTCATGGATTTTGAACATGGGATATTGATAAGATTCTGTCTGCTTATTCATAGCCTCTGTCTAGCTAACATGTTTTAGTTATGTGTTTAGTGGTGGTAATGTTTCAAAATTATCCAAAGGTTTAATTTCTTTGATGGACAAGAGGAATTGTAAACGTCACATATTTAAGAGAAAGGGATAGCTCTCATTTTGCAATGCATTATGAAAACTAACCAACAAACTGCTATACTAACTGTCTGACTAACTATTGTATCACCAACAGGAAGCAAGCTGCCCTGCCCTTTGCAAACAAACCTGCCCCAACAGGCCTCCAATAAGAGCACCCCCCGTGATGATGGGGACACACCCACCCCTCCCTCACTGTTCCCAACCAAGCCAGAGAAACGCGCCTCCCTTGGACTTAAGAAGAAGAGTAACATCACATCTCCCACCATGGACATGACTGCTGATGATTCTGGGAAGGCTTCACCACTGAGTTGGAAAAGTCCAGTGAAAGATCCAAGTGATTCTGTGACTGTGGCTAGCAAGCGTGCAATGTTCCGTCAGGTAACTCCCCCTAAAGGCAAGCCCAGCAAACCCCTCAAGAAATATGAGCAAACTATGAACTCTGAAACACAATCTAAATCCATACAAGATCATGTGTCACTGGTCACAGATGACTCTCAAATAGATGATCAACAAACCACACCAGCAACACACCAGCAACTGTTTGTAAATGATCAAACAGATGAACCAGCAGTCACTGGAACAAAGAAATCACTAGAGGACAGGAGCAGTAGTAGTACACCTGAAACAAAAATGGATAAAATATCTGAAAATGGACAAAAAAAATCGATATCAGTCAAAACTACCTGTATTACAAAGGAACAACAAACCAAATCATACCCAGGTCTCTCATCCAAGACAGAGAGTGACCACAACTATGTGGAAGCCTTAACCAATACACCACTGCAGCAGATGGGTCCTGTAAGCCCAAGTGTAGTCCTGGAGAAACGCCCAACTGAACCAAGCCTCATTGTGTCTGCCTCAAGCACACCTACCCATGAGGAAGTGATATATACATCAACCAAGCCTGAATTGACTGACCACATTCATACTGACACTGAGAACCAAGCTAATCAGAAAAGTAATGAGTGCAATGAAAATACTTCTACAGCTTCAGAGAAGCTCATACTTAGTGCTGGGGAAGGGATATCCAATACAAATCAGCCTGTGGAACATGGCCTGGATGTAGCAAAGGATAGCTCACCCAAAAACGCCTCCACTGTGGTTGAAAGAATAGAGAGTCAAGATACGGCAACACAGTCACCCATCTTTGGATCAGAGGAAAAATCTAAGAAACTAGCTAATGCTCAAACCCCCGATATAGTACCTATTCGTAATGGCATAGTTTCTGATATATCCATAGTGTCTGGGAAAGAGACTGAAGTACAGAAGGGGGGAGAGCCAGTGAAGGTCTCCGATATCATAACAGAGCCTGTGATTGTTCTGAAACCAATTAAAAATGGTGAGGTCCAACTGAACAAAGAGCTTCCTTCACTGACACAGAATTTGGCAGATGCACATAGCGGGCCACACAAAGAAAACAAAGAGGACAAACTGGGTGAGGCGGCAACTAAGAGCACAGTTACTAAGATGGATGCAAAACAGGAATCAAAGACCATAACTACAAAAGATCAGAAGGAGAAAGTGACAAAACAAGAAGAAAGACCCAGCGAAGGAGCGACTAAGATATTAGACACAAAACAGGACTCAAAATCTATAAGAACAAAAGCTCAGGAGAAGAAGGTCTTGCTCCTCAAAGAACCCCCTAAAACGACAAAAGCAAACCCCAAGGCTGAGCTGCCTCTTCAGCTGCCAACTTCTCTGAAGCTCCCCTCTCCCCCTAAACCTCTTCCTCTGAAACAGGAATCTCCGTCCAGCTGGCTGAACGTGGAGCGCGGCTCAAAACAGGAGCAGAAGAGGGAGACCAAGAGAAGGCTAGACTGTTCAGCCAGCGAGGATGAGAGTCTGGCTGAGATTGACAACGTGGATGACTTCATCAGGAGCATTAAGGAACTGGGCACCCCCTTTCCCCTGCCCCCCAAGAGGCACCACGACCATGCCAAGACCTCCTCGCCCCCCTTTGCCCTGCCTGCCATCAAGGAGGACCGCTTCGAGAACCCTTTTGACGCTGATGGCTTCCAGTTTGGCCTGAAAAAGAGGACCAAGGATGAAGAAACCCCGGCCATGTTGATAAAGAAACAGGCCAGGGAGGAGAAGACACAGCCAAGAAGGGCTAATGCAGAGGACAGCCTTCTCTTCAAAGCCCTCCAGTCTCCATCTAGAGCCCGGAGAAAACCAGGGTGTCAAACAGATGGGAAAGATGGAGAGGTGAACATTAAAGTAGAGGGGAAGAGGGAAGTAGAGAAGAAAGAGGAGCAAGGGGAAGAAACCGGTCAGCTCACATCACGGCTAGGAAGGATGTCTCTACTCTCCAACCTATTGAGCTCCCCCAGGACTTCCAGAAGGAACAAAGGGGATCCTTCCTCCTCAGTCTCTAATGGTGCTCCTCCCTCTCCTACCACCCAGGGCACAGTGCCAGAAAGGGAGGGTTGGAGAAGTATGAATCCGGGCCTGAGTATGGGTGTGGTTGCAACTGGTGAGTCAATAATCAGTCCTTCCTCACCTCCTCCTCTCCCCTTGTTCACTGAGCTAAAGCTGCCAGATCCCCTGGAGCAGTATCTAAG
The DNA here is from genome assembly GCF_023373465.1 of Oncorhynchus keta. Classification (NCBI taxonomy): domain Eukaryota; kingdom Metazoa; phylum Chordata; class Actinopteri; order Salmoniformes; family Salmonidae; genus Oncorhynchus; species Oncorhynchus keta. Next base: position 15,266,154 of record NC_068449.1, on the reverse strand, counting down.
GACAGACAAAGGATCCTCACAGAGTAGTGCTACACAGAGTACAATGGCTAGCCCTGTAATGGGCTTAGGTCACGGTACTGGACTAAAGGGACTTACCTTAGGACTTCATCCAGCCACCAACCACATCCCACAGGCCCCTCTGAATGGACTTCCTGCAGCCAACCCTAAGGTAAGAGTCTCAGACAAGACTGCATGAAGCCAACTGACAGTTTGGGGTTTTGCATCATTACTGTACTGTATGTATCTATGTTATTTTATTTATCCATCTAAAATCTCTATAGACGGGTACTTTGTACTAGATTGAGAAATACGTTGTTTTTTTCCCCATAGAGACTAAAATTGCATGATTGAGACATAACTATGGTTGTCTCTACCTGCCCGAGTCTCTCATATTCTCTCAGTACTGCTTTACTTCTGGAAACAGAGGATTCAGTTTTACAACTAAATGAGTTCTGACCTGCAGGGCATTGTTTAATGGGCTGAGCAGATACTTCAGATCCTGTTCACTTTGTACAGGCATCTAAAGTATCTCCATGGCAACACACCACTTAATCAAATCAGGTCCAGCTTTGTATTTTGGAATGTTGAAATACAATAAGATGTTTACAAGTTATGGCTCTGAGAAACAAGTCATGAATTGTTTGCAAGTAAAGACAAGAAGAGGCATACCTCAATAAACGTTTATATATGCCTTCGCCAGAACCACTCCATTTTGTACATACATTTTAATGCTCAGACCAGGCACACAAACATGCAAATAAGCCTACTTCTCTCACGTTGTTTTGCTTACATGACTGCCATCTTACTTTCTGCCCCGCGTGTGTAGACCGATGTTGGTTTGCTCTTACACACTAATGTACAGTACATGGCATGTAGGCTGCTAACTATTGATGTTTTTAAGCTGGCAAATGTATAACTGGTAGTCTTTTGTTGAGTTATTTCTATCTGGAGGCAGTCCAGGTGTTCTGCCGTGAGTACAGGAAATACACAGGATACTCAGAGGAAAATGAAAGTCAGCATTCTTTCTTTTCCTTTTCAGATTCCAGAAGTGAGAGGGTTCCACAAACGGCCTGGGAAGGTACGATTGACTTTACATTAAATACAAAATACTGCATCCACCGTCCAGTGTTTTATAGTAACACGATATGATGCAAGGTTTACAACTAGTTGTGTGTTGGGGAGTTCTACATTATTTATTCTCATATACTTTTGATATTTTATGGTGATTATCTAGAAAGATATTTCATAAAACGTCTGCAGTATTCAACTCAGTCTATTGTATCAGAAATTGCAAGTGACAATGATACAATCACCAAGTATCACATGTTGTAATGACCATGAGATGTGCTTACTGTAAATCTCTACATCCTGTTGTAGATAGTGCTCCATGAGCAGGCTCAGTTTGAAGGAGAGGCCTACGAGGTGTTTGGGGACGTAGAGGATGCCTCCATGATGAAGCTGTCTCCTGTTATCTCAGTCAGGGTCATCAGGGGATGGTAAGACTATTTGTTGTGATTGTCACCGGTTACAACAGGCACAAAGTAAGAATTGTCTATATCGTACATTTTTGGTTGTTGCTTTTTGGTCTTCATTTTAAGTTTAGCAGAAGGTTAGTACTGTGGTCAAGGTTAGGTTTAAAATTACATTTTAAGAAGGTAAATTGTAGAAATAGGCTATGACTGTGGCTGTGGCTGTGGCTGTGGTAACTAATGACAATCGTTTGTTGGGGAAAAACTTCATTCCTCATTCCCTCACTCTGTATTCCATAAATTAATGCTTTATTTCATACAAATCTTCCATTTTTAACTTGTCACAATCCTCTATTACATTATTAATTGATTAATGTCTCATGTTAAAGACGCATGACAGCAACTCAATATTTTGTGACTGTTGGGAACATGTCTCTCAGTGTCATCACATCCTGTCCCTGTAGCTGGCTGCTGTATGAGAAGCCAAGGTTCCAGGGGCGGACCATCGCCCTGGAGGAGGGGCCCATGGAGCTGGTCAACGTGTGGGCAGAGGAGGTGACACCAGGGGCACTGGATCACATGGGTCTGCCTGTGCCAACCTCACCCATGGTCATCGGATCTATCCGCCTGGCAGTGAGGGACTACAGTCTACCTCGGATTGACCTGTTCACTGAAGTGAATGGTCTGGGGAGGATGACATCCTTCTGCGACGACACTATTGAGATCTGCTCTTATGGGAACATACAGAACACCGGCTCCATCAAGGTCCACTCTGGAGTGTAAGTTCTACCTTCATTCTAACAAGGTTGTAGGTTCAAATCTTAGTAAAGAATTTGCTTCATTATTAAATTAAATTCAATATACTATACTTGCCCCAGCAGGCTTGCTAATGTTCAAAAGCGTGTTGAGATGGATGATACAGGCCCTCCGGGTGGCACAGTGGTTAAGGGTGCTGTACTGTAGTGCCAGCTGTGCCACCAAAGACCCTGAGTTTGCGCCCAGGTTCTGTCGCAACCGGCCGCGACTGGGAGGTCTGTGGGGCGAGGCACAATTGGCCTAGCGTCATCTGGGTTAGGGAGGGCTTGGCCGGTAGGGATATCCTTGTCTCATCGCTCATCTACTGTGGCCGGCCAGGCGCAGTGCACGCTAACCAAGGTTGCCAGGTGCACAGTCTTTCCTCCGACACATTGGTGCGGCTGGCTTCCGGGTTGGATGCTCGCTGCGTTAAGAAGCAGTGCGGCTTGGTTGGGTTGTGTATCGGAGGACGCATTACTTTCAACCTTCGTCTCTCCTGAGCCCGTATGGGAGTTGTAACGATGAGACAAGATAGTAGCTTCTAAAACAATTGAATACCACGAAAAACAGGTTAAAAAAAAGTTTTTAAATTAAAAAAAGAAATGGTGTGCAAACTATAATTTAGCATTTTCACTCACTATAGTGTGTATGCGGTTTTTTTGCAACTCTTGTCATGGAGGCTGATCTTTCTTCACTTTTCTCATTGGAATTCAGGCTGGCCTGCATGTGCTTGTTGGAATGACATCATTTGCTGTTAGGAGATGTTATCTCAGTCACAAACATGTTGTTGTTTTTTGTAGACAGTACCTTGGTGCTGCTACACTCTTATAAAAAAAGGGTTCCAAAAAAGGGTTCCAAAAGGGTCTTCGACTGTCCCCATAGGAGAACCCTTTTTGGTTCCAGGTAGAACATTTTTGAGTTCCATTTAGATCCCTCTGTGGAAGGGTTCTAAATGGAACCCAAAGGGGTTCTACCTGGAACCGAAAAGGGTTCTTCAAAGGTTTATCAAATGGGAACAGCCGATTAACTCTTAGGTTCTAGATAGAAAAAGTGTTGCTAATGGTGTATGTTGATTATTTTGTATGTAGTTTAGTGAATCTGCTCATGTCTGTCTGTCTTAGTTGTGTTGGCGAATCATAGTGCTAATGGCCTGAAATTGTATTTGGATGTGTTTTAAAGTTAATATTTACATGACAGCTGAAGAACAAGGGTGTGATTTAGTGTCTTGTGCAAGTGTTTAATCTTTGTTTGTGTGTGGCCCTTGTTGCTATCCCATAGCTGGCTGGTGTATGGTGACCCAGGGTTTGGGGGTCTCTTATCGGTGTTGGAGGTGGGCGAGTACCCCTGTCCAGAGGCCTGGGCATTCCCTCAGCCCTTCATCGGATCGCTGAAAACACTCAAAATGGTACTGGATCATTATGTCATTCTTAATTATCTTTTAAAAAACACTGTCCCCTTACTGTGTATTCTACTGTTTTATCTCCATGATGCTAAAGGCCTGTGTGGTTTTCCATCTCTTACAGGGTGGGATAAAGGTGGAGCATCCTAATGAAGTAAAGGTATGCTTCCCCTCTTTGAATTATCCTGTTTTTAGAGCTATTCCTATGACCATTCATATTTACATCAATGTTTAAAACCTGTTTGGGATAGCATTTTCACGTTTGGATGAAAAGCGTTCCCAGAGTAAACTGCCTGCTACTCAGGCCCAGTTGCTAATATATGCATATTATAAGTACATTTAGATGGAAAACACTCTGAAGTTTCTAGAACTGTTTGAATGATGTCTGTGACTATAACAGAACTCATATGGCAGGCGGAAACCTGAGAAAAGTCCAACCAGGAAGTGGGAAATCTGAGGTTTGTAGTTTTTCAACTCATTGCCTATCGAATATACAGTGTCTATGCTTCTACTGTGAAGGAGGGGGGTATGGGAGCTGAATAAGTCAGAGGTCTGCCAGAGGGGCATGAGCTGATCATGCACGCTCACGTGAGAGTTAGCTCTGTTCCATTGCATTTCTACAGACAAAGGAATTCTCCTGTTAGAACATTATTGAAGACTTATCATAAAAACATCCTAAAGATTGATTCTATACATCGTCTGATATGTTTCTAAGAACTGTAATATGACTTTTCTTCTGAACTTTCGCCTGGACTTGCCCGCGCGTCGTGAGTTTGGATTTGTGAACTGAACGCGCTAACAAAAGGAGGTATTTGGACGTAAATGATGGACTTTATTGAACAAATCAAACATTTATTGTGGAACTGGGATTCCTGGGAGTGCATTCTGATGAAGATCATCAAAGGTAAGTGAATATTTATAACGCTCTTTCTGACTTCTGTTGACTCCAAAATGGCGGATATCTGTATGGCTTGTTTTGTTGTCTGAGCGGTGTACTCAGATTATTGCATGGTTTGCTTTTTCCTTAAAGTTTTTTTAAAATCTGACACATAGCGGTTGCATTAAGGAGAAGTATATCTCTAATTCTGTGCATAACACTTGTATCTTATATTAAAGTTTATGATGACTATTTCTGTAAATTGATGTGGCTCTGCAAAATCACCGGATGTTTTGGAAGCAAAACATTACTGAACATAACCCGCCAATGTAAACTGAGATTTTTGGATATAAATATGCACTTTATCGACCAAAACATACATGTATTGTGTAACATGAAGTCCTATGAGTGCCATCCGATGAAGATCATCAAAGGTTAGTGATTAATTTGATCTCTATTTCTGCTTTTTGTGACTCCTCTCTTTAGCTGGAAAATGGATGTACAGTATGTGTTTTTGTGACCAGGCCTCTGACCTAACATAATCATATGTTGTGCTTTCGCTGTAAAGCCTTTTTGAAATTGGACACGATTGGTAGATTAACAAGAAGTTAAGCTTTAATTTGGTGTATTGCACTTGTGAATGTATGAAAGTTCTATATTTCTATTTTTTTTTTAAAGATTCAGCTGGCGGAACCCCTAGCCACAAGAAGTTTTAAGGATAATTTTTTTTTAAACAGTCTGTGAATGACAGTGGGAACTTTTAACAACTGCAATCGCCTCTTACCACAAAACCTCATAATATCCAAATGCTTGGCTTTTTTCTGGTGACATGGCTGAAGACTAGCTGTGATATGATGGGACCACATATTATTATAGCACAGCTGTCATCCTAAGTTCTCTGTCTTGTAAAATCTGTTAATTGTGAAACAGACCAACAGGCCTGTTGTTTCAGGTGGATTGACTAGTGACTAGTGAGAAAACTATGTGTGCCCCGGCAGCTCTATGGGCACATAGCACAAAAGTGTGTTGTCTCTGCATGCTGGGCTGTGGTTGCCAGTAGAGCTGTTTGTTTAGGACATTCTGGCAGACCAGATGAGGTCTAAAATGTAGAAATATGCAAGCGCATTTCATAGGTTTCAAGGGGCTAATAATGTAGCAGTTTGGCTCAATATCTGCTGAAAATTTGTTCAACCATTAAAATAAACAAATTGATTGATGGTTTAGGAAAAGTACCACCTAGCCCTCTGGGCTCAATATTGCACTGTCAGACAGGCAGTTGTGAAATGTTCTGTCCAGAGGTGCAGGGCCTAGGGGGGTGGAATCTGTGGTATGAGGAGCATGCATCCCTGGGATGTTGACAGGTATGGACAAGATCACTTTGCCCACCTCAGCACATCAGCCTCAACTTTAACCCCTTCTCTCTCCTTCAGGCTCTGGTGTACGAGAGGCCGTGCTTCGAGGGCAAGTGTGTGGAGATTGACGATGATGTGTACGACTTCAGAGAGGGAGGAGAGGAGAAAGAGGGGCGTGTGGAGGAGGTGGTGGAGGAGGAGGCAGAAGGTAATCCAGTCAGAAGGAAGACTTTGTGTTCTGTGGGATCCATCAAGATCATTCGTGGACTGTAAGTACTTGTGGTTGATCTCAGCTGACATGCAGCAAGGAATAATATTGTAATGAAATTACCCCTCCTCTGCCCATATTGACCTGCCATAACACAGATGAACCTTTCTAGGGGAGGGGTTCCGCTAGCGGAAGCACAACATATAATTATGTTAGGTCATAGCCAAGTAAAAAAAACACACAGATATTTTTCCAGCCAAAGATAGGAGTATAGCAGAAATAATAAATAAAAAAGCAAAAAGCAGAAATATAGATAAAATTCATCACTAACCTTTGATGATCTTCATCAGATGACACTCATAGGACATCATGTTACACAATACATGTATGTTTTGTTCGATAATGTGCATATTTATATCCAAAAATCTCAGTTTACATTGGCGCATTACGCGCAGTAATGTTTTGATTCCAAAACATCCGGTGATTTTGCAGAAATACTCATAATAAACATTGATAAAAGATACAACTGTTATTCACAGAATTAAAGATAGACTTCTCCTTAACTTCTTGCGTCGAGCCAGCCCGGATCCGGGGATCGTGACTACAGCCTCAAGTCCATTACCATAACGCAACGTTAACTATTCATGAAAATCGCAAATGAAATTAAATCAATATGCTAGCTCTCAAGCCTAGCCTTTTGTTAACAACACTGTCATCTCAGATTTAAAAAAATATGCTTCTCAACCATAGCAAAACAAGCATTTGTGTAACAGTATTGATAGCTATTGATAGCTAGCGTAGCATTTAGCGTTAGCATTGAGCAGGCAACATTTTCACAAAAACCAGAAAAGCATTCAAATAAAATAATTTACCTTTGAAGAACTTCGGATGTTTTCAATGAGGAGACTCTCAGTTAGATAGCAAATGTTCAGTTTTTCCTGAAAGATAATTTGTGCAGGAGAAATCGCTCCGTTTTCTGCGTCATGTTTGGCTACCAAAAAAAAACAAAAAATCAGTCATCAAAACGTCAAACTTTTTTCCAAATTAACTCCATAATATCGACTGAAACATGGTAAACGTTGTTTAGAATCAATCCTCAAGGTGTTTTTCACATATCTCTTCATGATATATAGTTCGTGGAAGACTCCTCTCTCCCCAGAATCACATGGATGTATGCGTGCAGCTTGTAGGCTACGCAGCAATTTCAACAAAGGACACCGGGTAAATGTAGTCTCTTATGGCCAATCTTCCAATGATATGCCTACAAATACGTCACAATGATGCAGACACCTTTGGGACATTATAGAAAGGGCAGGCTCATTCCTGGCGCATTCACGGCCATATAAGGAGACATTTGAACACAGAGCGTCAAAAATCCTGCTCGTTTCCTGTTTGAAGTTTCATCTTGGTTTCGCCTGTAGCATCAGTTCTGGGGCACTCACAGATAATATCTTTGCAGTTTTGGAAACGTCAGAGTGTTTTCTTTCCAAAGCTGTCAATTATATGCATAGTCGAGCATCTTTTTGTGACAAAATATTGCGCTTAAAACGGGCACATTTTTTTTATCCAATAATGAAATTAGCGCCCCCATAGCTTCAAGAGGTTAATGCAACCGCTGTGTCAGATTTTTTTTAAACTTTAAGGAAAAAGCATAATCTGAGAACGGCACTCAGAACCCAAACAGCCAGAGGAATATCCGTCATTTTGGAGTCAACAAAGTTATAAATATTCACTTACCTTTGATGATCTTCATCAAAAGGCACTCCCAGGAATCCCAGTTCGACAATAAATGACTGATTTGTTCCATAAAGTCCATAATTTCTGTGCAAATAGCCACTTGTTGTTAGCGTGTTCAGCCCAGTAATCCATCTTCATGAGGCGCAGGCACTTCGTCCAGACAAAAACTCGAAAAGTTCTGTTACAGTCCTTTAGAAACATGTCAAACGATATATGGAATCAATCTTTAGGATGTTTTTAACATAAAACATCAATAATGTTCCAACCTGAGAATTCCTTTGTCTGAAGAAATGCACTGGAACGAGAGGTAACTCTGTCAGGAGCGCGCGTCATGAGACCAAGGCACTCTGCCAGACCACTGACTCAAAGAGGTCTCATGAGCCCCTCCTTTATAGTAGAATCCTCATTCAAGTTTCTAAAGACGGTTGACATCTAGTGGAAGCCGTAGGAAGTGCAACTTTATCCATATATCAATGTGAATTTGGTAGGCCAAGCTTTGAAAAACTACAAACTTCAGATGTCCCACTTCCTGATTGGATTTTTCTCAGGTTTTCACCTGCCATACGAGTTATGTTATTCTCACAGACATCATTCAAACAGTTTTAGAAACTTCAGAGTGTTTTCTATCCAATAACAATAATAATATGCATATATTAGCATCTGGGACAGAGTAGGAGGCAGTTCACTCTGGGCACGCTATTCATCCAAAAGTGAAAATGCTGCCCCCTATCACAAAAAGGTTAACGGTCTATTCATTTTATACTGTATTGGGTCAGATCTGTTCTAACATCACCCTCTGGGATTTATTTTAACAAACCTAAAGCAATGGTAAATTAAGCACAGGCGGTAGAGCTATAGGGTTCAGGTGTGTGTTAGAAATATTTTAGCTATTTTCACTATCACAATTATTGGTAAGTGCGCGAAAGGCCTGGGTTTAAATGAATGAACAAGTTGTGGGTATGTCGAGGCTTGGCCCCTCACTGGCCAATCAGAATGCGCCCCAATGACGAAATATGTGGTTGCATCAAGTGGTGTATTTACAGTCTTTTATGTATTGCCTTGGAATCAATTCCAATGTTAGTTTGTTATAGTTTGTTAAATGGCTTACAGAAACTAAATAACTAAATTTTATCCTATATTTGCTAAATACGTTAAAACTTGAACCCATTTGCAGTTCACATTGTTCTAAGTAATTTCATGGCATCAATAGCATTCACACTGATATAGGGGCTAGGCCTACTGTAAATTGCATTATGACTGAGCCATGGACATGCTAAACATTGTCAATAAACAAGATGAAATAAATGATTGATAAGGCCTAAAAAGAGAATGAATCATTTGAATCAAATTCTAAACGAAACAACGACTTGTTTTGAATAGGCTATGTCACACTTACAGGCAACATAATTTCTCCCGGTGTGCATATGAAACAATGGAGGGTTTCGTGGCTCATCCAAACTTTTCACAGTAGCTGGACAAAGATCCTAAATAAATAGAAATGGAGAACGTCCACTCACCGTTATAGTGCCCCCAAATAGGCCTATGTTTTCTGAATATATTCGGAACCATTTTACAGATCAGATCGCATTCACACATCTCCAGAAGTTGCATTCCAAGCGCGCCACGGACATTGTCACCATGAAACCGTAAAGGTGAATCATTCAAATAGGTTTGGCTGTAATAAATGTAAACGAAAAACAAGCAATCCATTTTTGTTAGACAACAACAATAATAAATAAATGTCAAATGTAATGACATCATCCCAAGGATAAAAAAGACACACATTGCTGTTGTGAAACTGTTAGATATTATTTGTTAGATATTGCTGCACTGTCAGAGCTAGAAGCACAAGCATTTCTCTACACCCACAATAGCATCTGCTAAACACGTGTATGTGACTAATAAAATGTGATTTGATTTTGATTTGAAAAGCAGCCTTCGATATATTAGGCTTAAAGGGAGGGCTTGGGTTTTAAACATATGAAACGGAAAACAAGCCATTTTCACAGGTTACAGATAACTTCTAAATGCGAGGTTCACCGGTATTCACCAATGTTCTCATCTCTAGTTTCATGATGGGCATGGACACGTAGCCTACATCATGGGGGGGGGGGTTTTACCGATGTCCAAAATGGGACCTGCATGGCAAAAATGCTTACAATGTATAGACAAAAAGGGAATATAATATATCACTGTTTTATTCCTCTCCAACTTGATATTTGCAGTTGTATTGGGCAGACAAACAAGCCTTCATAGAGAGGAGAGCTATGCTTGGTTTTTAATCAAATAAAACAAAATGGGGAAAAACATGAGTTTTTAATGTTTTTTCTAAATACGAAGTATACAGTCACCAAAAGCACATTAGGCTACTCTTGTACCATGCGCACCTGGGCAGTGTGCGTCATGTCTGGATAGGCTGCCTTTCCGCTGTCAGAATTCATGCCATAACCAACTGCGTTACCGCTAAAATCAGCTTCTGGCTGGTTTTACATATCCCTATCAGTGCTACCTGAAATTAGCACTTTGGATTATGTTTTTAATGACACACCTTAAGTATTTCCACCCCTCCCATCTGAGCGCAAGTGAGCTGATATAATACAGGTCAATTGCCGAATCTGGCGGGCTGGAACATGGCAGTGTGACGCTTTTTATATGACAATAATTTGGGCTAATGTTTGAAACGAGCCCAAATAGAGCCATCTGTGCTCCTAATTGTCCCTGTAGCTGGGTCAGATCTACTCTATCACCCTGTGTGTTCCTGATTGTCCCTGTAGCTGGGTCAGATCTACTCTATCACCCTGTGTGTTCCTGATTGTCCCTGTAGCTGGGTCAGATCTACTCTATCACCCTGTGTGTTCCTGATTGTCCCTGTAGCTGGGTCAGATCTACTCTATCACCCTGTGTGTTCCTGATTGTCCCTGTAGCTGGGTCAGATCTACTCTATCACCCTGTGTGTTCCTGATTGTCCCTGTAGCTGGGTTGGCTATGATGAACCAGAGTTTGAAGGTCACCAGTATCTCCTGGAGGAGGGGGAGTATCCTGACTGGAGGGAGTGGGGAGGCTACGGAGACCAGTTCCTGTCACTTCGCCCTGTATGCACTGTAAGTACTGGAACTCTCATCTATTCAGAGCCATGGTTTAAGTCTGTTTGCTTCTACAAAGAATATATAGAATGTTTGTGATGTTTGAAAGTACCTAGTCAAAATAAAGTCAATTTGGTCTTTGTAAATAGAGATCGTTTGGGTGTTTGTGTTTACATTCCCTGGGTTGTAGGATGTCCTGTCTCCCCATGTGAAGTTGTTCAGTGAGAGAGACTTTGGGGAGAGAGGGGTCAACATGGACCTGCTAGGGCCTGTCATTAACATGGAGGACACAGGCTTCGGCACGAAGACACAGTCCATCAATGTCCAGGGTGGAGTGTAAGTCAACTTCTCTGATGTAGCAGTCTCCTGCATCTATTCAAATAACTCGGTGTGTCACAAAAGCCAAGGGCTTTGGCTGGCTGTGCTAGAGAAATATAGGTGGATCACTCCTATTCTCTTTCCTCTGATTGCAAGCTTTTAATTAACACACACACACACACACACACACACATGCACAAACGTGAAAGACTGGTGTGAATGTCACGCTTAGTACAGTGATACTGAAGGTTAGACAATAGTTGGGAAAATGAGATCAATCTCTGGGGTTATATATTCTTAGAGAGGAGAATAGATTGTAAAGGTCCAGTCCCGGAGTCACAATTCAAACTGTATAAGCTTTGTACATATTTCAGTAAAGAAAGGGAGTGGCCATGTTCCAGACATATCTGAATTTAATCACTTAGAAGTTCATTGGCTATTAGTTCATTGGCTATTAGTTCATTGGCTATCTCTTTAATAGATGAAGTCCGTTGTCTCAGTGGTTCATAAGCTATCACAAAATTCTCTCTGTTAGAATGAACAGCTTTCATTTTAATATAATTTTCCAAACTGGTTATGTAGAGCATACGCCTAAAGCTTATGTAGTTGAAAATGAACTCCACTGAATAGGGATAGCCTTCACATAATCTCTTTATAACCTTCTACTGTTTCCTGTGTAGTTTACCTGGCTAATTGTTTTATGGCCTTTTAAAATGCCGTAGCTCAGTGTTTGGTTAGTCATAAAATGGAGTTAGAGCTTGTGATTTCAAGTTATAAACATCTAATATTACAGGATTAGAAACTACAGTAAAATGATAACAATCATATTCAGACCTCCTGTTTAAAGGTTATGACATACGGAATGATGCTATTTACAACATGTTGTATTGTGAAATGTCATTATGGAGTGTCCTATAAATGTACCAGCTTACCTGTTGTGAATGTGTTCTAAACAGGTGGGTTGCCTTTGAGAACCCTGGGTTCTCCGGAGAACTTTACATTCTAGAGAAAGGCCTCTACGGAAGCCCAGAGGACTGGGGAGGACCGAACCTCAAGATATCCTCACTGCAGCCAGTCTTCCAGGTAAACATAACATATTTAAGCACAGTCAATGGGTGGACTAGGGCAAGACTATGATACAATAATAAGCACAGTAGTACCACCTTTGTAGTATCATACTTGATCATACTTACAGTGTACTTGAATGACTCTAATAAACTATGAGGTTGGTGAGGAAGCTTTGAACTGGTTTACCCATAATTCCTTTATTACTTTCAGGATAACCTGGGTGGATCAAGCAAGTTCAGGGTAAGTTCTGATTGTGAAAAACAAATAATATTAACTATCTTAACATAGTCAATAGTCTATGGATGTGATTATAATGTAATCCACTGTAGTTGTAGGTCATGTTTATCTCCTGTGTATGCACCTTAGCTCCAGCTGTTCTCAAAGCCTGGGTTCCAGGGCAGAGTGGTGGTACTGGAGGACAGTGTGGTAGCCCTGGAGGAAGAATTCTTCCCTGGCTCCTGTAGAGTACTGGCTGGGAGGTGAGCAGAACATCAACTTTAAACACAGCATGTTCATTCTACTTGTTATAGAGTGACATTTAGTATACAGAAATGTTAGTTGTATATTACACTCAAAGAGGACTTAGTACTGGAGAGAGCTGTAGTTGACTGCATGCCTCTGTGCTGTGTTCCAGCTGGGTGGCGTATGAAGGATCCCAGTTCACAGAGCACATGTATGTCCTGGAGGAGGGAGACTACCCCAATACCAAGTCCATGGGCTGTCTGGGTCCTGACTCTACCATCCGTTCCATACAGACCATCAGCCATGTGAGTACAGAGGAGATCCTGGAGTTATGTGTGTTGACATACAGGCTTTTTTGTAATCCCTTACGTGTAACAGATTACATATAATCTGTTACATGTAAGGGATTACAAAAAAACAGTAACTATAATCCCTTACATTTCCAGCTAAAATATTGTAATCAGATTACAGATACTATTGAAAAACTAGATGATTACTTCGAGGATTACTTTTAACCTCTCTGGGATCGTTCGGGACACTAGCGTCCCACCTCGCCAACAGCCAGTGAAAGTGCAGGGCACCAAATTCAAAACAACAGAAATCTCATAATTAAAATTCCTCAAACATACAAGTATTTTACACCATTTTAAAGATACACATCTCGTTAATCCAACCACTGTGTCCGATTTCAAAATGGCTTTTTGGCGAAAGCAGAACATATCATTATGCAACTAGTCACAGAAAGCATTCAGCCATTTTCCAACCAAAGAGAGGTGTCACAAAAAGCAGATATATAGATACAATTAATCACTAACCTTTGACGATCTTCATCAGATGACACTCCCAGGACTCAATGTTACACAATACATGTATGTTTTGTTCGATCAAGTTCATATTTATATCCAAAACCCTCCGTTTACATTGGCGCCATGTTCAGAATGCCTCCAAAACATCCGGGAGAAATTACAGAGAGCCACATCAAATAACAGAAATACTCATCATAAACTTTGATGAAAGATACAGTACATGTTTTACATAGAATTAAAGATAAACATGTTCTTAATGCAACCGCTGTGTCAGATTTCAAAAACTCTTTACGGCAAAAGCACATTGTTCAATTATCTGAGAACAGCGTTCAGCCACAAAAGCAAGCCATACAGTTACCCGCCAAGATGTGAAGTCAACAAAAGTCAGAAATAGCATTATAAATCTTCACTTACCGTTGCTGATCTTTGTCGGAATGCACTCCCAGGACTCCCACTTCCACAAGAAATGTTTGTTTTGTTCGATTACGTCCATATTTATATCCAAATACCTACGTTTTGTTCGCGCGTTTAGTTCACTATTCCAAAGGCACAATGCGCAAGCACAAAATCCAGACGAAAAGTCAAAAGAGTTCCATTACAGTTTGTAGAAACATGTCAAACGATGTTTACAATCAATCCTTAGGATCTTTTTATAATAAATCTTCAATAATATTCCCACCGGACGATAGCGTATTCATTACAGAGGAAAAAGAAGGCACGGCGTGCCCGCATGACCACGCAGTAAACAACTGATTGGCCTCAGCCTAGTCCACTTGTTGAAACAGCTCTTATTCAAAGCCTCAAACAACTTTCTAAAGACTGTTGACATCTGCTGGAAGCCTTGGGAAGTGCAATCTGGCCCCATAGACACAGCATATTGGATAGCCAATCGCTTAAATTAAACTACAAACCTCAGATTTCCACTTCCTGGTTGGATTTGTCTCAGGTTTTCGCCTGCCATATGAGATCAGTTATACTCACAGACATCATTCAAACAGTTTCAGAACCTTCAGATTGTTGTCTATCCAATACTACTAATAATGTGCATATATTAGCATCTGGGACAGAGTCGCAGGCAGTTTACTCTGGGCACCTTATTCATGCAAGCTACTCAATACTGACCCCCTGTCACCGAGAAGTTAAATTCAGAAAGAATGTTTGCGGAAATTTTTTTTTTGACAGTTCTCTGTTTTCTCAATGACATTCAAATCAGCATTGAAAAAAGGCACAAGTTTACATTTCTTCCACCTGAGCGAGTCTGACCACAAGTCAGAGACCACTATGATGACACACTAAATGTGTTTAATGGATCGCGGTTTAAAAAAGTTTGCATATCATTCACTGTTTTTGAAACTAGTGGACAGCCAGTGAAAAATGCACTCTTGCAACAGCTGCATAGTGTGAATTAAACCTATGGAATAAAAGTGGGGCTTTTATTGTCCAATCTACTTCATGCTGGTAAAAAAAAAATATCCATAGGCCGAATGGACATATGCTCAAACTTGCACACTTTTGATTGACTTAAAGGGGCAATCTGTAGTTACTACATCCATTATTGGACTTATTACATATATATATATATATATATATATATATATATATATATATATATATGTGACTGACATTTAATCCTTTGGTGTGTACTTTGGTGTGAAAAGTGCAAATCAATCCCAGGACAACAACAAAGGACCTTGTGCTGATTCTGGAGGAAACAGGTACAAAAGTATCTATATCCACAGTAAAACGAGTCCTATATTGACATAACCTGAAAGACCGCTCAGCAAGGAAGAAGCCACTGTTCCAAAAACGTCATATAAAAGCCAGACTACGGTTTGCAACTGCACATGGGGACAAAGATCGTACTTTTTGGAGAAATCTCCTCTGGTCTGATGAAACCAAATAGAACTGTTTGGCCATTGTTATGTTTGGAGGAAAAAGAGGAGGCTTGCAAGCCAAAGAACACCATCCCAAGCCTGGAGCACGGGGGTGGCAGCATCATGTTATGGGGGTGCTTTGCTGCAGGAGGGACTGGTGCACTTCACAAAATAGATGGCATCATGAGGTAGGAAAATTATGTGGATATATTGAAGCAACATCTCAAGACATCATTCAGGAAGTGAAAGCTTGGTCGCAAATGGGTCTTCCAAATGGACAATGACCCCAAGCATACTTCCAAAGTTGTGGCAAAATGGCTTAAGGACAACAAAGTCAATGTATTGGAGTGCCCATCACAAAGCCCTGACCTCAATCCTATAGAACATTTGTGGGCAGAACTGGAAAAGCGTGTGCAAGCAAGGAGGCCTACAAACCTGACTCAGTTACACCAGCTCTGTCAGGAGGAATGGGCCAGAATTCACCCAACTTATTGTGGGAAGCTTGTGGAAGGCTCCCCAAAATGTTTGACCCAAGTTAAACAATTTCAAGGCAATGCTACCAAATATTAATTGAGTGTATGTACACTTCGGACCAACTGGGAATGAGATGATAATTCTCTCTACTATTATTCTGACATTTCAAGTTCTTAAAATAAAGTGGTGATCCTAACTGACCAAAGACAGGGAATTTGTACTAGGATTAAATGTCAGGAGTTTAAATGTATTTGGCTAAGGTGTATGTAAACTTCCGACTTCATCTATCTCTCTCTATATATAGGCCTATAGCAGATACAGGATATGGCATTCATTTTTCACATGTAAATAGCACTTTTCAGTAGTTCTCAAAGCACGCCATTCCATGAACGCAGCATTTATTTTTCAACTCAACTCAATAAGCCCAATCAGTCCTTCATGACAACAAAATCATAAACAGCAGAGTAGGGCTGGCTAATACGTCCTTCGTTTTTGGCGTCATCCTCAGGTAAAACAATTTGGCTAATCTATACTTCCATACTTCCAAGTCCTGTTCTTGAAGATCAATGGGTATAACATTTATTGGAATGACTGGAATTCTGATAGACTTTTAAGGTTTTTAATGTCAATAAATAATTTAATTGTATTATTATATGTAGTAGAAAGCAATGGAAAAAGCCTACATAACCAACCCATAAAGTAAAATTTAACATCCATATTTGGCCAGCTATGTAAACTTTAACATTGATTTAACCTGCAATGGATGTCATTCAATTGGTAACACACATTTTTGCTTTCTTCTAATGTCTCTTAATTAAGGGGGAAGTAATCTAAAAGTAATGGAATGTAATCAGATTACGTTACTGAGTTTGAGTAATCCAAAAGTTGGGACAGGTAACTTACCCAACCCATTTGGCACGGCATGAATGTGTACCGTATTTGTAAACCTATGTCCTGTCTGTGTGAAGTGACTGCATATATTGGATGTGTCCTGTACCTACAATACCATAATGATGTATAATCTCACGCTTCACGCATCCCTTCCCCCTTATCTTTCCAGGAGTTCTCTCTCCCGTCCATAACGTTGTTCAGTAAGGTTGGCTGTAGAGGCCGTAGGGTGGTGCTGACGGAAGGGTTGGTGAACCTGCAGCTGGCTGGGGTGGACGGACGCATACGCTCCCTGGTTATTGACGGAGGAATGTAAGTCACACCTGAATAGATTTGACAGTTTTTATTAGGCAATAAAACAAAACAGAACATTGTAAAGCAAGAGTTGCACCAACTATTCAAGTTAGTTGATGAAGCACTGTCTAAGCACCTATTAATCCATCAACTAGATTTGCTAGCTTATTGTAAAGAGGAGTGCTGTAGGAATGTGGATTGTTTATATTTAAGGTGTGTTTGAGGTTTGTGTGAGTAGAGCAACTGACTGTGTGTGATTGATAATTCCTGCTCTACAGGTGGGTGCTGTATGAGGGGTGTCATCACCGTGGCCGTCAGATCCTGCTACCGCCCAGCAAACTGGGTGATTGGTGCAAGTTCAGCAGCTGGCCGCGAATCGGATCCCTGCGACCACTATTGCAGGTATGGAGGCGGGGCATGCGGGCCAACAGATTTTCTCTGGGAGTTTTCATTCAGTAGAGTTTTCAGTACATTCATCTTAAGACATCCCTTTAAATATGGTGTATCTTTTAGTTAGAATTTTGTCAACAGGCTCACTACAATATATCGAGAGAACGAATATTAGGGTAAATGAAATAAATACATCTAAATATATGCATGTTCGTCGCCATTTCAGCACCAATTGTTCGATTTAACACGCCGAGTTCAAACTGTTACTGCTTGGTCTCTGCGCTCCGCTCCATAATGATTTATTTAGCCTCTTTTTTATATTATCAACTCTCACTAATGATCGACAGCAACAACCACACGGCTGTGACAACGTTTTCAGAGCAAGCAAATGAAGGTCATCAAAATAATGTAATTAAATGTAGTGATAATGTATACCAAGTGAAGGGAACTAACCGTAAATTGGGAGTTGAATCTGTGTGGTTATTAGGCCTACTGACGGTTGATACTGATAGTGGCTAATATTTAACATGATAGAAATAGGAAAGAGAGAAAGTCGACATTAGAGAGTGCTCATCCCTTTAAGTTAAAAGGCCGTACAATTACAATGTTGGGAATTGTGCATTATGCAGAATCAAATCAAATCAAATCAAATTTATTTATATAGCCCTTCGTACATCAGCTGATATCTCAAAGTGCTGTACAGAAACCCAGCTTAAAACCCCAAACAGCCAGAAGAGGACTGGCCACCCCACATAACCTGGTTCGTCTCCAGGTATCTGCCTAGGTTCTGGCCTTTCTAGGGAGTTTTTCCTAGCCACCGTGCTTCTACACCTGCATTGCTTGCTGTTTGGGGTTTTAGGCTGGGTTTCTGTACAGCACTTTGAGATTTCAGCTGATGTACGAAGGGCTATATAAATAAATTTGATTTGATTCTGCATAATGCACAGCATTTCATAAGCTTTACTGTGGGAAAGTTGATATCCTTCAGATTGCTGCCATATGACTGGTTTCACATTTGTCTCCAGGGATTATAAGGTAAAATATATCTAAAACAAGTGTAATTTATATTTACAATTCCCTTATCCAAACGGATTAATCATATACCTAGCTCTTATCAATAGCTCTTATCAAGTTGTAAATTACAGTGTATAGAGAATGGTGTTATTTCTATTGGAAAATATAAAATGGATGCTTTTTCAACTTGGAACCGGTAGCTTCGCTTGACCTTATTCAAGGTTTCATTCACACATAAAGGTGGTAGATTTGTTGGGGAATTAAGTCAATGTAACGGCGTTCTTCGTTTGTCGAAAGAGAGTCGGACCGAAATGCAGCGTGGTGGTTACTCATGTCTTTAATAAATGAATCGCGATACATTAAATAACTTATACAAATACAAAACAACAAACGGAACGTGAAACCTAATTACAGCCTATCTGGTGAACACTACACAGAGACAGGAACAATCACCCACGAAATACACAGTGAAACCCAGGCAACCTAAATACGGTTCCCTATCAGAGACAACAAGAATCACCTGACTCTGATTGAGAACCGCCTCAGACATCCAAGCCTAAACTAGACACACCCCTAATCAACCACAATCCCAATGCCTACAAAAACCCCAATACGACAACACAATAAACCCATGTCCCACCCTGGCCTGAACAAATATATAACGAAAACACAAAATACAATGACCAAGGCGTGATAGAACCCCCTAAGGTGCGGACTCCCGGACGCACCTCACAACCATAGGGAGGGTCTGGGTGGGCGTCTGTCCATGGTGGCGGTTCCGGTCGGGACGTGGACCCCACTCCATTAATGTCATAGTTCCTCCCCTTCGCGTCCTGGGATAATCCACCCTAGCCGCCGACCATGGCATAATAGTTCTCACCCAAAATCCCACTGAACTGAGGGGCAGCTCGGGACTGAGGGGCCGCTCGGGACTGAGGCAGCTCGGGACTGAGGGGCAGCTCGGGACTGAGGGGCAGCTCGGGACTGAGGGGCAGCTCGGGACTGAGGGGCAGCTCGGGACTGAGGGGCAGCCCGGGACTGAGGGGAAGCCCAGTACTGAGGGGAAGCCCAGTACTGAGAGGAAGACCAGTACTGAGAGGAAGCCCAGTAATGAGAGGGAGCCCAGTACTGAGATGAAGCTCAGGCAGGTAGTGGGCTCCGGTAGATCCTGGCTGGCTTGCGGATCTGGAAGATTCTGGTTGACTGGCAGATCTGGAAGAGACTGGTTGACTGGCAGATCTGGAAGAGACTGGTTGACTGGCAGATCTGGAAGAGACTGGTTGACTGGCAGATCTGGAAGAATCTGGTTGACTGGCAGATCTAGATGATCATGGCTGACTGGCGCATCTAGCTGCTCTATGCAGACTGACAGCTCTGGCTGCTCCATGCAGGCTGGCAGCACCTTGCAGACTGGCAGCTCCTTGCAGACTGACAGCTCTGGCTGCTCCATGCAGGCTGACAGCTCCTTGCAGACTGACAGCTCCTTGCAGACTGGCAGCTTCATGCAGACTGACAGCTCTGGCTGCTTCATGCAGACTGACAGCTCTGGCTGCTTCATGCAGACTGACAGCTCTGGCTGCTTCATACAGACTGACAGCTCTGGCTGCTCCATGCAGGCTGGCAGCACCTTGCAGACTGGCAGCTCCTTGCAGACTGACAGCTCCTTGCAGACTGGCAGCTCCTTGCAGACTGACAGCTCTGGCTGCTTCATACAGACTGACAGCTCTGGCTGCTTCATGCAGGCTGACAGCTCCTTGCAGACTGACAGCTCCTTGCAGACTGGCAGCTCCTTGCAGACTGACAGCTCTGGCTGCTTCATACAGACTGACAGCTCTGGCTGCTCCATGCAGGCTGACAGCTCCTTGCAGACTGACAGCTCCTTGCAGACTGGCAGCTCATTGCAGACTGACAGCTCTGGCTGCTTCATACAGACTGACAGCTCTGGCTGCTTCATGCAGACTGACAGCTCTGGCTGCTTCATGCAGACTGACAGCTCTGGCTGCTTCATACAGACTGACAGCTCTGGCTGCTCCATGCAGGCTGGCAGCACCTTGCAGACTGGCAGCTCCTTGCAGACTGGCAGCTCCTTGCAGACTGACAGCTCCTTGCAGACTGCCAGCTCCTTGCAGACTGACAGCTCTGGCTGCTCCATGCAGGCTGACAGCTCCTTGCAGACTGACAGCTCCTTGCAGGCTGGCAGCTCTGGCTGCTTCATGCAGGCTGACAGCTCTGGCTGCTCCATGCAGGCTGACAGCACCTTGCAGACTGGCAGCTCCTTGCAGACTGACAGCTCCTTGCAGACTGACAGCTCCTTGCAGACTGACAGCTCTGGCTGCTCCATGCAGGCTGACAGCTCCTTGCAGACTGACAGCTCCTTGCAGGCTGGCAGCTCCTTGCAGACTGGCAGCTCTTTGCAGACTGGCAGCTCTGGCTGCTTCATGCAAACTGACAGCTCTGGCTGCTCCGAACAGGCAGGAGGCTCCGGCAGCGCTGTAGAGGAGGAAGGCTCTGAACAAATATATAACGAAAACACAAAATACAATGACCAAGGCGTGACAGTCAAGGTCAGAATATGCAGCATCAGTAGACACACCGCCGCACCTTCATTTATTTGATCTCCACCCTGGACGAATAGCATGCAATTGTCATGCTTAAGTTCAAGGTCAGAATGCACATATAGGGGCCTCCCGAATGGCGCAGCAGTCTAAGGAACTACATCACAGTGCTAGGGGCATCACTACAGACCGAGGTTCCATACCAGGCTGAGTCGCAGCGGGCCGCGACTGGGAGACCCATGAGGCTGTGCTCAATTGGCCCAACATCGTCCGATTTAAGGGAGGGTTTGGCCGGCCGGGATGTCTTTGTCCCATTGCGCTCTAGCGACTCCTGTGGTGGGCCAGGCGCATGCTGGCTGACTTCAGTTGCCAGTTGTACTTCATGCAAATGTTTCCTCTGACATATTGGTGCAACTGGCTCCCGGGTTAAGTGAGCAGTGTGTCAAGAAGCAAGTGCAGAGTTGCAGCAATGGGACAAGACTTTAACTACCATTTGGATATCACGAAATTGGGGAGAATAAGAGGTAAAAAAAAAATTAAATACAAAAATATAGAATACGCATATAGTGAAAAGTGCATGAAAAAGGAAATGCGTTCCACTTACGCTCGCTTAACTCGGGCTGGAATCGGCCCATATCGGCCACAATAGCCTAATCTTCATGACTAATGTTCAAACTTCTTGACTACAACTCAACTTCTGCACTAATCTCATTCAGTCATAAATGCAAATGATTACACAATCGAAATTATACGGAGCCACAGCAAGCCCTATAACTCATAATGACCACTTTCGGGTGAAAATAACTTTTCTAGCCTAGTCAAGACAAGATCATATTATCTGTGTTGTTGCCCCCTACAGAAGCAGGTGTACTTCCGTCTGCGAAGCAGGGAGACGGGCTACGTGATGTCCCTGTCAGGGCCTCTGGATGACATCAAGCTGTTGCGGGTCCAGGCCCTGGAGGAGACTGGGGGAGTGGACCAGGTCTGGCTCTTCCATGACGGAGTCCTACGCTGCAAGGTACCGCATGGGCTCAAGATTTTGCAATGGATCATCTTTTCCTCTCATTAACTCCACAGACATCCTTATTCATTCCCATCATCACCACCTTCAAGTGTTACAGAACTGGCTTCCTCATTATTTCAATATAGTTTCATGTCACATGTGTTGAGCATATCCCAGTACAATTGTCATTTGTCTCTCATATAACGTTGCAAAACTGTATCTGTATCATGCTTATAAGTATGTATTCAATACAGAATCCACCCACATCTGAACCTCTATTCCCTGTCTCTACAGCTGGTGGAGGACTGTTGCCTGCAGATCACGGGGAGCGTTGTCATGGCGGGCAGCAGGCTGAGTGTGTCTCCTCCGGAGCCAGGGAAAGACAACCAGCTGTGGAACATTACCCCAGACGGCCTGGTCCGATGCCACCTCAAACCTGATCTGGTGCTTGAGGTTAAAGGTCAGATCCGCTCTCTTGCTCTTGCTCTCTCAGCTACAGTAGCATCTATACTGAACAAAAATATAAACGCAACATGCAACAATTAAAATAAATGCATTAGGCCCTAATCTATGGATTTCACATGACTGGGCAGGGCGCAGCCATGAGTGGGCCTGGGAGGACATAGGCCCACCCACTTGAGAGCCAGCCAATCTGAATGAGCCCCTTCAAAAGGGCTTTATTACAGACAGATCTGGTCTTTCACGATCCCACAGGTAAAGAAGCCGTATGTGAAGGTCCTGGACTGGGAGGGGGGGTTACACGTGGTCTGCGGTTATGAGGCTGGTTGGATGTACTGCCAAATTCTCCAAAAAGACATTGGAGGTGGATTATGGTAGAGAAATTAACATTCAATTATCTGGCAACAGCTCTGGTGGACATTCCTGCAGTCAACGTGCCAATTGCATGCTCCCTCAAAACTTGAGACATCTGTGAGGAAACTGCACATTTTAGAGTGGCCTTTTATTGTCCCCAGAACAAGGTGCACCTGTGTAATGATCATGCTGTTTAATCAGCTTCTTGATATGCCGTACCTGTCAGGTGGATCAATTATCTTGGCAACGGAGAATACTCACTAACATGGATATACACAAATTTGTGAATAAAATTTGAGAGAAATAAGCTTTTTCTGCATATGGAACATTTTATGGGATGTTTTATGTCAGCTCATGAAACATGGGACCAACACTACATGTTGAATTTATATTTTCGTTCAGCATACAAAGAGTATAGGAGCTCTGTCCTCAGTTATCTGGCTCTATCTGGTGGTAAGTTTAGGAAGTGTTTAGTTAGTTATTTTCATTACCCATCTGTTGCAATGCCATTGAATATGTAGCCTACACTAAACTGTATAATATCTTCTACTCACAGGTGGACAAAGTTATGACAAAACTCAAGTGATTCTCAACACATTTGATGAGAGAAAACACAACCAAAGATGGTCTTTGGAGATCCTGTAATATAGTGTCAATAGACCTGGCCCTTCTACAGCAGCTCTGCCGTGGGCTTCAGAACTCTCTGGTGCAGCTAAGCCAAGGGTTTAAGAGCTTTCTTGCATTAGAAGGCCATGGGACTCAAAGCTCTGTGATGCAGTTCCACCGTGGGATCCATACTCTTGTTTCTTTATACAGTTCCTACAAGGGCCTTAGCACTCTGTGATTCTAGTCTGCAGTGGGCCTCGAGATATTCTTAAACATTTGTTGAGCTTGTGCGCATCCATACTAGGTTGTCTTTGTAAAACACAACTATAAACTAGTAAACTACACATTTCCATGTCACTGCAACGAGAAAGAAACCAAACAACATGTGGCTACAGTACTATCTATAGAACAAGGGTGGCAGGTATCCTAGTGGTTAAGAACATTGGGCCTGTAACTAAAAAGTTGCTAGTTCGAATTCCCAAGCCGACTAGGTGAAAAATGTTGAGGTGCCATTGAGGAAGGCACTTAACACTAATTGCTCTGGATAAGAGCATCTGATAAATAACTTAAAAGTACATTTAAGGAGCACTACAATATACGGTCAGGACTTGAATGATGCTTTACAAATTTCCACAATTAATTATTTCATTGACCATACCAAAGAAAAACGGTAGTGGAATATGTGTGTGTCTCTACTATATTCATAGCATTTACAATGAGTTAAGTGTGCTTCACCAGTCAATCACTGAAATGTATATGTTTTCACACAAGGGTTAGTCTATGAAGTCACACATTCTTAATGTCATAGATGAACACTCCTTGAAATCTCCAAAGGTACGTTTTGAGTAGATATGTTGGTAACACTCGACACCCAGCGTCATAACACATTATGACCCCATAAAACATACCATGGTAGTTATTTTATGGCTGGTTATGACACCTACATAAGAGTGTCAAAACACATAAAACCTACCATGGTAGTTATTTTATGGCTGGTTATGACACCTACATAAGAGTGTCAAAACACATAAAACCTACCATGGTAGTTATTTTATGTCTGGTTATGACACCTACATAAGAGTGGCAAAACACATAAAACCTACCATGGTAGTTATTTTATGGCTGGTTATGACACCTACATAAGAGTGTCAAAACACATAAAACCTACCATGGTAGTTATTTAATGGCTGGTTATGACACCTACATAAGAGTGTCAAAACACATAAAACCTACCATGGTAGTTATTTTATGGCTGGTTATGACACCTACATAAGAGTGTCAAAACACATAAAACCTACCATGGTAGTTATTTTATGGCTGGTTATGACACCTACATAAGAATGTCAAAACACATAAAACCTACCATGGTAGTTATTTTATGGCTGGTTATGACACCTACATAAGAGTGTCAAAACACATAAAACCTACCATGGTAGTTATTTTATGGCTGGTTATGACACCTACATAAGAGTGTCAAAACACATAAAAGCTACCATGGTAGTTATTTTATGGCTGGTTATGACACCTACATAAGAGTGTCAAAACACATAAAACCTACCATGGTAGTTATTTTATGGAAGATTATGACACCTACATAAGAGTGTCAAAACACATAAAACCAACCATGGTAGTTATTTTGTGGAAGATTATGACACCTACATAAGAGTGTCAAAACACATAAAACCTACCATGGTAGTTATTTTATGGCTGGTTATGACACCTACATAAGAATGTCAAAACACATAAAACCTACCATGGTAGTTATTTTATGGCTGGTTATGACACCTACATAAGAGTGTCAAAACACATAAAACCTACCATGGTAGTTATTTTATGGCTGGTTATGACACCTACATAAGAGTGTCAAAACACATAAAAGCTACCATGGTAGTTATTTTATGGCTGGTTATGACACCTACATAAGAGTGTCAAAACACATAAAACCTACCATGGTAGTTATTTTATGGAAGATTATGACACCTACATAAGAGTGTCAAAACACATAAAACCAACCATGGTAGTTATTTTATGGAAGATTATGACACCTACATAAGAGTGTCAAAACACATAAAACCAACCATGGTAGTTATTTTATGGAAGATTATGACACCTACATAAGAGTGTCAAAACACATAAAACCAACCATGGTAGTTATTTTATGGAAGATTATGACACCTACATAAGAGTGTCAAAACACATAAAACCAACCATGGTAGTTATTTTATGGAAGATTATGACATGTATATAAGAGTGTCAAATAACCCAAAAACTACCACACAAGGCAAAACATTCCATTACATCATAGCCTACTTGTCAACAGTATGTTTGTTATTCATTTTTAAATTGACCATATACAATTATCATTGTAATTGCACACACATTGATGTCAGACATGCACCTACCCCAATGCTCTGTTTCTGATGACTGGGATAAATGCAGGAGCAGATTTTAGGAGCAGGACAAGACACCCTCTTTGTGACTGATGACTGACATAAGGGCATGTGCGTGATAGGACTATATGTCTTAGATGATTATGATGGTAATAATGCTTCTTAACAGTGTCATAAAGTGTATTTTCTTAGTCCAAGTAAAGTGACATAGGATGGTCATAATGCATTTGGACTGTTTCATAAAGTGTATTTTCTTAGTCCAAGTAAAGTGACATGGGATGGTCATAATGCATTTGGACTGTTTCATAAAGTTTATTTTCTTAGTCCAAGTAAAGTGACATAGGATGGTATAATGCATTTGGACTGTTTCATAAAGTTTATTTTCTTAGTCCAAGTAAAGTGACATAGGATGGTCATAATGCTTTATGAAAAGTTATTTCAAATATAATGAAAAAAAATGTATGTAAAGTATTCATAACAACAACAAAGGACTTAAGAAACAAACTTTCAAACAAAAGGACATTTCTTGGCAGGGAAAAAACACATTTGAATACATTTGGGTTTTGACACTAAGTGTCATAACCAGACAAAAAATAATGCAATATGTCAGAATAGGTGGCACTATATGGGCCATGACTGTGTTATGACCATATTATGACATGGTTATGACCATCAAGTAAAGTGTTACTGATATGTTTTTTCATGTTTTATAAGTAATTTTCTTGTCTGGATTTATACTTTACTTCACACATTATTCACAGAACATTAGCTGCAACAGGTGCATGTATTTCATATGTCAAATGATTAAAGATCCGTTTCAACACTGTGCTACAATATCATGCTAACCACTTTGTCTTAAATGTAATGTCATCAAAATGCTGTTACGATCTACAAAAAAAGAAATGTTTTTTTCCTTTTCTTGACTTGTGTTATGTTGTTTGTTGAGGCATCTCAATAACACTTCCAAAGTCAAGGACTTGAATTATCGTCAACTTCCACTACAACAGCTCTACTCAAACAGACACACACTCACAAGCTTAGCACAGACAATCCTAAAGGCAGTCACAAATTCTCTGACTGAAACACACCCAGCATTTCCATATCAGGCTACGCTCTATGCCCACAAGTCCGTTTGTCGCTCAGAAATGCCTCACGGTGTAGGCTTAAGGAAAACCTTATAGTTTTTAGGAGTGACAGTGGTAGGTGTTGTTCCCCTGCGTTTTTAGGAAACGCTAGTCGGCAGTGGAGTCGGCAGTGGAGTCATCCAGTGGTTTGTCGGATGAGTCCTCTCCGCTGCTGATTTTGACGTCTTTCCCTGAGCGTGATCCTTCTCCACATTCAGCATAGCCTGAGGCACCTGGGAGATGGTAAACTCCTCCTCCAGGAACAGGAAGAGAGGTCACAAGGAGTAAAACATATATTTTTTAAACTGACTTTAGAGCTGTGTGATGGGGCAACGGTCGGAATTCAATAAAAGGCTTGTTCTCAATAAGTGCATTGCACTTGACATTTAAAGATAATTTATGCTTGAGCTGACATCCGCAGGGTGAAAATGTCGGGGAAATTGCCTTGTAAATGCAAAATTGGCGGTAGTGCAGTGTGCAGCCCTGCAACACGCCGTTGAATGAATACCGGCCATCTTCCAAATAATAAATAGATCATAGAAATAGATCAAATGGAGAGGATGGCTGTGGTGATGATTAGACCAGTCTATGGATATCTAGTTCCTCTTCTACACAGAATTTTTTTTAATTTTACCTTTATTTAACCAGGCAAGTCAGTTAAGAACATATTCTTATTTTCAATGACAGCCTGGGAACAGTGGGTTAACTGCCTGTTCAGGGGCAGAACGACAGAACGTCCTTGTCAGGTCGGGGGTTTGAACTCGCAACCTTCCGGTTACTAGTCCAACGCTCTAACCGCTAGGCTACGCTGCCGCCCCAGAATGACCTGATGTGTACGTCGGTGTGGATTGAATAAACTGTATTGAACTGGTGAGGATGCTCTGACATCCTTATCAGACAACAACCTATGATGCACACCAACGCCATACACAACAACACCCTGTTCAGCCTCACCTGACCTGTACAAAGCTGCTCTCATCGTACGTAGTATCGGGTATTTGGTATATGAAAGAGTAGAAAACATGGAAAGGAAAGAGATCACTAAAGAGAAAATTACATAATTGATACAGTCTACTGCTTAGTCTTTCTCTAACCTAACATTATAATTAAGTAGGGCCTATGTCCTTCCACTCAACATATACATTTGCATCCTGTTGTGTTTGTTATCATGGCAAACTTACAAACAGTATGGTATTGCAACCAACAGAGTTTCTGGTGACCAGGCTAGCTGTTGCTGTTTCATCAGAATAAAACGGAGCCATGATGTCATGGTGGAACGCTTCCATAATGCCCAGGCAGACAGGAATCTGTTCTGCTTCCAAGCTGGGGAGCGGACCCGGGAGCCCCGACAGGGCCACAGACAAAGGGCCTGAATAATGGGACTGGATTAGGGGCCTAGCACCAGGATTACACTAGCATTGCAGCCTGGCTGGTCAGCACAGCCCTAGACAGCGGTTCTTCATCTGGTCTGACCGTCACTGGCTGACCATACCAAATCAAACCTAGCCTGCCTCACTGTCTGTCTGACAGAGAGAGCAGAATGGGTGTGTGTGGTGTGTGTGTGTGGCTTCAGACAATTGAAATGGCTGAAGCTCACTGATTAACTTCCTCCACTTGGACAAGAGGGTCATGAAAATCCCACTATTGACCAAAATAATGTGCCCCTATTGACCAATGTCATTCCATCCTAGCTGCAGTATGCCGCAATATGACATATTTTGCCAACCATATGAACTGTAATAATATCATGTCTCCAGCTTTACAAATACAGTGGGTGCCCATTGATGGTGTGTCACATCCCTCCTTGGGCAAAAACCCATCCAGATGTGTATGTCTCTGTGTGTGTGTGTCTGTGTGTGTGTGTGTCTGTGTGCAAATCTGTGTGTGTGTCTGTGTGAGTGTGTGTCTGTGTGCGTGTCTCTGTGCGTGTGTGCACGACTCTATGTGTGTGTGTGTGCGTGTGCGTGCGTGTGTGTGTCACTGTATGCGCGTGCCACGCCCTGACCATA
The DNA here is from genome assembly GCF_023373465.1 of Oncorhynchus keta. Classification (NCBI taxonomy): domain Eukaryota; kingdom Metazoa; phylum Chordata; class Actinopteri; order Salmoniformes; family Salmonidae; genus Oncorhynchus; species Oncorhynchus keta. The sequence continues at coordinate 15,237,146 of NC_068449.1, read as the reverse complement.
GAGAGCCTTTTTATTCTCTATTTTTGGTTAGGTCGGGTGTGACTAGGGTGGGTAATCTAGGTTGTTTATTTCTATGTTGGCCTGGTATGGTTCCCAATCAGAGGCAGCTGTTTATCGTTGTCTCTGATTGGGGCATCATATTTAGGCAGACATTTTCCCACTGTGTTTTGTGGGATCTTGTTTATGTGTAGTTGCCTGTGAGCACTTCATTTACTTCACGTTTCATTTGTTCTTTATTGTTTTTGTGCATTTTTGTGCGTTTCGTTCAATAAACATGTGGAACCCATATCAAAACAGGCAAGCCTTTTTTGCAAAATAATTGGGGCTCAAAATTATAAATATGCAGGTGAGCAGGCATATCGTTTTATTGTAAAAACACAGGCAATCATTCAGAACTTTGATAACTGTTTTTGGCAGAAAATCATCTCTACTTTGCATTGCTGTACAGGAGGCCAGTAAATACCTTGATGACATTGGCAAAGAGGGATGTGGATATGAGAAAAAGTATCTTTATCAATGACCAAAATGATTTTTAGGGGTAGTATTATTGTCATTCCATCCTAGCTGCAGTATGCCGCAATATGACATATTTTGCCAACCATATGAACTGTAATAATATCATGTCTCCAGCTTTACAAATACAGTGGGTGCCCATTGATGGTGTGTCACATCCCTCCTTGGGCAAAAACCCATCCAGATGTGTATGTCTCTGTGTGTGTGTGTCTGTGTGTGTGTGTGTCTGTGTGTGTGTCTGTGTGAGTGTGTGTCTGTGTGCGTGTGTCTGTGTGTCTCTGTGCGTGTGTGCACGACTCTATGTGTGTGTGTGTGTGTGCGTGTGCGTGCGTGTGTGTGTCACTGTATGCGCGTGTCATGCCCTGACCATAGAGAGCCTTTTTATTCTCTATTTTTGGTTAGGCCAGGGTGTGACATGGGTGATTTATGTGTCTTGTTTTGTCTAGGGGTTTGTAGTCTATGGGGTTGTGTTCAGTTGAGTGTTCTAGGTAAGTCTATGGTTGCCTGGAGTGGTTCTCAATCAGAGGCAGGTGTTTATCGTTGTCTCTGATTGGGAACCATATTTAGGAAGCCATATTCTTTAGGTATTTTGTGGGTGATTGTTCCTGTCTCTGTGTTTTGCACCAGTTAGGACTGTTTCGGTTTTTCCACGTTTTCTGATTTTGTATAGTGTTCACGTTTTCATCTTTCATTAAAGATGTTTATAAATAACCACGCTGCATTTTGGTCCTCCGATCCTTCCCAGGAAGAAAACCGTTACAATTATTCCATGTTAAGTTTTCTATACAGTTATGAATGTTACATATTTGTTCAAATCACATTTATTGGTTTTCTCTTTCAGATGATAGACAACATGGTCTTGATGCTGGTCACTGAGCATCCCATGGTACATTCTCTAAGAGTAGGGATGTTAATCCCTGTGTCTTGGCTAGATTCCTAACTTGGCAATTCATACTATCATGGCCAACTTGTCCACCTCATGTGCTTCTACTATCTCTGTTTGAACCTCTAGTCTTTATGTGTGCTTTCATGTTGCAGGATAAAATGGCAGTGAGAAAACAGTATTTGTTCAGCTTTAAAGTAACAGTAAAATCAAAGCCAAAAAGCGAACAAGTTGGGTTTAAGAGATTTTGAAGTAGGATAAGTAGTAAGCAAGCCTTTTCCGAGCCAGAACACCCATAGGGATTGAGAAACGGGTCAAATTTAGCTGATTTAATTTACTTCCCTATTTACGTCAAATCCTGAATCATGATTCACTAGTACTAAAACAAGTCTATAAAAGCACTAAAAATGTATCTTTGTTCGATTCAGATGAAAAAGTTAGGTTACAAGTCGAGTCAAACAGAACCTTGAACCGTCACTGTCTGATGATCTTCATGCTTGTGGCTCTGTTAGCCATTGCTATTAATTAAGTATTCATCATTTCTTAGATGGTTGTATGGTTTAATATTGTACCACTAACCATTCAGTCAGGAAGCTTTAAGCTTTTGTTATTCAGCTTGGTTGCTGTTATAAAAGGGATTACAGCTGGTGGTTCAACAGAGATGCATGTTAACCACCATCTCGCTGACGTCATCAAGTGTGGGTCCATTGGGTGCAAACTTCCCCCAGCGATAGTGCACAAGGCGAAAAAGACATAGGAACAAGGTTAAACAGGAAACCACATGCAGTATACGTGCCAGACTAGTGTTTTGTTACACTCAAATAAAATAAAGACATTTATGTTGGTGTTGTTCTCCGCCCTTACACAGACTAAAGTACAGATGCGTAAGTAAAGATCTGTGTCTAAGATGTACTGTACACCATATCTCGTTCAAACTTTCCATAATCAGAGTTTATTACCAGTTTATAACTCACTCCTAACTATGAGTGAGTTATAAACTGAAATAATATATAGAAGCATTTGTATGTAGATGGCCACCTCAGTCTGAATATCTGATTACATTTTCCTTCGTTGCATGTGGTATACATGTTTAATAATTAATCTCATTACAAATGCAATGGTTTTATTTTTGCAGTTGATCACTCACTATACTATTGTGAGCCAGTGTTGGCACACACAAGTCAAGACCCACACAGACACAATGGCCTCCGTGGCTGTACCTCCTACCTTCTGTGACAGACACAATGGTCTCCGTGGCTGTACCTCCTACCTTCTGTCACAGACACAATGGTCTCCGTGGCTGTACCTCCTACCTTCTGTCACAGACACAATGGCCTCTGTGGCTGTACCTCTTACCTTCTGTCACAGACACAATGGTCTCCGTGGCTGTACCTCCTACCTTCTGTCACAGACACAATGGCCTCTGTGGCTGTACCTCCTACCTTCTGTCACAGACACAATGGCCTCCGTGGCTGTACCTCCTACTTTCTGTCACAGACACAATGGCCTCCGTGGCTGTACCTCCTACTTTCTGTCACAGACACAATGGTCTCCGTGGCTGTACCTCCTACTTTCTGTCACAGACACAATGGTCTCCGTGGCTGTACCTCCTACCTTCTGTCACAGACACCAGACACACAAACAAGTATGCACACACACAGACACACACGTTTATTTTTTTAATGTGGTGACATTCTAACCCAAAGAGGACTTCCTAAGTCTAAGCGCCAAAGTGAAGCATCCCTCTTTCAGGAAGCCAATCCCTATTTATTTTGTTTCCCAGCATCAAGATGAGATTCCCAGCTCCATTCCAAAAGGAAAAAGTAGACGGCTGATTGCTAAGGTTTGTGGAACGTGTCCCTGGAGGGCGTGTTCCAGGTGAACGTTACTCAACATAATGCCTTGGGGGAGATACCTGTACCCCCTGTATATAGCCTCGTTATTGTTATGTCATTTTCTAACTTTCAGACATCTGTGTACACTGTGTGCACTATGAACACAAAGAGTTTGGGAAGAAACAAAGGTTGGAACTGATAGGATGGGTAATTTCCTGTCTGTACCCACACAATACATCCACCATCCATTCTTTTCCAGTTTGAGCTCCTGCTTTCACTGCTGATCAATGATACATACATACCTATGACGCACACAGTGTGTGAATAGGATTGCCTCTGTTCCTTTGGAACTCATTTGGACACCTGTCACACAAGGTCAACATACAGTAGCTGTATTAGTCAGTGGTGTAAAGTACTTAAGTAAAAATACTTTAAAGTACTACTTAAGTAGTTTTACCGGGGTGTCTGTACTTTACTTTACTATTTCTATTTTTGACAACTTTTACTTTACTACGTTCCTAAAGAAAATAATGTACTTTTTACTCCATACATTTTCCCTGACACCCAAAATAATCGGTTACATTTTGAATTCTTAGCAGGACATGAAAATGGTCCAATTCACACACTTATCAAGAGAACATCCCTGGTCATCCTACGACCACTGGCTATCTGTACATTCAAATAACAAGAAAATGGTGCCATCTGGTTTGCAAAAGACACATGGTTTACAGGTCTGGTTGCACTTTGTCTTGGAAATGAGAGATCATATGAGTGAGTGGAGAGAGACAGGGTGAGGGATAGAGGGGAGAAATAGGGGGAGACAAGTGGGTGTTCAAAAAGTGATCGACAGTATGGGACTGAAATAGATACGGTGTGTTTACACTTTACTCCCCCCACCTCTTCTATATTCTAACCAAGGTCTGTCTCTTTCTACTGTCAACACTGCTACGGGACAAACCCCTTGGTTCAGATCCACCGTGCCATTCCACCTATAGCGGGGGACAGGGACAGTGCATGTTTCTATGGGGCTCCCCCAAGACAAACCATGTCTTCACACACACATCCCCCTCGTCTTAAGTTTCTATTTCCATTTCCGTTACTAGAAATTACTACATTACTGATAAAGTGATTATCTTATGGCACTGGAGTACCATTTGTAACCTACGACCTGGATTCCATCCTATGTAGTAAAATGTGAAATGTTTTACTTTACATTGGATAAAAGTAGAGACTCAGAGCTAGAAAATGGAATATCATACACTGCAGTTGAGGAACAAATGTTGTGTTCAAGTCCTACCTATTCCTGCTACAGTATTTGAGCAGTGATAAATGTAATCAGCACTGCTCTGGTTCTCCGTGATGAGACCCACTTAAACATACAGCTATCAGTACATCATGTGGTGATGTGGTGGGTGGGACTATGACAAGGAGAGAAAAAAGGCATGCACAAAACCTCAAATACACTGCACATTTTGCAGTCTGTACACCACAAATGCCAACAGGATATCGGTGTTACTATGTGAGGGCGGGGTGACAAGCGAGGGGAGTGAGATTGGGTGTTGCCTTATAAGGGGACATTTCAAAAGTCTAGTAAGTGCTTTGCTGTACATGATCATGGTAGGCATTGTATATGGTTCTGTAGTCAATCTGTGTAAATAAAGGATGCATTATATTAAATACAGAAATGCTGCCATGGTTGCCTTGAGTGCTTTGGATAACACAGAGACCCCGGTATGGAGCGTTCTGTCAGCGATGTCCAGCAGGTCGGTGTTCCGGAGGAAGGGCGTTACCAGGGTTACGTGCTTGGTGCCACACCACAGATTCAGAAGGCCCAGAGCCCAGCTCTCTGTGTCCGCGCCCACATTATCCAGAACCAGATCAAAACTAGGACGGTGGAGGAGAGAGAAAGAGAGGGAGAGATGGAGAGTTTATTTTATTAACCGGAGAGTCTTATTTTCCCACACACTAATGAGAGTTTACTGTGGCAGTGAGAGAGAGGTGCCCAATCCTTGATTACAGTTAACTGGCCCAAGGGGAACAATCCTCATCCTATTCAGATAAATGCCACCATGGAGGTTTTTAAGGGATGCTGCGAGATTCTGTGTTCTACTTACCGAGTCGTTTTGCGAGCCAACGCTAACTAGCATTAACGCAATGACTGGAAGTCTACAAGTGGCCAAAAGTTTTGAGAATTACACAATTATTAATTTTCACAAAGTCTGCTGCCTCTGTTTGTATGGTGGCAATTTGCATATACTCCAGAATGTTATGAAGAGTTATCAGATGAAGCAGAAAACTTTGTGAAAATTAATATTTGTGTCATTCTCAAAACTTTTGGCCACGACTGTATAGTAGTATTGCTTTGGGTAAGTAGAACAAGGGCTTAAACGCCAGAATCTCTCAGAATCCCATTAACCTCTCTAGGTATCTAGTACAATTCCCTCCCCATGCTCATAACCCACTGGTTTCATACAGACAGGCTTTTTATGAAATAACCAAGTGGAATAATCAACAAGATCAAAGACATGAGGATTATATGGGATGAATAGGGACAACAGCAGGGGTTAGAGGGGGAAAGAGACAAGTTGACCTCAAATTGGCAGGAGATGTGCATGTGCGTGTGTGTGTTTGCTGTTTCTTGGCACAGTTGTCCTTGTTAAGGCCTCCTGTGTTGACCAGGGCAGACCAGGCTCTGACAGACACGTAAGGAGCGGCCGCCTCCGTGTGACTCAGAAATTTGGGCTTTTTGGACACCGGACCCAGTCACACTCAGGACTCAAGAGTAGGTCAAAGATATAGGTTCATCCTCCAAAAGGTGAGGTAGGATAAGGGGGAAGGGAAATCTGATCCTAGATAACTTCTACCTTGAGCCTCACAAACCTCTGACCAAACATGTCACTATCTGAAAATGTTGAGTCATCATCATCCATTAAAATCCCTGCGTAACGATGCCAACTCAGAGCTGGCTAGTCTGTCTGCAGTCCTGGTTGCTCCTCATTTGGCTCCTCATCACACAGAAAGCCTATTTAATGAGCCTGTCATTAATGACCATGCCTCACTGAGCAGCACCATGGAGTCTAACTCTGCCGGTAGCTTTTATTCTCAAATCTGACACCATCCCAAAATTCCATTCCAGCCTAGCAATAGCATTTAGCCCACAGGAGACACCTAATATTGCCTATACTAATGTATCCAAATGCATTCTCTCTTGAACATGCTAAAGAAAGCATCCCTGGCAGTAGTAATATTCAACTACACATATGTTCATGTTTATTGTAGAAATACCCACAAGCAAACAATGGTTTGGAAAACAAACTACAACACAAAAACATAAAGGGATCATAAACAAAACAGTACCACATTTGCACTCAACACCACAATCTCAGCCAGGCTTCCATGTTTCCAAGGGAGAATGGCCGCCCACACCTGAGAAGGAAAAAAACACTGGCTAAACCAACCAAGCACTGGTAACACCCTGCATGGATGGCACAGATACCAAGATTGTGACATTTTGAATTCTCTGTTTGTGTATATCTTCACATCCACATGATGGGATCGTGTTTCACTGACACACTGACGACGAGTTGACCAGTTGGCCCAAAGGTGGTGTGATGATGTAACATTATACAAACATTTATAAAATGCTCATCACCATCTGTAATTCCCGAAGGCCAAGGTACAAAACGTGTTGGTTTTACTTTTTAACCATAAAGAAGCTCTTTTATCACTGTCCTCCAAGGGTTGCTGAATATCCTTTTCACTAGGTGAAAGGGAAATTCAGGCTATTGTGAACATGCTATTGTGAACATGCTATTGTGAACATGTCTCGCATCTGACTTCTTATAGGCTATTGTGTAAAAGATCTGATAGTCTATGTTCTCTGAAAGCTATGAGAAACATAATAGGAAAACCACTGACATTAACAATGATGCAATGAGGTGCTTCACATTTCAGCTGCACTTGGATAAAGTAAACAAAGCGGTAACACAAAAACAAACAAACACACACAACCCCAACCCTTCCCACAGAGAGTACCACCCTATTGTACTGCATCCTGGGGACAATTTGTTTGTGTGTGTGTTACCTCATCCACCTATTTGAAGTAGTCTGGTGCCACATCCAGAAAACACTCGATGATGACTCTGGACACGTCACGGCCCAGGATCAGGGGAAACTCACTGCCGGATTGGTTGATGTTTAGGAGGTCTCTCTTCATAGCCTTGGTGGCAGCCCCATACCCACCTGAGAGGGCAGAAACAACACAGAAATAAGACAAAACGCAATCAGTTCAAGTAGACGTTGAGACAAGTGAATTCAGATACGAACAGAGGCCACAAGATGACAAGAACACTGAAACTAGCTGGGAAGATCATCACTGATTAGACTGAGAGGTAACCATAAGAAACAGCAGGCCCCCACCTCTTCAAAGAGCACATCTAGGCCTAAGTGTGAGGTTTAGCCTAACATTCACAGTTTGAATTTAACACCCAAACCATGTGCCATAGCAGTCAACTTTCCCTTTGTGTCAGAAGAGCTCTCCTCGTCTCCAGGGGTGATCTATTTTGCCCACTCAGATCTCTCTCTCATACACAGACCAAATGTGAATAGCAAAACAACAGATGCTCAGTCAGCTCTGAATGAGGGCAGTTTCCTTTTCACGAGACTGTGGTGTGTGCACAAAAAGGCTATTGTGAAGATGTCTCACAACTGTCTTCATATAAGCTATCTATAAAAGATCTGATAGTCCATCTTCTTTAAGAACTCTGAGAAGGTCATAGGAAAACCACTGGCTTGAAATGAAGAGTTAGCCTATAAAAATAAGGTCACTTCAAGGGAATTAATCGGGTGAGTGGTGAAGCAGAAGAGTCATTGTCTGTTCTTTTGAGTTTTGATGTTGAGTCCCTGGCCGATAATGTGTTGTTAGGTTATTTCAGTTATCCCGTATGAGCTTATGTGCTGAATACATTACGTTGTTACAGGTGTCAAGCTTATGGGCATGTGGCAGCAGTGTGTAGGAGGGAGGTTCCTAGGTTTGAGAAGTGTGCAGAAGGGCATGAGACAAAGGAATGTGTAGCATTGGGGAAATAAGTGGTATGTGTTAATTGTAAGGGTGCCCATGGGGCTAGGGATCAGAAATGTCCAGTGTGAGAGAGGCAGGTTGAGGTTACCAGGGTTAGAGTAGAGCGAAGGGTGTCGCATACTGAGGCAGTGAGGAAAGTTGAGGAAGACGGGTCAAGGGGGAAGGATCCTGAGAGTATTCGTGTGAGTAGTAGATATGTATCAGTACAGAGAGATAGGCCAATAAATGATATATGCTTCAGTAAGATTGGCTTTTTAGTGTTCATAGCAATGGCTATCAACTGTACTGCAGGGATGGAATGCAAGTTGCAGAAAATAGAGGTTGTGGTGGCAGCTGCAGAAAAGTATTTGGGTGTAAGAGATTTGACGTCAGGTTGTGTTACAGGTTGTGTTGAGTGGTGGTGTCCCCTCCTTTCAGGCTGTTGGCCTGAGGTAGGACTAGATAGATTTAAATAGTGGAGTAAGGTGGTGGGTTTTTAATGAATGTAGGGTTAGAAGGTAGATTATTTGTTGATTAATTTACCTTTTATAAAGCAAAGTAAAATGGAGCTGTACTCAAGTCTAGTTGGTGGCGTTAATGCAACATTTATTGGATGTCAACAGCCGTTAAACTTCATAGAAGAAGAAGAAGAAGAAGAAGAAGAAGAAGAAGAAGAAGAAGAAGAAGAAGAAGAAGAAGAAGAAGAAGAAGAAGAAGAAGAAGAAGAAGAAGAAGAAGAAGAAGAGAAGAAGGAATCTATCAAGCTAGAATATCACAACAACCTCTCATGCTGACGTCAATGTGGTTAAGACCTGCAGCATGGACTTCCTTAGTCCACAACCCAGCGTTTTTAGTGAACCGAAAGACATCATTGCTGCCTTATCTATTGATCTCACAAGCAGGCATGATTGTCATACGGCTGTTGGAGGTAGGTGGTGTTGAACAGTCTCTTCTGACCTCCATGGAGGAATGTTTTCACACATGGTGCTCTCCTGATCAGGAGACAAGACCCCTGACCGCATGACAACTGTCTCAAAAGATGCATGATTATGTTCATCAACTAGCTATAATATGTCAATACACTTGTTCTTCAGTCTTGTATAATCCCATTACAGTCTAAGCTCTGTCAAAGCCGGGGGGTTGTTTTTTAGAAGGTCATACCAAGGAAAACATTTATTTATATATATATATATTTTTTTTTTTTTTAAATATATATTTTAATGATTTGATTCAAAACGGTATTTGACCTTACTGATATTAGCCTGTAGAAACAAATACAATGAATAACAGATTCACAACAGATAGTCCCCCAAAAGAATCTAAAGTAAGTTTGTTCTGAAGTGTCTGTCCTATATCTGAGAGATATAAGACTGATCAGGAAACATTTTTTTACATGTATTTAAACACTTATTTTTGGCACTAAACAGTGTCCAGAGTGTACTTCTATAAATGTTTTTAACTGGTACCAGGGGACCTTCAGACAAGTCTTGTGAGGCCTGTGGGCATTCTAGAAAAATACAACATGTACAGCACCAGTCAAAAGTTTGGACACACCTACTCATTCAAGGATTTTTCTTTATTTTTACTATTTTCTACATTGTATAATAATAGTAAAGTCATCAACACTATGAAATACCACATATGGAATCATGTAGTAACCAAAAAAGTGTTAAACAAATCAAAAAATATTTCATATTTGAGATTCTTCAAAGTAGCCACCCTTTGCCTTGATGACAGCTTTGCACACTCTTGGCATTCTCTCAACTAGCTTCATGAGGAATGCTTTTCCAACAGTCTTGAAGGAGTTCCCATATATGCTGAGTACTTGTTGGCTGCTTTTCCTTCACTCTGTGGTCCAACTCATCCCAAACCATCTCAATTGGGGTGAGGTTGGGAAATTGTGGAGGCCAGGTCATCTGATGCAGCACTCCATCACTCTCCTTCTTGGTCAAATAGTCCTTACACAGCCTGGAGGTATGTTTTGGGGTCATTGTCCTGTTTAAAAACAAATGACAGTCCCACTAAGCGCAAACCAAATGTGATGGCGTATCACTGCAGAATGCTGTGGTAGCCATGCTGGTTAAGTGTGCCTTGAATTCTAAATAAATCACTGACAGTGTCACCAGCAAATCACCCCCACACTATAACACCTCCTCCTCCATGCTTCACGGTGGGAACCACACATGCGGAGATCATCTGTTCACCTACTCTGTGTCTCACAAAGACACAGCGGTTGGAACCAAAAATCTCAAATTTGGACTCATCAGACCAAAGGACAGATTTCCATTGGTAAAATGTCCATTGATGGTGTTTTTTGGCCCAAGCAAGTCTCTTCTTCTTATTGGTGTCCAATTCGACCCTGAAGGCCTGATTCACACAGTCTCATTTGAACAGTTTATGTTGAGCTGTGTCTGATCATTGAACTCTGTGAAGCATTTATTTGGGCTGCAATCTGAGGTACAGTTAACTCTAATGAATTTATCATCTGCAACAGAGGTAACTCTGGGTCTTCCTTTCTTGAGTAGGTCCTCATGAGCGCCAGTTCCATCATAGAGCTTAATGGTTTTTGTGACTGTACTTGAAGAAACTTGACATTTTCCAGATTGACTGACCTTCATGTCTTAAAGTAATGATGGACTGTCGTTTCTCTTTGCTTATTTGAGCTGTTCATGCCATAACATGGAATTCGTATTTGACCAAATAGGGATATCTTCTGTATGCCCTCCACCAAACTTTTGACTGTCACTGTACGTGTTGGTGAGAGTCTCACCTTTCCACAGAGGGGTAATATTAGTGTGTAGTTCAAGCTGTACTGGCGCTACAGATAGAAGTTGGCAGATCGGCTATACCAACTTCAGATGCTTGTGGGGGGTCATAGAGCAAAACGGAGTACACCATAGTGTTTGTAAAAGTCTCATCTTTCCATAGAGGGGTCATAATAGTAGGCCAACCCGCTCTTCTCACAAATTCGCCTGTCTCAATCCACCACATCCACCAATGTCTCACTTCTGCATCTGCTGTGAAAAGTGACAGAGCTCGAGCGATGTTTGTCAGACCATGAGACATATATGTATATTATCGTTTTTACAGTATGGAAGGACAAAAAGTAAGCTGGCTCTTGTACTCTTGCTGCTGCCTCGTCTGGCAGGCACCCTCTGACAGCTAATACTCAAGCAAGTGCGGTTTACTCATCCTACATTCAAACACATGATGTTGCGCTTCCAGAAGCTAAAGCATGAAGATGCCTGAGAGGGGGAGCGAGGTGTGGCAGTCTATAAGAGTCCTGAGGTATGCATATGAGGTGAAACTAATGAATACAGGGCTACTCAGATGGGTGATGTTATCATGGTCAAGGGCATACCCTCAGAGGGTGAGTGGTGCAGTGATGTGGGTAACTGTGCCGGATCCAAATGGTTGCGTATCTAGGGCCAGGGCGGGTGGTTAGTAAACCGCCGATGTCAAGCTCCGGAGCGGGAGTGGACGTGACATGAGTCAGATACACTACAGACCCCTTCAAATTAGTCGATTCAGCTATTTCAGGCACACCTGTTGCTGACAGGTGTATGAAATCGAGCACACATCCATGCAATCTCCATAGACAAAAAAAATGTCAGTAAAGGCTGAACCTTGAACAGGACAAACCGAGTGCTGAAGCACGTAGCCTGTAAAAATCGTCTGTCCTCGGTTGCAACACTCACTACTGAACAGAAAACTGTATTGAGATCAAATGTTGAATCGATTTTGCAGAATGTCGGCCAAAATCCTTCTCCTTCCTTATTCTCCAACTGCTGGGATAAAATCCCTCTCACTACCATATTTGGTACTGAGTAGAAACGCCAAACGGATGCTTCACATTTGTACATCCGTTGAAATATCTGTCTCATTGTTCTACCTGTGTTATCGTTTTTACACTCTGGAAGGACAAAAATGTAGCTAGCTCTTGCACTCATGCTGCTTCCTCATCTGGCAGACACCATTTGACAGCTAATACTCAAGTAATTGGAGTGCGGTTTACTCATCCTACATCCAATCACAGAGTACGATGTTGCGCTTCCAGAAGCTAAACAAAACTTGGCAGAACCCCCTGTCGCCACGTAAACTGAAGGTTGCTGTATATTTGGGTTGATTTGACACACAGAAAGCATGCTGAGCTTGTCAATAAGAGACGTAAGTTAAATCAACTCGTTACCAATAGCATTAGCTAGTTTGTATTCTGATAAATTTTGTCACAGTGCGTGTAGACTGCTAGCTGCAATGTAACAATTACACAACTCAATTATTACATCAAACTCTGGTGGGAGCAAGCTAGTTATTAACGTTATCTAGCAAAAACATGGTCATGGTTGAATGGCACACATTTCCAACCATTTCAGCTGGGGTGGGTATAATTTGTGGAACGTTCCAACAGGAATATGTTCCAAAAACGTAAAATACAAGGTTGTCAACAAACAACGCATACAAAGCTGTATAGCGGCCGAATAAGATACCCGGTAGGGAGTGGGCTATTTCATTAAGTTTTTAACTCCCCACGTTTATTCCGAAACATGTATGTCCTCACTCTGGTAGCCTCTGGACAAGAATTAAGAATATGTTACGTGGTGAGTTGATGCCTATTCGGCAGCTAGTTAACTAGGTGAATTGATCGTGCTACTTTGTATGCGTTGTTTGTTGGCAACATTGTACTTTACGACGTTTTTGGAACAGATTCCTGTTGGAACGTTCCACATTATTTTCCACCCTTTCAGCAGTCCGCTCAGTCATGTTGATTCAGCTAGCATACTGGTAATAATAACAAATTGAAATAATTATACAGTACCTATTCAACATCATTTTATTGGTCTCCTTGGCTCTAAAAAATGCTTGAAACTTATCAAGAAAACCCACAATCTCAATGCTTACACCACCGTGACAGAGGAGCTGGCATTGAAACAGGCAGAGGAGGCTGAGCGCAGGCTCCTCAAAGGTATGTGTTGTGTTGTGTGTCTGTCTGTCTGCCTGTGTGTACTGGACGTGCATGTGTTGCACATTATGATCTGGTCTCACATTTTTATCTTCTTTGCAGGTGCCCCCAAAGGTCCACTGGATCCCTTTTGCTGTGAAGGACAACTTCTACACAGAGAACATCAAGAACACTTGTGCCTCAAATGCTGAAAGGTATATCTGCTGACAGGCCTAAAAATGGATTCATTCCTCCTCTTTTCAGTTGGATGCATTTATTATTATAGTATATGTTTTGTAGAATACACTCATCCATACAATGCCACAGTGGTTCAGAAGCTCCTTGACCAGGGTGCTGTTCTCATTGGGGAAACTAACTTGGATGAGTTTGCTATAGGCTAAGGCTCTCAATCTCCCTTTAGGAAATACATGTATTTGCAGAATTACCAAAGTATTGACTGAAAGTGAGTGTATAGTACCCTCCTTCCATTATTTTCCAGTGCAGGCATTACTGACCGTGCTTTTAAACCTGTCCGGAATACCTGGAGCTACCGCCCCTTACAGAGAGCAGACTGGGGCTGACCCTGACTCTGACTGGGTCATCACGGAAGGCAGCTCTGGAGGAAGTGCTGCAGCTATGGCCTCTCTCACCAGCTTCCTGTGAGTCTGCAGACACAGGGCTGAGTTCAAGTTTCCCATACTGTTGCAAAATGCTGCATAATAGAAACATACTCAACCACTGTGGCTAACAATGCAACTTCCTGAGCATTGACTAATACATTACATTTACATTACATTTAAGTCATTTAGCAGACGCTCCTATCCAGAGCGACTTACAAATTGGTGCATACACCTTATGGCATCCAGTGGAACAGCCACTTGCATCTAAATCTTTTTTTTTGGGGGGGGGGGGGGAGAAGGGGGGTGAGAAGGATTACTTACCCTTACTTACCCTATCCTAGGTATTCCTTGAAGAGGTGGGGTTTCAGGTGTCTCCGGAAGGTGGTGATTGACTCCGCTGTCCTGGCGTCGTGAGGGAGTTTGTTCCACCATTGGGGGGCCAGAGCAGCGAACAGTTTTGACTGGGCTGAGCGGGAACTGTACTTCCTCAGTGGTAGGGAGGCGAGCAGGCCAGAGGTGGATGAACGCAGTGCCCTTGTTTGGGTGTAGGGCCTGATCAGAGCCTGGAGGTACTGAGGTGCCGTTCCCCTCACAGCTCCGTAGGCAAGCACCATGGTCTTGTAGCGGATGCGAGCTTCAACTGGAAGCCAGTGGAGAGAGCGGAGGAGCGGGGTGACGTGCGAGAACTTGGGAAGGTTGAACACCAGACGGGCTGCGGCGTTCTGGATGAGTTGTAGGGGTTTAATGGCACAGGCAGGGAGCCCAGCCAACAGCGAGTTGCAGTAATCAAGACGGGAGATGACAAGTGCCTGGATTAGGACCTGCGCCGCTTCCTGTGTGAGGCAGGGTCGTACTCTGCGGATGTTGTAGAGCATGAACCTACAGGAACGGGACACCGCCTTGATGTTAGTTGAGAACGTCAGGGTGTTGTCCAGGATCACGCCAAGGTTCTTAGCGCTCTGGGAGGAGGACACAATGGAGTTGTCAACCGTGATGGCGAGATCATGGAACGGGCAGTCCTTCCCCGGGAGGAAGAGGAGCTCCGTCTTGCTGAGGTTCAGCTTGAGGTGGTGATCCGTCATCCACACTGATATGTCTGCCAGACATGCAGAGATGCGATTCGCCACCTGGTCATCAGAAGGGGGAAAGGAGAAGATTAATTGTGTGTCGTCTGCATAGCAATGATAGGAGAGACCATGTGAGGTTATGACAGAGCCAAGTGAATTGGTGTATAGCGAGAATAAGAGAGGGCCTAGAACAGAGCCCTGGGGGACACCAGTGGTGAGAGCGCGTGGTGAGGAGACAGATTCTCGCCACGCCACCTGGTAGGAGCGACCTGTCAGGTAGGACGCAACTAAGCGTGGGCCGCGCCGGAGATGCCCAACTCGGAGAGGGTGGAGAGGAGGATCTGATGGTTCACAGTATCGAAGGCAGCCGATAGGTCTAGAAGGATGAGAGCAGAGGAGAGAGAGTTAGCTTTAGCAGTGCGGAGCGCCTCCGTGATACAGAGAAGAGCAGTCTCAGTTGAATGACTAGTCTTGAAACCTGACTGATTTGGATCAAGAAGGTCATTCTGAGAGAGATAGCGGTAGAGCTGGCCAAGGACGGCACGCTCAAGAGTTTTGGAGAGAAAAGAGAGAAGGGATACTGGTCTGTAGTTGTTGACATCGGAGGGATCGAGTGTAGTTTTTTTCAGAAGGGGTGCAACTCTCGCTCTCTTGAAGACGGAAGGGACGTAGCCAGCGGTCAGGGATGAGTTGATGAGCGAGGTGAGGTAAGGGAGAAGGTCTCCGGAAATGGTCTGGAGAAGAGAGGAGGGGATAGGGTCAAGCGGGCAGGTTGTTGGGCGGCCGGCCGTCACAAGATGCGAGATTTCATCTGGAGAGAGAGGGGAGAAAGAGGTCAGAGCATAGGGTGGGGCAGTGTGAGCAGAACCAGCGGTGTCGTTTGACTTAGCAAACGAGGATCGGATGTCGTCGACCTTCTTTTCAAAATGGTTGACGAAGTCATCTGCAGAGAGGGAGGGGGGATTCAGGAGGGAGGGAAGGTGGCAAAGAGCTTCCTAGGGTTAGAGGCAGATGCTTGGAATTTAGAATGGTAGAAAGTGGCTTTAGCAGCAGAGACAGAGGAGGAAAATGTAGAGAGGAGGGAGTGAAAGGATGCCAGGTCCGCAGGGAGGCGAGTTTTCCTCCATTTCCGCTCGGCTGCCCGGAGCCCTGTTCTGTGAGCTCGCAATGAGTCGTCGAGCCACGGAGCAGGAGGGGAGGACCGAGCCGGCCTGGAGGATAGGGGACATAGAGAGTCAAAGGATGCAGTAAGGGAGGAGAGGAGGGTTGAGGAGGCAGAATCAGGAGATAGGTTGGAGAAAGTTTGAGCAGAGGGAAGAGATGATAGGATGGAAGAGGAGAGAGTAGCGGGGGAGAGAGAGCGAAGGTTGGGACGGCGCGATACCATCCGAGTAGGGGCAGTGTGGGAAGTGTTGGATGAGAGCGAGAGGGAAAAGGATACAAGGTAGTGGTCGGAGACTTGGAGGGGAGTTGCAATGAGGTTAGTGGAAGAACAGCATCTAGTAAAGATGAGGTCAAGCGTATTGCCTGCCTTGTGAGTAGGGGGGGAAGGTGAGAGGGTGAGGTCAAAAGAGGAGAGGAGTGGAAAGAAGGAGGCAGAGAGGAATGAGTCAAAGGTAGACGTGGGAGGTTAAAGTCGCCCAGAACTGTGAGAGGTGAGCCGTCCTCAGGAAAGGAGCTTATCAAGGCATCAAGCTCATTGATGAACTCTCCGAGGGAACCTGGAGGGCGATAAATGATAAGGATGTTAAGCTTGAAAGGGCTGGTAACTGTGACAGCATGGAATTCAAAGGAGGCGATAGACAGATGGGTAAGGGGAGAAAGAGAGAAAGACCACTTGGGAGAGATGAGGATCCCGGTGCCACCACCCCGCTGACCAGAAGCTCTCGGGGTGTGCGAGAACACGTGGGCGGACGAGGAGAGAGCAGTAGGAGTAGCAGTGTTATCTGTGGTGATCCATGTTTCCGTCAGTGCCAAGAAGTCAAGGGACTGGAGGGAGGCATAGGCTGAGATGAACTCTGCCTTGTTGGCCGCAGATCGGCAGTTCCAGAGGCTACCGGAGACCTGGAACTCCACGTGGGTCGTACGCGCTGGGACCACCAGAGTAGGGTGGTCGCGGCCACACGGTGTGGAGCGTTTGTATGGTCTGTGCAGAGAGGAGAGAACAGGGATAGACAGACACATAGTTGACAGGCTACAGAAAAGGCTACGCTAATGCAAGGAGATTGGAATGACAAGTGGACTACACGTCTCGAATGTTCAGAAAGTTAAGCTTACGTAGCAAGAATCTTATTGACTAAAATGATTAAAATGATACAGTACTGCTAAAGTAGGCTAGCTGGCAGTAGCTGCGTTGTTGACACTACACTAATCAAGTCGTTCCGTTGAGTGTAATAGTTTCTACAGTGCTACTATTCGGGGGCTAGCTGGCTAGCTAGCAGTGTTGTTTACGTTACGATGCGTTAAAAGAACGACAATAGCTGGCTAGCTAACCTAGGAAATCGCTCTAGACTACACAATTATACCGTAGTTTATGTATTTATGAAGCACTTTACCTTTAGCTCGTAGTGGAGCAAAGAGACTCGACAACACCTTTTTATTGAACTCTGAAACACTAAAGGTCTTTTCTCCTGGTTCTGGCCCCTGACAGCTCTT
The DNA here is from genome assembly GCF_023373465.1 of Oncorhynchus keta. NCBI lineage: Eukaryota > Metazoa > Chordata > Actinopteri > Salmoniformes > Salmonidae > Oncorhynchus > Oncorhynchus keta. Next base: position 15,219,575 of record NC_068449.1, on the reverse strand, counting down.
TGTGGTCGGATACAGGTGGCTCCACCCGTAACCCAGGGGCCCTGTGTGACATAGTGGCCCTGAAGCCAACCTACGGCCTGGTGTCCAGACACGGCCTCATCCGCCTGGTCAACTCGATGGAGGTCCCAGGCATCATGACTTGGGAGTGTTCATGACTCAGCCACCGTCCTGGGTCAGGCATGTTATATGGCCATCCCATGGGGCCTGTATTTTTTTCCTGACCAGGTAAAAAGTATTACTCTGAAATGTTAATTTTATGGCATGTAAAACTGCAATGTGGGGTTTGTTGACCTGGGGTGCGGGTTGTTGTGTCACATAGGTATTCTCCCAAGGCCATGATGTCAGAACCTACTACCATAACCCTTCCACACTGACAGACCTCCCGGGTGACTTTGATGTCAGGAACATCTGTGTGGGCATTCCCAAGGTGAGAGCACCCTATCCTCCCAGTAGGATCAGGCATCTCAGTTCATCCCAGTGGTTTAACATTAACATGAAGATTTGTTTATTTTAATTGTTGCTGTATGTGTACTTAGTATTTGTTTACATTTACAAGGGATTTTGTTATTGTAAAGCAAGATTGAAATGGAATTATTTGTATATATATATTTGTGAATTGTTCTCCACAGGCCACTGTAGTGGCCATGTATGCCACCGGGGATTTAACAATGTTATACAAGGAAGAATCCTCTCGGGGAACTACTTCCTGCTCAGACAGTAAGACACAGCAAACACATTTTTCAGTATAAACCAAGACTTTTCTACTACTGTAAGATCGGTGGTTGTGTTGAGGATGGAAGCAGGAATTTGAATATTTGGACAAGAGTTAAGACAGACCCTCATGTTTGCCTCCCTTCTAACAGGAATTATGAGCACTACTTTGTGATGACCCAGCAGGTGCGTTGTCTGATAGCAGAGGACTTCAAGCAAGTGTCCAGCTCGGGTGTTGATGTGCTGCTCACGCCCACCACACTGAGTGACGCCATGCGCAACATGGACTTCATGCAGGAAGACAACCCCACACGTAGTGTCCAGGAGGACATCTTCACACAGCAACATGGCAGGAAATAATATGTTCATCATTTAACTCTCCCTTTTCAAAGGAATTGGTTTGGAATTCCTATTTCGGTCAACCCTTTGATAACAAATCATCTCCATCAGGGAAGCTGATAACTTTGCGGGCAGTTAAAGTTTAACCCATCTTTTATCCCCCTCACAGTCTGGCCTTGAAACAACCTTACCCTGCCAACCCCTCTCCCTCTCGACTTTCTCACATTTACCCCTCCTACTCTCTTATTTTCTGCTCCAGGACTCCTTGCTGTTTCTGTGACAACAGCGTTATCGAGCATACCTTCCCATTGGCCTGCAGCTAATAGGCCCCACCCTCCAGGACAGGACACTGCTGACAGTAGCCCAGTGGATAGAGCAGAAGGTGGGCTTTACCCCTATCAATTACCATGGAGATGCTGTACAGGGGGAGCGAGGTGCGGAGGTCCATAAGCGAGAGCAGACCTCCGTTGTATGAGGTGAAACTAATGAATACAGAGCTACTCAGATGAGTGACATTATCATGGTCATGTAAAGGACATACTCAAAGATGTATGGCCTTTTCTGGATTTGTTCTGAAGTTACACACTTCCAATAAAGACACTTTATTACTTGCTGTTTGTCTGGCGGTTCCAAGTATGAGTTTGAATGAATGACTTAAAGATTAGGTCATGTATCCAGTAGACAAGTATTGTGGACCTGGGCGTTGAACATCAGTGGTAAGCACTGGCGCAGCATGCAGCTCCCGCAATGCAGGGGGGGCCCATGAGCTTTGGGGCCCTCAACCCCCCCAAAAAGTATTATTAATATCTGTTTTTGTCGAGCCCCCCCCAGAAAGCATATGAACACATCATAAGCCATGAAGGAAATGTTTAGAATTACAGGACATTACCTTTAAAACTGCAAAATGTTCCCTCAGCCTCGTGGCAAAATGTGTAAAATAGCAGGAAATTAGCTCATAGATTCTTGAAAGTTGGGTCAATCCTTGTCCGGCGGGGAAACTTATTCTTTTTTTTTTCATTTTGTTGCATTATTTGAGCTTAAAATGTACATTTTAGAGGAATTTTATAAGTGAAAATATTTGTTTTTGGAACTTTTCTAAAATGCTTTCAATATTATTTATTTCCATGTCGACTCTATGCATAGATCCCGATTTTCAAACTATCCAAAAAAGTGTAAAAGCAAGATTTCAACAAACAATATTTGAATCACAATGGTCACAACAATTTCCCCTCTAAACCGCATGCGGCGTGGACCTCTTCCAGGACTGTTGCGCAGAAGAAATGCCAGGCCGCGCAGAGACACGAGATTAAACTTCACTGAGTTCGCCCCATTAGATTGCACCATTTAATGTGGTCGAATAAACATATATGCCCCTTTTCAATGCAACAAAACAAATCTAACTTTGCAAGAGTTTGTGATTTTGTTGTAGGCAGAGCCAGAGTGCATCGGAATAGAATTCTATTGACAGGTAGCCAGTGAACGGAACGGTCTTTCAATCATCTATAAGTGAATGTGCTATTCAGCTCAGCGAGCATAGCGTGTGCACGTTTGTTGATATTCTTTGTTAGTTAGCAAGCTATTAGCCCAGTTTTAAATATTGGTCAGCAACAGGGATTTACTGCTTCCTAGCACAAAACGTGTAGGCTACATTTCAAGCTGTCTTTGAAAAGCTAGTTGGGTAAAAAGCTTGTTTGTCTTCATTAAAGAGGCAGTGTGGTATTTTGAGAGAGGCTTGAATAAGAAAAATTACATTTTTGTCAACTAGGTAAAGAAAAACTGTCAGATCTTTGTCTAACGTCAACTCCGTCAGTGTTGATAGAATGGTTGTTTTTGTTGGGGATTTTCAAATAAAGCATTTTATATACAGATGTTTGTATTAAACTGTTATTTTTAGAGGCAAAAATATGTCTGTTTTGAGTATCTGTCAACTCTGTCTGGGGCTTATCAACTCTGTCACTGATTGAGTCAATATTTTTTGGTAAATATTCAGTAAAAATTGAATCAGTGTTCTGCACCATATGCTTAAATTATTGAGATATTTAAGGGATAATGTTTGCTTTATAAATGTTTTGTGTTCTAAATGTAGAAAAACGTGCCAAAATGCTAACTAAATTAGCCCTGGAGCATTATATAGTGCTATAAAACAAGTTTGGAGATTTGTGCTACATATTTGAATAATCTAATGTTAAAATTAAACAAGCCAAAGCCTTTTAAACAGTTGTTTGTCAATAATTGTTAAATGCCTTTTATGGTGTCTGACAGAGTTGACATAAATCCAGTTAGTTGCAATTTAGGAAAAAACATAAATTAGGTTGTTTATGGTGTGATAGCTGATACTTTGGTCTCTCAAAATATATATTTCAAATTTTGTTCATATTAATGTTAAATTGAGATTGTCCCATTTTTCACGAATCCCTGAGCTCTAAAACGGCAACATTTCTCTCCGACTCTTGGCAAAATGTGTAAAAGAGCATGAGATTAGCTATAATACTGCACATTTTTCGCTCTGCCCCATAAAACATGGGGGGCTTGATCAGACCTTGCGGGGTGGAGAAAATCTCACATCCCATTAGTCTATAACATTGGACAGGCAGCCTGAGCTGAGCTGAGGGAAATCCATTCATTACATACATTAATACAACTGCTATATTTCAGGTGTAACATGACCATTAAATGTGGAAGTTGGCCTTGGCTAAGAGATGTTGTTCCAAATAAACCTGCTCCCATGTCTGAAGATAAACACAAGTAGTTTTTGATTTGTACAGAGAGAACCCTTTTATGAGTTGCATTAGGGACATGTTTACACATTTGTCTGGTCATAATGGCCATTAATACAAATGAGCCTTTATCCTGTTTAACTCAGGTTTTTTTGTGCAAAATTACAATTTTCTGGTTAATAGTTGGGGCCTTGGAGAAAACACAAAATGGGCCGGTGTGTTAGAAATGCTGGGGCTGATTTTTTTTGTCCTAACCTTCCATACACAGTTCCGCTAGGTAACCTTTCCCAGGCCATATTAATCTGATATACTAATGTCTACCTCATTTGACCTGATAAGATTAGCGTAACAAATGTTTCAGAAGATGTTTTTGTAACTTTGAGAAGGGTTGTTCATGTGTGCAGTTCCAAACAGTGCACAGGAGACTGTTGTGAGAATATTCATTTGCCTTAAGCTAGGTTACCATACCCTGAGGCATGGTGGAGTAACAGGGCACAACATAAACACGGAGTCTGATATAGAGATTCTGTCTAATTTTAACCCACGTATAGGGGGCTAATTTCATCCCCGTAAAGGTTACGTTTAGGATTAGGTTTAGGATAATATGGGCCCGTATTCACAACCCAAACTGTAGTAGCCTAAATATCAGATGAACAGTAATTTTCATTGCAGTTACAGAGCTGTAGTGAAAACTCACTAGCGACATGAATGCAGTATGTTTGCACTGAAGGACACACACAGGCACATGCCATACATACACTGACACAGTGGATAACTCAGAGCCCTGCCTTTCCTCTTGTTACCTTTGACATTCTCTCTGTTGGACATGTGGATTTGTGTTGTATCCCCCTATCCCCTCTTTCTTCCGTACCCCTTCCTCCACCCCACTGTGCTCTTTCCAGCACTCCCCATTTAGTCCTGACCCCATCACCACTCATTATGCAAATGTCACCCGCGCTCTGCCGCAGTGACGGACGGGAGAGAGAGGGACATGTTAATAAAATCTTTGTCCTGTAACAGTAGATACTGTGTTATGGCTTGTTTCCACACTATATTGATTTATCAAGATCATGTGCAAATGAACTACCTACATTTAACGTTATAGTCATCTGCCCATGTGATTTGCATACTATAACATACAGTATATGGCACAAAACTGCTTTCACTTTATAGCCTGCAACAAAAGCAAGTCTTGAATTCTCATATGTCATGTAGACGATCAGTCTTGTCATTTCCAAAAGGTGGGAGGATTTTAAGTAAAAGAGCAGAATGGACTTACAATTGGTGAAAAGTCTGCCAGCTAGACACATCGTAGGAGAGAGAAAAACAAACAAGGGGCCTCCTACAACAACTGCTACGACTGAGCAGTCTCCACTCTGAGTGTACTTGCCCAAAGACTAGAGTGGGTGTCCATGTGCTCAACACAGAATTCCAAACATTATGATCTCTACAATGCTTCCTATCCACATGGTGGACATGTGACATGCATTCACATTTCTCTTATGTGGTATTTTGATTGACAGATGCCCACAGTGTGTGGTCAGTCATGCCACCACTCACACTCATGGTTCACAGCCCCCCATGTTAGACAATCGAATCCTGTTCAGTCTCACACATACTAGTTGCTTGACTGTTAACGTTATAGTCATTTACGACACACCCCTATATCAAAAATATACATATATACATTATCAAGGAAACATTCTTGACAGTTGAGCATTCCTTATTGCATGGGAAAATGATAAACATCTCAGTGTTCTCGGAGGTGGATGCCAGCACCTGTTTTACAGCAAGAAGACAAGAAAGCGATGAAAAGCAATGACCATGTGAGCCCATTATTAAATCATATTTCTGTCTGCACGGACAGAGTTAGGGACTTTGCATTGCAAAAATAACCCATGCTCAGGATGTCTTCTTCCTGCTCATTCAAGTGACAAGCAGGTGAGGATAATAACCAAATTTGTGAAGTGTGTTTAGGCCCTGTTATAGCTGGGGACTGTGTGTGCGCGTACATGTGTTTGTGTGGGTGTGTGTATGTATCTGCGTGTATCTAAGCCCTGTTAGAGCTGGGGACTGTGTGTGTGCGTACGTGTGTTTGTGTGGGTGTGTGTATGTATCTGCGTGTATCTAAGCCCTGTTAGAGCTGGGGACTGTGTGCGTGCGTGCGCTGGGCACCGTCCAGGTGATGGGATGTTGAATGTGGTTGTCCTATCCTCACTCAAAAGATAAACAGTCAGGCCTATCTCTAAAGAAAACAACTGACATTCCCCAAAGACCAATAAAGTCAGTTGTATTTTTAAGCCATGTAAATACAGCCTACAAACCAACACTGTGTGCTATTATAGTGGTGGTGATGAAACGATAGAGAAACCTACTGTTTGTGACGAGAGCTGCCATCCACAATCAGCCACTTAAACGTCAACACGATCTCATTTCCAAACCTCCATGGACTGGGCAGTGGCGGTAAGTTCTCCTCCCTTCCGCCACAGGTCACAGCCCTGCCATGCAATGGAGGCCAGCAGCATGATAGCACATTGCAAAATGTCACAGGGTAATGGCAAAGGTGCAGGCTGGGTTATCTTTCTGCAAACAGCCAATAGCTGTACAGAGATTTGATCTCTCCACTGTCCTGAGGAATTTGCTGTGTATCTGCATTACTATCGTATGGTTAGGGCTGGTCTGGTTTCCCATGTAGACATGGATTCTGACTCTGTCTGAGATTGGGAACAGGATGTGGCGAGAAGCTTAGTTTGGGTGCCATCCCTTCCATTGGTTTCAATACAGATTTGGAAGACAAAGCCACACATACACACCCTTATAAAACTGTGCCTGATGGTCATGCTACACGTAACATTTCCATATCATATTCCAATAACATTCTCCTATCTCCTTCCACCCTCATGCTGAGTTACATTAGGCCTACTGTAGCACTATGGTATCAGACAGATGGATTACAGAAAGGGCTAGTGCGTATGTCTGGTGTCATTAGATCACAATGGTGACAAGAAGGTTGCCGATGACAATCTGGCTTGGGTACAGATGATTGGATGATTGCCCTGTCATTACTAGCAGGGAACCCAATCAAAAGTGGACTTGATTAGACCCCTGGTGCACTTTGTGTCCTGAGTGTTAAATAGAATCACCACTGTGTTAAGAAGAAGAAGAATAGGAAATCTCACATGCATGACATAGCCCACATGTTCCTAACAAAGTATGTGGACATCCCTTCAAATTAGTGGAATCGGCTATATCAGCAACAACTGTGTATAAAATCGAGCACACAACCATGCAATCTCCATAGACAAATATTTGCAGTAGAATGGCCTTACTGAAGAGCTCAGTGACTTTCAATGTGGCATCATCATAGGATGCCACCTTTCCAACAAGTCAGTTCATCAAATGTCTGCCTTGCTAGAGCTGCCCCGGTTAACTGTAAGTGCTGTTATTGTGAAGTGGAAACATCTAGGAGCAACAGTGGCTCAACTGTGAAGTGGTAGGGTACGGTTTGTGATTTTTGGAAGGTCCTTGAAATGCAATATCCTTTATGCTGGGATATATATGACTTACAAAGCAAGCCCACTGTTTTTCTACTAAATGTACTGTATGAACCAAATCAATGTTTATTGGTCACGTACACAGATCTGCAGGTGTTACAACAGGTGCAGCAAAATGCTTATTTTACGAACTCCAACAGTGCAGTAGAATGTCTTGCAAATACAATATAAATACACAAATAATATTTTAAAATGTAAACAAGAAATCAAGAAATAACAATCCAAAGCAGATACACTGAGTATCTCGGGGCATGAACTCTACTATTGAGAGTGAAAATCCAAGCAGCTTTGCAGTTTTTGACAAAAATCGGTGCACCTGGCACCTACTACAATACCTCGTTCCCATTCACCCTCTGAATGACACACATAGACAATGTATGTCTCAAGGCTTAAACATCCTTTAACCTGTCTCCTCCTCTTCATCAACACTGATTGAAGTGGATTTAACAAGTGACGTCAATAAGGGATCATAGTTTTCACTTGGATTCACCTGGTCAGTCTATGGCATGGAAAGAACAGGTGTCCTTAATGTTTTGTAAACTCAGTGTTTACACAGGCAGCTCAATGCTGATATGTGTTCCACTAATTGGTATTTTGACCAATCACATCAGATCTTTTCACATAAGATCTCTTTCAGAGCTGATCTGATTGGTCAAAAGACCAATTAGTGAAAACAATTATAAGAATTGTGCTACCTGTCTAAACGCAGACATAGACTGAGTATGTGTGAGAATCCAGAGTCTAAATACATGGTGTGTATAGACGCTATATAATTTGGAAGGAAAATGGTATGTACAGCAGTAGATCTATTAGGATGAGCTATGTCGAGAATACAGTATATCAAATCAAATCAATTTTTATTGGTCACATACATGTGATTAGTAGTGAAATTCTTGTGCTTTTAGCTCCGACAGTGCAGTAATATCTAACAAGTAATATCTAAAAAAAAATGACACAACACATACCCAATACACACAAATCTAAGTAGGAATGAATTAAGACTATGTAGTACATATGGACGAGCGATGTCAGAGTAGAATGGACTAATATACTGTAGAAGAGTATAGAATACAGTATATACATACGAAATTAGTAATGAAAGATATGTAAACATGATTAAGTGACTAAGATACCAATGAATAGTATAGAATACAGTATATACATATGAGATGAATAATGCCAGATATGTAAACATTATTAAAGTGACTAGTGTTCCATTATTTCAATTGGCCAGTGATTTCTAATCTATGCCTGTAGGCAGTCTAATGGCCTTGAGATAGAAGCTGTTTTTCAGTCTCTCGGCCCCAGCTTTGATGTACCTGTACTGACCTCGCCTTCTGGAGGATAGCGGGGTGAACAGGCAGTAATGTCCTTGATAATCTTTTTGGCCTTCCTGTGACATCGGGTGCTGTAGGTGTCCTGGAGGGCAGATAGCTTGCCCCCGGTAATGTTTTAGGCAGACCGCACCACCCTCTGGAGAGCCTTGCGGTTGCGGGCGGTGCAGTTGCTGTACCAGGCGGTGATACAGCCCGACAGGATACTTTCAATTGTGCATATGTCAAAGTTAGTGAGGGTTTTAGGTGACAAGCCAAAACTCTTCAACCTCCTGAGGTTGAAGAGGCTCTGTTGTGCCTTCTTCACCACATTGTCTGTGAGGGTGTGGATCATTGGGGCTGTCAGCAAATTGAAGTGAGTCTAGAAGTGAGTCTAACTTTGTGGAAATTCATAATTGTGTCATTCTCAAAACATTTGGCCACGACTGTTCAGTACATGGAGCATTAGTATCAAGGTGCAGGTCTGAGTACTGTAAAGGTAGCTGGCTAGTGATGGCTGTTCAACAGTCTGATGCCCTGGTGATAGAAGCTGTTTCTCAGTCTCTCGGTCCTGGTTCTGATGCTCCTACACTGTCTGTCTGCTAAATGGAAGCAGAGTGAACAGACCGTGGCTGAGGTCCTAAAGGATCTTCTTGGCCTTCCTTTGACACTGAGTGCTGTAAATGTCCTGGAGGGCAGGCAGTGTGCCCCCGATGATGCGTTGGGCTGACCACACCACACTCTGGAGATATCCTTGATAATAAACACATTTAGCATCTCCTGGCTTCCACGCATTGCATACAAGCCACTGTTGCAGGCCTTTGGCGCATCTACATTTTTTAAAAGTCTAGTAAATCCATTTACTAGATTATACCATCACAATGAATGGCCCTGATATGCCTATTCCATATGGCTGTGGGATATACTAATTAATTTAGACGACAAAATTTACTTAAAATTCCGTGACATTGCTTTTTTATTATATTATTGAACATTGCTGAATAAAATAGAAAGGATATTTTCTTCAAACTATTTAAAAGGAAGTGCACACCTGTGGCTATTCTGTGTTGAGAGGTTAACAAACAAACAGGTCCTCCTAAAGTGCATTTGAAAAGTATTCAGACCTCTTGACTTTTTCCACATTTTGTTACATTACAGCCTTATTCTAAAATGGATTAAATAGTTTTACCCTCATCAATCTATACACAATACCCCACAACAACAAAGCAAAAACGAGTTTTAACTTTTTTTTGCAAATGGATATTTAAATTCAATTTTTTTAAATTTTCAGACCATTCACTCAGTACTTTGTTGAAGCACCTTTAGCAGCAATTACATCATTGAGTCTTCTTGAGTATGACACTACAAGCTTGGCACACCTGTGGAGAGTTTCACCCATTCTCTGAAGGTGAAAATGATCCCCACAGGATGATGCTGCCACCACCAGGCTTCACCGTAGGGATGGTGTCAGGTTTCCTCCAGATGTGATGCTTGGCATTCAGGCCAAAGAGTTCAATCTTGGTTTCATCAGACCACAGAATCTTGTTTCTCATGGTCTGAGTGTCTATAGGTGCCTTTTGGCAAACTCCAAGTGGGCTGTCATGTGCCTTTTACTAAAGAGTGGCATCTATCTGGCCACTCTACCATAAAGGCCTGATTGTTGGTGTGCTGCAAAGATGGTTGTTCTTCTGGAATATTCTCCCATCTCCACAGAGGAACTCTGGAGCTAGGTTAGAGTGATCATTGGGTTCTTGGTCACCTCCCTGTGTTCTTGAGGACCCACAATGCTGCAGAAATGTTTTGGTACCCTTCCCCAGATCTGTGCCTCGATACAATCCTGTCTCGGAGCTCTACGGACAGTTCCTTCGACCTCATGGCTTGGTTTTTGCTCTGACATGCACTGTCAACTGTGGGACCTTATATAGATATACAGTATACTAATTAATATGTGTGAAATTAGTTTTGATTTAGACTGGACAATTATCATGAACCTGTCTCGGGACAGGGGCATGGGGGGATTTTTAAAATCTATTAACTTAAATTGTGAATAGATTAAGCTTTTCCTGTGGTTCATTTTCATGCCAGCCAGGTAGGCTTTTGACTGCCGTCATGACTCGTGACCGCCAGTGTGCCAGTAATACGGTCACTATAACAGCCCTAGGCACTGTAGCAACATAGACAAAATCATCACAGAATGTGCATGACAAACATATAGTACTGTAGCTTTTTGATGACGCTGGTGATTTCTGGAATGCGGATTTCTGGCTCAAGGACCCTGTATCCTCGTATCTCTCATCAAGTGGTGAGAGTACATAGTGTCCCTCAGGCCATATGCCCTCACCTGCCCTCTACCCACTCTGATAACATACCTCTCGAACCCCCTCCACCCTTCCTCTGCCCCCATTCCCCTTCCCCTCCCCTTTTTCTCTCTCTTCCATTCACTTGCTTTTAATCCCCAACCTTTACTCTTTCCCCACTCTCCACCTTCCAACCACAACCCCCCACACCACCACTCATGTTTCTCTATAGGTTTCAGGTGGGGGGTGGGGGGGTCTGCGGGTTAAGGAGAGTGGAACACACACTGGATTGAAGGGGTCATGCAGTGGTGCCTATAGTGAAAGAGTGGCCAAACCCTCTCTTCACATCTCCCGAATGAGTTTACCTCTGAAACATAAGATGGGAGCCTTGGAGGGACAATGGGGCTTTTGTTATGCAATCAGGGAGGGATGAAGTTCCCACAGTGATGAAAACTGGGGGTCAGAATGCATGGTGCTTGTGTGTCTGTGTTTATGTGTGTTTATTTGTAAATGGGGTAGCTGTTTCTGTATTTGGGGGTGCAGGTCAGGTCCAAAAGGGACCTTGTTCTGTCCAGAGGGGCAAACCAGGGAAGTAGTCACTGGGGGAAACACGGGTCTCCCCACATTCAATTATTAACCGGTGTCATGACGTTGTCCTGGGGGGTAGGTTTATGACAGTCATAAATACCTCTTCCCCCCTTTTTCCTCTCTCTACCCTACTGATGTTACATTTGCAAAACCCTTGGTTAACATAGAGATTCTGGGAACATCAGAAGGTGGAGAGAAAGGAACTATATTATGGTAATCAGACCAATTGAACATATGTGGTGGTACTTAATGAATATGATGTCAGTTCGGTTGTCATCTGAGACATTCTCATCAATGATAAGATGACATAAACTCTACAGTGGAAAGTCTACACATCAGAGTTATCAGATTCACATGGAATTGTTGTTCAATTTAAATGTTTGAATATTAAATGATTCGTGATGGGATGAAATGTGATTTTAGCTTCGAAAATGTGAGATTTGGGTTTTCATAAGATAGGGCTCTGCTCAATCAGTGGCCCACCCGTGTAAAGGGACATGGGCTATAAAACTTTTCAAACACGCCCTCCTCTCCCTTCCTATATAAGCCCTTGACGACAATGTAACCTCCTGTTCCGAGGATGTGAAGATGACGGTCCTATATCAGAATGGTTCAGATAATAACTACAGAACGAAGCCAACATCACTGTGAGCTTTGGTTGCGAATGGTATGAACTTTGAACTCTTATTCACTACAGAAGTGATACCTCCTAGCCGTTGAGTTAGCAACAGCCGCTGCAAACGAGGGTTAGGAAGGAACAGACAGAGTATCCTGTCTACCACACAACAACGTTACTACAACTTATTCAATTTACCAGCAGAGACATTCTTCAAGGGACAAAGGACTCAGGTTGGGCAACACGGCCTTCTATCTACCACCAACCTGCCGAAGCGCAGCTCAGAGTAAATATTTATTGCATTTTCCTTTTCCAAATGGGCGGTAATTTAGAATGCATAAGATACTGTATTTACGATAGCACAGCTTCATCCTTTGTTCCTCAGTCTTCCCGCTCTTTCACTCAACCCCAGCCCCTTTTCTTTTGTGGAACCAGCTGTCATATCTGTTCCGCCTGCTATGAAAGTTTTCCTTTATGACGGAATTTGTAATCAAGTTATGACTTAAATATGTGTATGTGTAATTCTGTGTGATTAGTTTGGTATTTAGTAAATAAATAATTAGACCCAACTTTGTATTGCTGATTCAACTTGTTAGCCAGGGTTCGTGCAGATAAATAAGAATTTACAACTTTCAGATGAGACTGAATTAAGATGACGATTAATATTGACTGCTATTGATGTAAAATATTACTAGGTCTTTAAGAGTTTATTCGGAAGATAACAGCTCTATAAATACTATTTTGTGGTGCCCGACTCTCTAGTTAATTACATTTACATGATTAGCTCAATCAAGTAATATTAATTACAGAGAAAGGAATGTATAGAATAGCATGTCATATCACATAATCCGGCATAGCCAAAGACACGACACCGGCCTATGTAAATTATAGAGGTGTTTTTGTTTATCATATGTCACCAAGAGCAACAGGAAAACACTAACATGTGAGCCCCACTTGCTGACTGTGCATCTTACAGTGAGCTCTCCCAGTGACCATAACTTGAGCATCTAAATGTGATTGAGGGTAAGAACGGATTACTGACACAAAATCCAGATCAGATCAAAATCCTCTCAAAGTTTTGCAGACAGGGGATTTGAAGAACGGAAAAAAAGAAGCCTCTTTTTGGAGAGTTTCCCTACCAAGACCCTTAGCATGTTGATTAATACATGGCTTATAAACTCAGCAAAAAAAGAAACGTCCCTTTTTCAGGACCATGTCTTTCAAAGATAATTTGTAAAAATCCAAATTACTTCCCAGATCTTCATTGTAAAGGGTTTAAACACTGTTTCCATGTTTGTTCAATGAACCATAAACAATTAATGAACATGCACCTGTGGAATGGTCGTTAAGACACTAACAGCTTACAGACAATAGGCAATTAAGGTCACAGTTATGAAAACGTAGGACACTAAAGAGGCCTTTCTACTGACTCTGGAAAACACTAAAAGAAAGATCCCCAGGGTCCCTGGTCATCTGCGTGAACGTGCCTTAGGCATGCTGCAAGGAGACACGAGGACTACAGATGTGGCCAGAACAATACATTGCAATGTCCGTACTGTGAGATGCCTAAGAGAGCACTACAAGGAGACAGGACAGACAGCTGAAAGTCCTCGCAGTGGCAGACCACGTGTAACAACACCTGCACATGATTGGTATATCCAAACATCACACCTGCGGGACAGGTACAGGATGGCAACAACAACTGCCCGAGTTACACCAGGAACACACAATCCCTCCATCAGTGCTCAGACTGTCCGCAATAGGCTGAGAGAGGCTGGACTGAGGACTTGTAGGCCTGTTGTAAGGCAGGACCTCACTAGACATCACCGGTAACAACGTCGCCTATGGGCACAAACCCACCTTCGCTGGAACAGACAGGACTGGCAAAAAGTGCTCTTCACTGACAATTCATAGTTTTGTCTCACCAGGGGTGATGGTCGGATAATTGTATGTTGGAAAAACACTTTGGAGTACTTTACATGAAATTATGGGCAGAAATGCTAATTCAACTTCATCTTTCAAGGCTCATTCATCACAAAACCTTTCGATATGACCAATTATTTGAATGACTATTTCAATGGCAAAGTGAGCAAACTCAAACATGAAATACCAACAACAGTGAGCCAACATTCATGCATAAAATACCTAATAATTAAAGAAAAACATTGTAATTATTGTAACTACTTTGAGGAAATGTGTACTTACTATGCCTGTGATATGTGGTTTCCCCACCTAGCTATCTTAAGATGAATGCACTAACTGTAAGTCTCTCTGGATAAAAATGACAAAAATGTCAAATGTACAGTAAATGTAAAATTAATCCTTTTTAAAAGATATGAGATCTCCTCTTCTCTCTACTGAGGAAGCTGGCTTGCTAGGAGCCCAAATGTCTCTCTGTGAACTCAAAAGGTCATTGGATAACAGGAATAAATGAAAATCACCTGGTTGTGACGGTATTCCTCGTGAGGTACTATGTATTTAAAAAATGTAGGTCCACTGTTACTTAAAATGATCAACACAGCCGTTCACAAAGGTTCATTTGAAAGGGATGTAAACACTGCACTCATTTGGCTTTTGTTTTAAAAAAGGATGCCACCCAGTGCTCTCACTTTGATAAACACAGATATTAAACTATTTTCAAAACTTCTGTCCTCCCGTCTCAAAACATGCATACCCAAATTGGTACATCCGAACCAAAGCGAGTTTGTTAAAAAACGATTATCCTCAGATAAGATATTACACATCTTACACGCTTCATCAGATACCAAAACTCCTTGGGCAGTTCTGTCTCTCGACGCAGAAAAAATCTTTGTCCAGTTTTGGAACATATGGGGCGGGGCTACAATTTCATTAATATGGTTATAATACTATATGCCAATCCCTCAGCCACGTCTTTTATTTATTTATTTTACAATAGAATAGATCAACTTTTCTACTATGGAGGATAGAAGATAACATAGGCTAGTGATTTTTCCTGTTTGTTACTCGTCTTGTTGGCATCTTCAAAGTGCACATCAGAATTAGGTAAGAAGGGCCGCACATCGTTGCATCCTTGACTTGCATGTTCTGTTAATATGAATTACCATAATCTAAATGTGATTTCTGGCATTCTAATCACCATGAGTGGAAACCCTGACACACACACATATATTGTTATTCTTTATGCATATACCTGTGTATATATATATATATGAGGTTTACATACACTTGGGTTGGAGTCATTGAAACTCGTTTTTCAACCACTCCACAAATTTCTTGTTAACAAACTATAGTTTTGGCAAGTCTGTTAGGACATCTACTTTGTGCATCACACAAGTCATTTTTCCAACAATTGTTTACAGACAGATTATTTCACTTATAATTCACAGTATCACAATTCCAGTGGGTCAGAAGTTTACATACACTAAGTTGACCGTGCCTTTAAACAGCTTAGACAATTCCAGAAAATGATGTCATGGCTTTAGAAGCTTCTAATAGGTTAATTGACATCATTTGAGTCCATTGGAGGTGTACCTGTGGATGTATTTCAAGGCTCACCTTCAAACTCAGTGCCTCTTTGCTTGACATCATGGGAAAATCAAAGGAAATCAACCAAGACCTCAGAAGAAAATTTGTAGACCTCCACAAGTCTGGTTCATCCTTGGGAGCAATTTCCAAATCCCTGAAGTTACCACGTTCATCTGTACAAACAATAGTACACCAGTAAAAACACGATGGGACCACGCAGCTGCCATACTGCTCAGGAAGGAGATGCGTTCTGTCTCCTAGAGATTAACGTAATTTGGTGCGAAAAGTGCAAATCAATCCCAGAACAACAGCAAAGGACCATGTGAAGATACTGGAGGAAACAAGCAAATTCACCCAACTTATTGTGGGAAGCTTGTGGAAGGCTACCTGAAACATTTGACCCAAGTTGAACAATTTAAAGGCAACTTCTGACCCACTGGGAATGTGATGAAAGAAATAAAAGCTGAGATAAATAATTCTCTCTACTATTATTGACACTTCACATTCTTAAAATAAAGTGGTGATCCTAACTGACCTAAAACAGGGAATGTTTACAAGGATTTAATGTCAGGAATTGTGAAACAGAGTTTAAATGTATTTGGCTAAGGTGTATGTAAACTTTCGACTTCAGCTGTGTATGGATGTAAATTGAAGTCTTTTTGTCTGTATTTTTTTTAATGTGATGCGACCCCAGGAAGACTAGCTGTCACCACTGGCGTTGGCGAATGGGGATTCTAATAACAACCATAAAATTATGTGTGATTTATGCTTATGTGGACATACCTTCAGTAAAATGAAGAGGCACGTAGCATTCTATAGGAAGTGATTGATGCCTTTTTATGTTAAAGCATTTCACTGGGTCATGCATTTTAATTGCATGGGAATCATGGTTGTTGTTTGCTCCCTGATCCTATCAGTTGACCTTTCAGAATGGTTTACCTCCCCAACATGCCCACAAAAGCAAATCTGGTTCACACTGGTTCTAATGCTGCATCCAAGCATTTCAAATAATGAAAAGTTGTCAGGCGTTTGGTTCAAGCCTCCAATTGCTGTTTGTTTTCACACCACAGAGTGGTAAAGAAGTGATAATGTTGCACCACTGAGGCACAGTAACACATGTTCAAGTGAGTGGAACTGAGCCCTGTACTATGAATTAGGTTGAGGATTTACTGAGGTAACTTTGGTCAACTCTGAGTTCAACTCGGGATAACCGGTCACACGAATGTGACTCACCTTTAAGCCAGGTACATTTCTATGGCAATGAATCATCAGAACTAACCTACTCTGGGACAGGCGAACTTCATTGATCCATTGATTCAAGTGTCTGAGCTGCCAGTTGAGGACACATTAATTCAGATTATCTTCCTCTCGCAAAGATATCATCCCCTTCACTTGAGGAAGATGACTTATTAAATATTGTATTAAACAAATGTTTTTTTGTGTTAAAATTGTCATGTTAAAACACCTATCACATTACACATTTAGTAATGAAAGATTGCATTCGAAAGTTCACCAGAGTAAAACTTTTGCATGACCTAATACAATTATTTGATCTATAGGAGTGGGGGGAAAGGTGCCCCTGCATTGATAAAGCCAGCTAGCTCTGTCTCACGTCAGAATTAGACATTCATCCATGTTTATCAAAAGTCAAATTTCAAAGTTGTTGCAAATGTCAAATTTCGAAGGGTTTAAGGTTAAGTTTAGGCATTAATTCAGAAATCTTAAGGTTAGGCATGAACTCCAAATGGTTAAGGTTTGTGATAGGCTTAAAACAAAATGTTGCATTGCTGGAATTGAACATGCAACCTTTCGATTCAGAGGTAGATGCCCATCTGTCATCCCTGTCCACAATGCCCTAGCAAAACTGAAACCTACTTGATGGTACCAGTGCTCACTGTTGCCCCTAGTGGCCGGTTTCTACATCATCTCCCGGCGTCCTCAGACATGGATGGTCGTCGAATAATGATTTATATCACGGGTGACCTGGCTGGATAAAGCATTGATTTGATGGCATTAAAGATGGCATTAATGATACACCTAGTAAAAGAAAGAATGCACTTCTAACACCCTATTTCACACCATAGCCTGCTAAATTTGCAAGATAACTTTTTGATTTTGGCACAAAAGAAAATGTGGCACTGATTCATCCATGGAATGATGGTTCAGCATTGTCTCAATGAAGTGTTCTGCATTAGAATAGCCATGTGCAACATGAATGTGCAGTTACAAACCCAGCTCGAGCAGGCTCGAGTAAGCGGTGGGTGCACAATCAATATCCACCTCCGTAATACGGATATAGCCTGAGCGGGAATCTGAAGCTAACTGAAGCGAGCTTGCTTTATAAAAGCCTGAATAGATCTACTGTACCTTGCTTCATAGTATACCACTCAGGTCGGTGACGTGCATGGATAAGGGTTACATTTTTACACTTAGCAGACGCTCTTATCCAGAGCGACTTAAAGTAGTGAGTGCATACATTTTCATAGTTCAATGTTTTATCTGTCTTGGATACCACCAAGTTAGATTTTAAAGACTCATAATAACTTACAGGACCTTTATACATATCACCTGCCAGTTCATCTAGTCTGTATTTTCTAGCCTCCAACATCACTGTGCTTAACACTTGTTTCACTTCACATGTTGACTTTCTAAAATGCTAATGCCATAATCATCATGTAAGACCAAGAGGTATGAGAGCTTTCCTGCTGTTCTTTTATAGATGTTTATAGAAACAGCCTACTTTGCCTCAATGCTAACTACAACAGTAAACACCATGCAGGCAGTGGCATGCAGTCATGGATGCCAAGGGAAGCCAGGCTTCCCCCAAAAATTCACCAATAAAAAAAATACGTATGTAGAATTTATCTTTCGTCTCTCTGTGTTTCATAATATTTCTTCAGGCTAAATGTATCTCACAGGAGAAAGCATCCGAGGGAGCGAAACAGCGCCCCTGTCTCAGCCATCTATCTGATGCTGTCTGGTCCAAACGAGTATGACATTGTTTACGCCCATAGCTTTGACAGCAAGGGAAGCCAGCTGATCTGGGTTCCCTTGACGAAAAAAGTATCAAATATTTTCCAATCAGCATTGAGCTAAACTGAGCGAGCTCAACTGTGAATGGTCCTGGCGCACCAAAAAAAAGTGTTTAGGGAAGCCAGTTTGGACTTGGCGTCACTCCTATCGAATCCCATTGAGAGCATATGTCATTGACAGAAAAATGTGCATTTTTGCAACTAGTTGTGTTGTTGTCCTCCGGTGGCCGGCCAGCCAGCTAGCTAAAATTGGCCCTTTCTTTAATTAGCCATAGATGGAGATAGGGATTTGGACTTGTGGGTTTACTTAATTCTCTGTACTGGCCAATGATTATAACGGCAACTCTGATCCAACTATTAATTCATACATTGTTGTGCCCCCGGCCTGAGAGAATGGAAGTTCTATATGTAGCTAGATGTAGAAGGCTAATGTTAACTAGCTAACGTTTACCATGAATGGATGTCAGCTTAGCGAGCAAGCATTTTAGCCAGTTAGCCTAGGACAACAAAAAATAAAAGCGTGTACTGTAAGAGATAGATCATTTTGTCAACATGAAAGAGGGGAAGATGGCATTGGCGCTTCTCTACAAGTAGGGTGAGTCAACATGTTTTTCTACTTGCATGAACACGCACACACATGCAAACAAAAATCAGAACCATGGACAGCCACATCATATTTAGCTTATGTTGACTGGACTAAATGGTTTTTGGTATCTTTTAGTTGTCACTGGCTTCCCCAGTGATTTTACCAAAACACTGCTACTGCATGCAGGTAGGAGATGGGATGCAAATGAAGACAAATGGATGTGAATCAATGTAAATTCCTTCCTCAGAAAATGACTGCATGCAAAGCGCAGACTGTAGAAAATGGGAGCAATGAGGACTTGCCTATGAAAGTGATTTGGAGAGGGAACACTGATGCTTGATGATCCTCACTTACCAGGCCCTGTTAGCAAGGCTCATGTAGAATTGTCAGAGTGTTTCATCTTGACACGTGATCTTTTTGTTTGTTGAGCAACACTACCACACATCTGGCAGGTAGCCTAGTGGTTAGACCGTTGGGCCAGTAACCAAAAGGTTCCTGGATCAAATCCCTGAGCTGACAAGGTGTCATTCTGCCCCTGAGCATGGCAGTTAACCCACTGTTTCCCGGGCACCAAAGATGTGGATGTCAATTATGGCAGCCCCCGCACTTCTCTGATTCAGAGGGGTTGGGTTAAATGCAGAAGACACATTTCAGTTGAATGCAGTCAGTGGTACAACTGACTAGGTATCACCCCTTTCATTTCCCATCCCTATGAACGGCAAAAATGTTCTGACTCTGAATTAAATAACTCCACCTCAAACACTTCATACAAAACACAATTCCCCTGGTGCACCATCAGCACTTGTCTTGTTGCCAACCAATACAGTACACAACCTTTACAGAGCTTCACTGTGATCCAAAGCAGGATTACTGGAAACTAAGGAGATGAACATGTTTGGTTGATGCATATAATCCTAGGGTTGGGTGGTTTAAGTGACTGATAAGATGCTTTGCTTACAGGGAGCAGAGGGACACAACTATTTGATTGAAACAAATCTTAAATTACCACAATCAAAATCTTGTCATTTAAATTAACTATTGGAAGGAACTTCAGGCTCCGCTTCTAAATCTGAAGAAACAATATGAATCTTGTCAAGTGATTTATAATGTAGTTTACCCTTCCTTTGGACAAGAGCCAAAAAGCGAGACCCAAAATCAAGATAATGGAAGGATTCGAAAAATACAGAATCCCATTTCTTTGATTTAGATCAAATATACAAAAGCAGGTTGGCATTTGTCATGAATCTCACACTGGAGGCAGCTCTGCAGTGGTCGATAGAAAGATATACTTCCGGCGCTGATGGAGATGGCTGCCTCGCTTCGCGTTCCTAGGAAACTATGCAGTTTTTTGTTTTTTTACGTGTTATTTCTTACATTAGTACCCCAGGTCATCTTAGGTTTCATTACATACAGTCGAGAAGAACTACTGAATATAAGATCAGCGTCAACTCACCATCAGTACGACCAAGAATATGTTTTTCGCAACGCGGATCCTGTGTTCTGCCTTTCAAACAGGACAACGGAATGGATCCCATGCAGCGACCCAAAAAAACGACTCCGAAAAAGAGGGAAACGAGGCGGTCTTCTGGTCAGACTCCGGAGACGGGCACATCGTGCACCATTCCCTAGCATTCTTCTCGCCAATGTCCAGTCTCTTGACAACAAGGTTGATGAAATCCGAGCAAGGGTAGCATTCCAGAGGGACATCAGAGACTGTAACGTTCTTTGCTTCACGGAAACATCGCTCACTGGAGAGACGCTATTGGAGGCGGTGCAGCCAGCGGGTTTCTCCACGCATCGCACCGACAGAAACAAATATCTTTCTGGTAAGAAGAGGGGCGGGGGCGTATGCCTTATGGCTAACGAGACATGGTGTGATGAAAGAAACATACAGGAACTCAAATCCTTCTGTTCACCTGATTTAGAATTCCTCACAATCAAATGTAGACCGCATTATCTACCAAGAGAATTTTCTTCGATTGTAATCACAGCCGTATACATCCCCCCCATGCAGACACATTGATGGCTCTGAACAAACTTTATTTGACTCTTTGCAAACTGGAATCCATTTATCTGGAGGCTGCATTCATTGTAGCTGGGGATTTTAACAAGGGTAATCTGAAAACAAGACTCCCTAAATTTTATCAGCATATCGATTGCGCAACCAGGGGTGGAAAAACCTTGGATCATTGTTACTCTAACTTCCGCGACGCATATAAGGCCCTGCCCGCCCTCCTTTCGGAAAAGCTGACCACGACTCCATTTTGTTGATCCCTGCCTACAGACAGAAACTAAAACAAGAGGCTCCCACGCTGAGGTCTGTCCAACGCTGGTCCGACCAAGCTGACTCCACACTCCAAGACTGCTTCCATCACGTGGACTGGGATGTGCGAGTTCATTAGAACGTGCGTTGAAGATGTCGTTCCCATAGCAACGATTAAAACATTCCCTAACCAGAAGCCGTGGATTGATGGCAGCATTCACGTGAAACTGAAAGCGCAAACCACTGCTTTTAATCAGGGCAAGGTGTAACATGACCGAATACAAACAGTGCAGCTATTCCCTCCGCAAGGCTATCAAACAAGCCAAGCGTCAGTACAGAGACAAAGTAGAATCTCAATTCAACGGCTCAGACACAAGAGGCATGTGGCAGGGTCTACAGTCAATCACGGACTACAAGAAGAAATCCAGCCCAGTCACGGACCAGGATGTCTTGCTCCCAGGCAGACTAAATAACTTTTTTGCCCGCTTTGAGGACAATACAGTGCCACTGACACGGCCTGCAACGAAAACATGCGGACTCTCCTTCACTGCAGCCGAGGTGAGTAAGACATTTAAACGTGTTAACCCTCGCAAGGCTGCAGGCCCAGACGGCATCCCCAGCCGTGCCCTCAGAGCATGCGCAGACCAGCTGGCCGGTGTGTTTACGGACATATTCAATCAATCCCTATACCAGTCTGCTGTTCCCACATGCTTCAAGAGGGCCACCATTGTTCCTGTTCCCAAGAAAGCTAAGGTAACTGAGCTAAACGACTACCGCCCCGTAGCACTCACTTCCGTCATCATGAAGTGCTTTGAGAGACTAGTCAAGGACCATATCACCTCCACCCTACCTGACATCTCCACCCCGCTGATCCTCAACACTAGGGCCCCACAAGGGTGCGTTCTGAGCCCTCTCCTGTACTCCCTGTTCACCCACGACTGCATGGCCACGCACGCCTCCAACTCTATCATCAAGTTTGCGGACGACACAACAGTGGTAGGCTTGATTACCAACAACGACGAGACGGCCTACAGGGAGGAGGTGAGGGCCCTCGGAGTGTGGTGTCAGGAAAATAACCTCACACTCAACGTCAACAAAACTAAGGAGATGATTGTGGACTTCAGGAAACAGCAGAGGGAACACCCCCCTATCCACATCGATGGAACAGTAGTGGAGAGGGTAGCAAGTTTTAAGTTCCTCGGCATACACATCTCAGACAAACTGAATTGGTCCACTCACACAGACAGCATCGTGAAGAAGGCGCAGCAGCGCCTCTTCAACCTCAGGAGGCTGAAGAAATTTGGCTTGTCACCAAAAGCACTCACAAACTTCTACAGATGCACAATCGAGAGCATCCTGGCGGGCTGTATCACCGCCTGGTACGGCAACTGCTCCGCCCACAACCGTAAGGCTCTCCAGAGGGTAGTGAGGTCTGCACAACGCATCACCGGGGGCAAACTACCTGCCCTCCAGGACACCTACACCACCCGATGTTACAGGAAGGCCATAAAGATCATCAAGGACATCAACCACCCGAGCCACTGCCTGTTCACCCCGCTATCATCCAGAAGGCGAGGTCAGTACAGGTGCATCAAAGCTGGGACCGAGAGACTGAAAAACAGCTTCTATCTCAAGGCCATCAGACTGTTAAACAGCCACCACTAACATTGAGTGGCTGCTGCCAACACACTGACACTGACACTGACACTGACTCAACTCCAGCCACTTTAATAATGGGAATTGATGGGAAATTATGTAAATATATCACTAGCCACTTTAAACAATGCTACCTCACATAATGTTACTTACCCTACATTATTCATCTCATATGCATACGTATATACTGTACTCTATATCATCGACTGCATCCTTATGTAATACATGTATCACTAGCCACTTCAACTATGCCACTTTGTTTACATACTCATCTCATATGTATATTCTGTACTCGATACCATCTACTGTATCTTGCCTATGCTGCTCTGTACCATCACTCATTCATATATCCTTATGTACATATTCTTTATCCCCTTACACTGTGTATAAGACAGTAGTTTTGGAATTGTTAGTAAGATTACTTGTTGGTTATTACTGCATTGTCGGAACTAGAAGCACAAGCATTTCACTACACTCGCATTAACATCTGCTAACCATGTGTATGTGACAAATAAAACTTGATTTGATTTGATTTAACTGGCACAGCCACAATCATAAAAATCTGATTTTAAACCTAACCCTCATCTTAAATTAAGACCAAAAAGGTCATTTTTGTTTGCATACATTTTTACGCTGTAGCCAATTTTGACTTTGCAGCAGAAAATCGCTCAATTCTGCCTCCAGGCAAGATTCATAACAATAAACAACCTGCTATACAAAATGCAGACAGCCAGTAAGCATGTTAAGAGTCATGAAAGTGGTGCCAAGTAGGCCACCAAATTAAATTGGTCATAATGTTTGAGATGGCTGAAAAATGGCTGCCCTTGAATGGCGAATGCTAAAATAAGGACATAAGGTGGACAGTCAAACCAGTTTTTAACTCAAACCACTGGGAGGCTTAGATACAGTTCATTCGGCAAAGTATTCAGACTACTTGACTTTTTCAACATTTTGTTACATTACAGCCTTATTCTAAAAATTGTGGGGGTTTTCTCATCAATCTACACACAATACCCCAATAATGACAAAGCAAAAACAGGTTTTTATAAATGTTTGCAAATGTATAAAAAAAACTATATATGACATTTTCATAAGTATTCAGACCCTATACTCTGTACTTTGTTGAAGCACTTTTGGCAGCGATTACAGCCTCAAGTCTCCTTGGGTATGACGCTAATGTTTAGCACACCTGTATTTGGGAAGTTTCTCCCATTCTTCTCTGAAGATCCTCTCAAGCTCTGTCAGGTACGATGGAGAGCGTCGCTGCACAGCAATTTTCAGGTCTCTCCAGAGATATTCGGTCGGATTCAAGTCCGGGCTCAGGCAGGGCCACTCAAGGACATTGAGACTTGTCCTGAAGCCACTCCTGCGTGGTCTTGGCTGTGTGCTTAGGGTCGTTGAACTGTTGAAGGTGAACCTTCGACCCAGTCTGAGGCCCTGAGCAGGTTTTCATAAAGGATCACTGTACTTTTCTCTGTTCAGCTGTCCCTCGATCCTCACTAGTCTCCCAGTCAGTGCTGCTGAAAAATATCCCCACAGCCTGACGCTGCCACCACCATGCTTCACTATATGGATGGAGCCAGTGTTTCTCCAGATGTGACACTGCATTCAATCTTGGTTTCAGACCACAGAATCTTGTTTCCCATGGTCTGGATGTCTTTAGGTGCCTTTTGGCAAACTCCAACAGGGCTGTCATGTGCCTTTAACTGAAGAGCGGCTTCTGTCAGGCCCCCATCATGAAAGGCCTGATTGGTGAAGTGCTGCAGCGATGGTTGTCCTTCTGGAATAATCTCCCAGCTCCAGAGGAACACTGGAGCTGTCAGAGTGATCGTCAGGTTCTTGGTCACCTCCCTGACCAAGGCCCTTCTCCCCCAGGTTTCTCAGTTTGGCCAGGCAGCCAGCTCAAAGAAGAGCCTTGGTTCCAAACTATAATTTAATGGAGGCCACTGTGGGACTACAATGCTGCAGGAATGTTTAGATAACCTTCCCCAGATCTGTGCCTAGACCCAATCCTTTCCTCAAAGCTCTAGACATTTCCTTTAAACTCATGGCTTGGTTTTTGCTCTGACATGCAGTGAACTGTGGGAACTTGTGCCTTTTCCAAATAATGTCCAATCAATACCACAGGTGGACTCCAAGTTATAAAACAGGATGCACCAGAGCTCAATTGCAAATACTATTGCAAGGGATTTGTGCAAAGAAAGTCTAAACCCATTTTCACATCGTTGACAGTCAAACCAAGTGTAGAGTATATTTATTTAATGAATTTTATAAGTCTAACTTGTTTAAGTCAAGGGGTCTGAATACTTCCCAATGTTATACCTTGCCACAGAAGTTGGTATAAGTGCCATTTGAAGACTGCATGGATTTCTGTGGTTACCCATTAACAGATTTTTCCCCAACAGTTCTAGCAAAAATTGCCCTTTGCTAAGCAGCCAATAGAAAACTCTGTAAGGGACACAATTGTTAACCAGTCATTTGAGAAAGACCCTCTGCATTGGATTTGTAAGACAGACAGAAAAGCCAATGAATGCCAAGCTTAGGAATTGACAGGATAAGTCAATTATATTAAATGTCATTTTATTGTACAAGGACATTAAATAATAATCATGACAAATACATTTCAAAGCTTTATTGAACCTGACATACAAAGAGATCTAAAAGCATCACTGACTTACATAAGTCACATGTTTACAATATAAAATGCAATAAGTTTATCACAAGTGTAGGCTACATCAAGCCTCTGACAAAGTATCCATTGCAGTTGCAGGATTAAGAATAGCACTGTTAAGGACACAAGTACCACAGATCAGACAAATATAGGCTGTTATTTTCCAATGCACCTCAAACAGTTGCTGATTTCCCCAGGCACAGCCAAAATGTACACAAGTTAAACTCTGTTGTCTGAAATCAGGAACAGTGGGACCAAGTGAAGCAAAGGAGTAGGGGCATTTCTTGAAATCAAGTTACACCCATTGACGCGCACCACTGGTCCGTGGCCATGTAGTTCACATTGGGGACAACAGTATCTAAAGCAAACCCTTTACCTCATTCTCCTAACCTGGCACACCAAGTCACCTCACCGGCCACGTTAATTATCCTTACCTGCCATGTAAACAAATGTCAAGAAACGGTCTCAACACCAGAACGGACAAATTCAGGGTGTTTTACCAGGAAAAGCATGCACCAATATGCTTCTCCTGATACCCAGAAACCCCATGAATTGCAGTCTGCAATTACACAATATTGAGTCAAAGAATAGAGTTTAATAGAGCCTCATGGCCTGCCTCCGTGGAGGCAACAGCCAGGTCACTAAAGAACCACTGCAAAATTAGACATCTTTCCAGGTAAGCAGGATGTCAGGAGATTACTTCAAAATTGGCCACAAGGGGCAACGGTGAGCACTATTACCATGAATTAGTCATGTGTTCAATCCCAGTGCCAGGCACTTTAAATGACTTAACCCTATCCCAAACCTTACCCATTTGTGAATTAATGCCTAAACCGTAAAGGTATATGGACAAATGTCCCATTCTGCATTGAGACAGCTTGTTGCCAAGCCATGGGCTTGTCCAGTGAGCAGAGTGTAGGCCTACGGTTTGAAGCAGCCAGGAGGAGCGAGCACAAAGAAAAGTGTTTTTGCCCGTGCCACCGAATCCCACAGCTTAGGTGCCAAATGGCTACCTTCCAAGAATTAATGTGCTCTTCGTAAAACATTTGCATATCTAGGCTGCCGATGTTAGTCTTGGCTTTTGTTCAGTGCAGATGAACACTCTAGAAGCAGCCCTGTAGGAGCGAGCCCACCACAGGGATGAGGAGCGTGAATGCACTGGACTGCAAGGTCACACTGGCTCCTTGAGGAATGGAGACGTTCGTGGTACTGACGTTCGTGGTACTGACGTTCGTGGTACTGACGTTCGTGGTACTGACGTTCGTGGTACTGACGTTCGTGGTACTGACGTTCGTGGTACTGACGTTGAGCATCGAGGAACTCGTGAAGTCAGCTTTGGTCACATTCGTAGGAAGGGACTGTGTGGTAGTGTTTTGCGCATGGACCTAAAACAAGAGCAGAGGGGCACGTCACTGACTGGGCATTGGCCAGATGGGAGAAACATAAAAAGTTTTAAACATTTGACAATAGGGACAATACATCTAATCACTTCCGTCCAACTCATTTCAAAGAGCAAAAACACATGCGTAAAGTTTAGATTTAGGCACACAGAAATGGGTGTGGCATAAGACAATCCTATGGCAATATGTTTTAACAATGTATTTAAATTAATACGCATGTTATTGGTGTTGAGAGGCATCACCTTTTGGGAAATGAGTTTCCCTAGTCTCGGCCTATAGGGTGACGGACAATATCCTGCAGTTGAATTTCGCAGGGGAGAGAAATAGTCGCTCTCAAATTACATAAACCTATCTGAAGTCATTTCACGTCAAGACTATCTGAAAGGAGGCATTACGGTGTCATGTCTCTTGACTCAAATTATGGCACACTAGTGCCAAATATTCTAAATGACTAACTGAAAACATCTGGAGGCCAATTACCCGCGCCAACATTAGTTTGTCAATGAGAAAATACAACATTTAGATTGAAACCGTAAAAAAAAAAACGGAATAGCCATTTTGAATGTTGCACCTGTTGAAATGCCTTTACTTTCCAGAATGGGTAGGTAACGTTATCCTAATGAAAACTGAGTAAACTTAAAATCAAACAAGCAACGAGTTTTGTTAGAAGAAACGCTCTTACCTGTGATGAAAAAAGCATGGCAAGGAGAATGAATCCAATGTAAACGGTCGTCATTTTGTTGGCTGTCTCTGTTCCAATTATGTACGGTGTGACTGCTTTGTCTATGGCTTTTCTCACTGCGAATGACTGCAGTATAAATGCAGGGGATTTTTATAACCCCCACCGATTGTGACGTCGGGTCAACAGTGCGAATCCCCAAAACCAACTGCCTATCCAGTCTCCCTGTCCCCCTATCCATAGAGATAGATAGAGGACTCTAGTCCCCCAAGCGCTATTGAGGACTTTCACCATTTTTAAGTAGTCAACTGGGAGGGACATCCTATAGGTTATGGAAGGATCACATAATTCTATACAGGTCGGCAGGCGGGATCAGCCAATAAATTACACTCATCACTCGCCTGCTACCACCTGGTTACTCAACCCTGCACCTTAGAGGCTGCTGCCCTATAGACATGGAATCACTGGTCACTTAATAATGGAACACTAGTCACTTTAATAATGTTTACATACTGCTTTGCTAATTTCATGTGTATTTATTATATTCTACTGTATTTCAGTTAACGCCATTCCAACATTGCTCATCCTAATATTTATATATTTCTCAACTCTATTCTTTTGATTTGTGTGTGTTGTTGTGAATTGTTAGATATTACTGCACTGTTGGAGCTAGGAACACAAGTGTTTCACTACACCCACAATAACATCTGCTAAATATGTGTATGTGACCAATGACATTTGATTTGATTTCATGAGCAAACATTACATAACTGCAGGTGGCAGTATATCTCCAACCTTGGCTTTTTGTTCAAACATCACACTCCTGGTGGCAGTACGCACCCTTTATGTTTACTTGCCAACTCAGAAGTAGTAGTTTAAGAACATTGACTACTTCAAAATGGAGATGGCCTCAATGGTGCTGCCTGTGCTTTCACAGATTCCATAATGGGACAATGATGGGATGTCTATTTAACTTTATGAGTTTATTTGAAACCTCCCATAAACCACACCACTGATGCTGCATTCATAACCAAGTGGGAATCCACATGAACGCCCCTCCAACTTGTAATTAATTACAAGTGGAAACTTGACTATAATTCCCTGAGCTCCAATTTCTTCCACATGCAGACCTCTGATGCCATGTACTTAGGAAATTACCTTGATAAATGTAACTATAATTTCTTTGCAATTATGATAGCGGCAGCCTACTTTTAGTTTATGGTTGACACAGTTTATTGGCCATTAGCCAAACGAATTCAAAGCATGTGAATGCATCCAACTGGTGTCTCCGACTTCACAACTGGTAATTACCACATTCACACTTGATTATGAATGCCGCATTAGGCCTCTTCCTTTACATCTTAGGGTGTGACATCAGTAACACAAATGGCCTGCATTTTTTATTTAACGGTCAGTGAATATTATAACAGGTTTATCATTTGAAAAGCTTGATACCATTATGGTCTCTCCTCCTCAGAGTTTATCACGGTTGTCCTCCCTGAATGTGATGGGGACATTTTCTACAATAGTAGGCCTATAGGTAGTCTAGCTTATTATGTTCAAAATAAAATATAATTTGCCTGATAAATGGCAACAACAAAAAATACTCTTATATCGACCTCTTCCGGTAAATATAAACTATTTACCACAATACTATTTCATTCATATGTCCTTTCAGTAGTGAATTGAAGAATGGTCAGATGACGTGAATGCTACGCTACAGGACTGTTTTGCTAGTGTTACCCTTTCTATGAGCTTATAATATAAACTACAACACGAAAGGTACTGTTTACTTTACTTTTAATCATGTCAGCACAAGTAACAGCCGTTTACAGCACTTTTTGTTCATTTTTCTTCCTCTCCCCAATTCACTTAATTAAACTATATTTCTTTATTACCCATGGGTTTCACCAGAGTACCCCTAGTGGCTGGAATACAACTGTATTAAGCCCCTTAAAACACCCCCTGCAAAAACTAAATGTTGGCCCAAATATTTCACTGGCCTCAAAAAACACAGAGGATCTATGTTCTGGTCTTGAGAACACCAGGGAAAACTGGGCTAACAGCCATACAACTATATAGACATGCCCAGTTTACCTTTATGGGCAAAGACGCAACCCCCACTAAATATTATCACACTTGGATTAGTAAAGGTAAACAAGAAAATATATACACCTCTGAGCATCTCTAGTTTGTATCCTGATAAGAGCTTGGCAGCCTTAAAGTGTTATAGGTTAAATGTCTCTGGGCCTCCTCTGCCAGGCTGAACGGCGGGGCAAGGTCATGGGTGACCCCAATGAATCAGTGTCCACTTCGTCATGAGATGATTGAGTCTCTGAGCCTTCAGCTGTTTCCATATTTACTCCCTCCTCTCCGGGCTCTCCCTGAGGACTGGTTGGCACTCCTTCACAGTGAAGTTTCTATCAGTCTGACCACGTTTCTCAATATTATCTGATACTAGCTGTGTGCTACTCTGTCGGCTCTCTTCATCCCTACGTGGCCTGTTGATGACTACTGGATAAGAATCCTCATCTGAGCTCTCAGACTCAGCGCTCTCTGCATTTTGCTGATTTTGCAACAGTTCACTTTGTTGAGGTTGGTGATGATCCCCTTCCTCTTCATCAGAATCCTCTTCCAGGTCTTCTTCTTTGGGGGCGTGGCTTGCCTAAAGATGACCTGTTGGGGAGGGCTCACCCTCACCTCGTTGGGCATGTCCCCTTGAAGCGGTTGTTAGAGTGCGTGCGTGGTTGACTATGTAGCCCTCCAGTCGCTGTATCTGCCGTCGTGGATGCTGACATTACTATTACTTTAAATAATTAACAATAACAATTTATAGTAAGAGAAAACAACAGACCATAATTCCTCTCGGGATAATTAACATTAGGCCTACCGATACACCAACTGGTAAGCTAATCACATAATGGTAAAAAATGGTAAGAGAACTAGTGAAGAAGGTTAACACTCTAGAAACAAATTACTTGTATTTACATATAACAATAGCAACAGGAATATTATAAACGTGAAATATGTGGTCAAAAGCAATGTTTCTCCCTGCAAAGGAAAAATGTTGTGGTCTCGGCCAAAGCCAACTGAAAACTAAGAAAAAAATGTTTTGTTTCTAATCTAACAATTGGCTGCCATGGGGAATAATCCAATACTAATTGGTAAAACATGAAAAACAACAGAGTTTACCGGAATCTCTAAATAAAAAATACTGGCAGATCAATCAATTATCCTTGTAGATCTAATTAAATTTAGCCCAATCGCTTGAATGCCCCTACAACTCATAATTACCAGTGGGTCTATCATCCCTGAGCCCCGACTTCTCCCACATGCTGACCACTGACATCACCTGTTAAGGAAATAACCTCGATAAAGGCATTTTCGGGGGAGCCAAGATGGCGTCGCTGTGAGAGGGAGCATTTTCTCTATTGTCCAAGCAACTTTGAGGGTTAGGTGGTTAACAGTCTAATATTGGCTATCAATGTAGCAAGAAACTAACTATAACTTGTTTTAGCTACATTTGGCAAGTTTAGTTTGTTTTTGTCAAGTTGAATGGGAAGAACACGACAGAAAGACAATAGAAGACGGAATATCCAAGCCTCACAAAAGATGGCAGGCATGCTAGCTAGCTAGCTACGACAAGAGCCAGAGCTGTGATTGAGGATGATTTCCACTCAGTTTCCGATTCACCTGGGTCAATAGAAGAAATTAGAGGTTCTGAATTAAATTAAAAAAGGAAAATCACCTGGTCCTGATGGCCTGTCAGTTGAATTCTATAGACAGTTTTGGGAGTTGCTCGAAGACCCTAATTGTTATGTTTCAAGGTTGCATTGAAAATGGTGAATACTTATTTTCCACCATAATTTGCAAATAAATTCATAAAAAATCCTACAATGTGATTTTCTGGATTTTTTTTTTCTCATTTTGTCTGTCATAGTTGAAGTGTACCTATAGATGAAAATTACAGGCCTCTCATCTTTTTAAGTGGGAGAACTTGCACAATTGGTGGCTGACTAAATACTTTTTTGCCCCACTGTACATATTACCTTAACTAACCGGTGCCCCTGCACAATGACCCTGTACCGGTACTCCCCTGTATATAGTCTCGCTATTGTTATTTTACTGCTACTCTTTAATTACTTGTTAGTTTTATTTCTTATTCTTATTCATATTTTTTATTTTTTATGTTACTGCATTGTTGGTTAGGGGCTCGTAAGTAAGCGTTTCCCTGTAAGGTCTACCTACACCTACTGCCAAAGGGGGCGGAGTCGCAGTCTACTGCAGAGATAGCCTGCAAAGTAATGTCATACTTTCCAGGTCCATACCCAAACAGTTTGAACTACTAATTTTGAAAATTACTCTCTCCAGAAACAAGTCTCTCACTGTTGCCGCCTGCTACCGACCACCCTCAGCTCCCAGCTGTGCCCTGGACACCATTTGTGAATTGATCGCCCCCCATCTAGCTTCAGAGTTTGTTCTGTTAGGTGACCTAAACTGGGATATGCTTAACACCCCGGCAGTCCTACAATCTAAGCTAGATGCCCTCAATCTCACTCAAATCATCAAGGAACCCACCAGGTACAACCCTAACTCTGTAAACAAGGGCACCCTCATAGACGTCATCCTGACCAACTGGCCCTCCAAATATACCTCCGCTGTCTTCAACCAGGATCTCAGTGATCACTGCCTCATTGCCTGTATCCGCCACGGAGCCGCAGTCAAACGACCACCCTCATCACTGTCAAACGCTCCCTAAAACACTTCTGTGAGCAGGCCTTTTTAATCGACCTGGCCCGGGTATCCTGGAAGGACATTGACCTCATCCCGTCAGTTGAGGATGCCTGGTCATTCTTTAAAAGTAACTTCCTCACCATTTTAGATAAGCATGCGCCGTTCAAAAAATGCAGAACCAAGAACAGATATAGCCCTTGGTTCACTCCAGACCTGACTGCCCTCGACCAGCACAAAAACATCCTGTGGCGGACTGCAATAGCATCGAATAGCCCCCGTGATATGCAACTGTTCAGGGAAGTCAGGAACCAATACACGCAGTCAGTCAGGAAAGCTAAGGCCAGCTTCTTCCGGCAGAAGTTTGCATCCTGTAGCTCCAACTCCAAAAAGTTCCGGGACACTGTGAAGTCCATGGAGAACAAGAGCACCTCCTCCCAGCTGCCCACTGCACTGAGGCTAGGAAACACGGTCTCCACCGATAAATCCATGATTATCGAAAACTTCAATAAGCACTTCTCAACGGCTGGCCATGCCTTCCGCCTGGCTACTCCAACCTCGGCCAACAGCTCCGCCCCCCCAGCTCCTCACCCAAGCCTCTCCAGGTTCTCCTTTACCCAAATCCAGATAGCAGATGTTCTGAAAGAGCTGCAAAACCTGGACCCGTACAAATCAGCTGGGCTTGACAATCTGGACCCTCTATTTCTGAAACTATCTGCCGCCATTGTCGCAACCCCTATTACCAGCCTGTTCAACCTCTCTTTCATATCGTCTGAGATCCCCAAGGATTGGAAAGCTGCCGCAGTCATCCCCCTCTTCAAAGGGGGAGACACCCTGGACCCAAACTGTTATAGACCTATATCCATCCTGCCCTGCCTATCTAAGGTCTTCGAAAGCCAAGCCAACAAACAGGTCACTGACCATCTCGAATCCCACCGTACCTTCTCCGCTGTGCAATCTGGTTTCCGAGCCGGTCACGTGTGCACCTCAGCCACACTCAAGGTACTAAACGATATCATAACCGCCATCGATAAAAGACAGTACTGTGCAGCCGTCTTCATCGACCTCGCCAAGGCTTTCGACTCTGTCAATCACCATATTCTTATCGGCAGACTCAATAGCCTCGTTTTTTCGGATGACTGCCTTGCCTGGTTCACCAATTACTTTGCGGACAGAGTTCAGTGTGTCAAATCGGAGGGCATGCTGTCCGGTCCTCTGGCAGTCTCTATGGGGGTGCCACAGGGTTCAATTCTCGGGCCGACTCTTTTCTCTGTATATATCAATGATGTTGCTGTTGCTGCGGGCGATTCCCTGATCCACCTCTACGCAGACGACACCATTCTATATACTTTCGGCCCGTCATTGGACACTGTGCTATCTAACCTCCAAACGAGCTTCAATGCCATACAGCACTCCTTCCGTGGCCTCCAACTGCTCTTAAACGCGAGTAAAACCAAATGCATGCTTTTCAACCGATCGCTGCCTGCACCCGCATGCCCGACTAGCATCACCACCCTGGATGGTTCCGACCTTGAATATGTGGACATCTATAAGTACCTAGGTGTCTGGCTAGACTGCAAACTCTCCTTCCAGACTCACATCAAACATCTCCAATCGAAAATCAAATCAAGAGTCGGCTTTCTATTCCGCAACAAAGCCTCCTTCACTCACGCTGCCAAGCTTACCCTAGTAAAACTGACTATCCTACCGATCCTCGACTTCGGCGATGTCATCTACAAAATGGCTTCCAACACTCTACTCAGCAAACTGGATGCAGTCTATCACAGTGCCATCCGTTTTGTCACTAAAGCACCTTATACCACCCACCACTGCGACTTGTATGCTCTAGTCGGCTGGCCCTCACTACATATTCGTCGCCAGACCCTCTGGCTCCAGGTCATCTACAAGTCCATGCTAGGTAAAGCTCCGCCTTATCTCAGTTCACTGGTCACGATGGCAACTCCCATCTGTAGCACGCGCTCCAGCAGGTGTATCTCACTGATCATCCCTAAAGCCAACACCTCATTTGGCCGCCTTTCGTTCCAGTACTCTGCTGCCTGTGACTGGAACGAATTGCAAAAATCGCTGAAGTTGTGTTAATCTGCAAAATTGTATTATTCGCCTACCTCCTCATGCCTTTTGCACACATTGTATATAGACTGCCCATTTTTTCTACTGTGTTATTGACTTGTTAATTGTTTACTCCATGTGTAACTCTGTGTTGTCTGTTCACACTGCTATGCTTTATCTTGGCCAGGTCGCAGTTGCAAATGAGAACTTGTTCTCAACTAGCCTACCTGGTTAAATAAAGGTGAAATAAATTAACAATTAAAAATAAAAATACACCTGTTCTATTCGGCGCGTGTGACTAATAAAATGTGATTTGATTTGAAACTTCCACATGTACATTTTTGTACATATTTTTCATTGCCAGAGTAATCTAGTGAATTTCATTTGTCATTTTAGCTAAAATAGGGCTATCACCTCAGTACAAACTTATTAGGCTAGTTGATATCGCAGCCAGACACCATTACTGTGTAGATATGCCTATTTCTCACATCAATACAGACACAAGGGCTTATTTGTTGGAGGTAGCCCTATTCAGAAACAAGAGGTAGTCTCTAGTGGAGCCTTCAAAACAACTTGGAAGTCGGTAATCTCTGACTTCTGACAGTGCGTTCAAGACAACTGAGAACTCTGGATAAAAGCGAGCTCAGACTGGGATTTTTTGTTTTGAACGCTCATCCAACTGGGAATTCCAACTCAGAAACTCTGGCATCTTTCTCATACCTGATGTCATGATTTGACCTCGTTTTTTCCCACTTCACCGGATTAACAGACACAATCAGTCACCATGCAATCCTTTGGCTATATATTTCTGTGGAGATTTATTTTGGTGAAAAGCAGGGTTGGATTTCAGGGGGTATGTGAGGATATAGGCCTAACCCTTGTTATAGAGACGGGCAAAAAGCATGTGACTGACCAGCTCAAATCAGTCTTATGAAGCTAAATTTGAAATTGTTTTTTTACATTGGATAAAAGCAGAGACTCAGACCTACGAAATTGTATGTTATACACTGCATTTTGAGGAACAATGGGAAAGTAATTCTGCTTTGAAAGATGATAAACTTGTAAACTCACTTTTGAGAAAAGGGCCTTTGAAAGTTTAGGTATCTACTGATGAGCTCTCCTTTGTCTACACCCATTCAGCATTGTTCACACCCTCTTAAGCCAGCCCCCCCCAAAAAAAAAAACCTCTAAGGGTTCACATGTGAGATCATGGTCTAAACAGTGAGTAGTGTAGTAAATATTAAGACTAAAAGTGGTAGTAGCCTACAATAAGGAGCACTTCCAGGTAAACAGAAAGTGTCCAGATAAAAATATGTTATAAATGTTAGATGACACTTACCCAGACACACTTGTCTAAATTGATGGGTTGTGTGAAAGTAATGCTATAACCCCCAGCCACATCCAGTGGTGAAAAAAGTACTAAATGGTCATACTTGAGTAAAAGTATAAATAATTTAAAATGCCTTATATTAAACCAGACGGCACAATTGTATTCTTTTTTTTGTATATATATTTTTTACTTGACGGATAGCCAGGGGCACACTCAGACCCAGTCTGAGGCCCTGAGCAGGTTTTCATAAAGGATCTCTGTACTTTGCTCTGTTCATCTTTCCCTCGATCCTCACTAGTCTCCCAGTCAGTGCTGCTGAAAAACATCCCCACAGCCTGACGCTGCCACCACCATGCTTCACTATATGGATGGAGCCAGTGTTTCTCCAGATGTGACACTGCATTCAATCTTGGTTTCAGACCACAGAATCTTGTTTCCCATGGTCTGGATGTCTTTAGGTGCCTTTTGGCAAACTCCAAGAGGGCTGTCCTCAAAGCTCTAGGCATTTCCTTTAACCTCATGGCTTGGTTTTTGCTCTTACATGCAGTGAACTGTGGGAACTTGTGTGCCTTTTCCAAATAATGTCCAATCAATACCACAGGTGGACTCCCAAGTTGTAGAAACAGGATGCACCAGAGATCAATTGCAAATACTATAGCAAGGGATTTGTTGCAAAGGAAATGTTATAACCCGTTTTCACATCGTTGACAGTCAAACCAAAGTGTAGAGTATATTTATTTAATGAATTTTGTTTAAGTCAAGGGGTCTGAATACTTCCCAATGTTACACCTTGCCACAGAAGTTGGTATAAGTACCATTTGAAGACTGCATGGATTTCTGTGGTGACCAATTAACAGATTTTTCCCCAACAGTTCTAGCAAAAATTGCCCTTTGCTAAGCAGCCAATAGAAAACTCTGTAAGGCACACAATTGTTAACCAGTCATTTGAGAAAGACCTTCTGCATTGGATTTGTAAGACAGACGGAAAAGCCAATGAATGCCAAGCTTTGGAATTGACAGGATAAGTCAGTTATATTAAATGTCATATTTTATTGTACAAGGACATTAAATATTAATCATGACAAACACATTTCAAAGCTTTATTGAACCTGACATACAAAGAGATCTAAAAGCATCACTGACTTACATAAGTCACATGTTTACAATATAAAATTCAATAAGTTTATCACAAGTGTAGGCTACATCAAGCCTCTGACAAAGTATCCATTGCAGTTGCAGGATTAAGAATAGCACTGTTAAGGACACAAGTGCCACAGATCAGACAAATATAGGCTGTTATTTTCCAATGCACCTCAAACAGTTGCTGATTTCCCCAGGCACAGCCAGAATGTACACAAGTTAAACTCTGCCGTCTGAAATCAGGAACAGTGGGACCAAGTGAAGCAAAGGAGTAGGGGCGTTTCTTGAAATCAAGTTACACCCATTGACGCGCACCACTGGTCCGTGGCCATGTAGTTCACGTTGGGGACAACAGTATCTAAAGCAAACCCTTTACCTCATTCTCCTAACCTGGCACACCAAGTCACCTAACCGGCCACGTTAATTATCCTTACCTGCCATGTAAACAAATGTCAAGAAACGGTCTCAACACCAGAACGGACAAATTCAGGGTGTTTTACCAGGAAAAGCATGCACCAATATGCTTCTCCTGATACCCAGAAACCCCATGAATTGCGGTCTGCAATTACACAATATTGAGTCAAAGAATAGAGTTTAATAGAGCCTCATGGCCTGCCTCCATGGAGGCAACAGCCAGGTCACTAAAGAACCACTGCAAAATTAGACATCTTTCCAGGTAAGCAGGATGTCAGGAGATTACTTCAAAATTGGCCACAAGGGGCAACGGTGAGCACTATTACCATGAATTAGTCATGTGTTCAATCCCAGTGCCAGGCACTTTAAATGACTTAATCCTATCCCAAACCTTACCCATTTGTGAATTAATGCCTAAACCGTAAAGGTATATGGACAAATGTTCCATTCTGCAGTGAGACAGCTTGTTGCCAAGCCATGGGCTTGTCCAGTGAGCAGAGTGTAGGCCTACGGTTTGAAGCAGCCAGGAGGAGCGAGCACAAAGAAAAGTGTTTTTGCCCGTGCCACCGAATCCCACAGCTTAGGTGCCAAATGGCTACCTTCCAAGAATTAATGTGCTCTTTGTAAAACATTTGCACATCTAGGCTGCCGATGTTAGTCTTGGCTTTTGTTCAGTACAGATGAACCCTCTAGAAGCAGCCCTGTAGGAGCGAGCCCACCACAGGGATGAGGAGCGTGAATGCACTGGACTGCAAGGTCACACTGGCTCCTTGAGGAATGGAGACGTTCGTGGTACTGGCATTCGTGGTACTGGCGTTCGTGGTACTGGCGTTCGTGGTACTGGCGTTCGTGGTACTGGCGTTCGTGGTACTGGCGTTCGTGGTACTGGCGTTCGTGGTACTGGCGTTCGTGGTACTGGCGTTCGTGGTACTGGCGTTCGTGGTACTGACGTTCGTGGTACTGACGTTCGTGGTACTGACGTTCGTGGTACTGACGTTGAGCATGGTCACATTCGTAGGAAGGGACTGTGTGGTAGTGTTTTGCGCATGGACCTAAAACAAGAGCAGAGGGGCACGTCACTGACTGGGCATTGGCCAGATGGGAGAAACATAAAAAGTTTTAAACATTTGACAATACATCTAATCACTTCCGTCCAACTCATTTCAAAGAGCAAAAACACATGCGTAAAGTTTAGATTTAGGCACACAGAAATGGGTGTGGCATAAGACAATCCTATGGCAATATGTTTTAACAATGTATTTAAATTAATACGCATGTTATTGGTGTTGAGAGGTATCACCTTTTGGGAAATGAGTTTCCCTAGTCTAGGCCTATAGGGTGACGGACAATATCCTGCAGTTCAATTTCGCAGGGGAGAGAAAATAGCTCTCAAATTACATAAACCTATCTGAAGTCATTTCACGTCAAGACTATCTGAAAGGAGGCATTACGGTGTCATGTCTCTTGACTCAAATTATGGCACACTAGTGCCAAATATTCTAAATGACTAACTGAAAACATCTGGAGGCCAATTACCCGCGCCAACATTAGTTTGTCAATGAGAAAATTGAACATTTAGATTGAAACCGTAAAAAAAAACCGGAATAGCCATTTTCAATGTTGCACCTGTTGAAATGCCTTTACTTTCCAGAATGGGTAGGTAGGTAACGTTATCCTTATGAAAACTGAGTAAACTTAAAATCAAACATGCAACGAGTTGTTAGAAGAAACGCTCTTACCTGTGATGAAAAAAGCATGGCAAGGAGAAGGAATCCAATGTAAACAGTCGTCATTTTGTTGGCTGTCTCTGTTCCAATTATGTACGGTGTGACTGCTTTGTCTATGGCTTTTCTCACTGCGAATGACTGCAGTATAAATGCAGGGGATTTTTATAACCCCACCGATTGTGACGTCGGGTCAACAGTGCGAATCCCCAAAACCAACTGCCTATCCAGTCTCCCTGTCCCCCTATCCATAGAGATAGATAGAGGACTCTAGTCCCCCAAGCGCTATTGAGGACTTTCACCATTTTTAAGTAGTCAACTGGGAGGGACATCCTATAGGTTATGGAAGGATCACAAAATTCTATACAGGTCGGCAGGCGGGATCAGCCAATAAATTACGCTCATCACTCGCCTGCTACCACCTGGTTACTCAACCCTGCACCTTAGAGGCTGCTGCCCTATAGACATGGAATCACTGGTCACTTAATAATGGAACACTAGTCACTTTAATAATGTTTACATACTGCTTTGCTAATTTCATGTGTATTTATTATATTCTACTGTATTTCAGTTAACGCCATTCCAACATTGCTCATCCTAATATTTATATATTTCTCAACTCTATTCTTTTGATTTGTGTGTGTTGTTGTGAATTGTTAGATATTACTGCACTGTTGGAGCTAGGAACACAACTTTTTCACTTGGCCTGCATTTTTTTATTTAACGGTCAGTGAATATTATAACAGGTTTATCATTTGAAAAGCTTGATACCATTATGGTCTCTCCTCCTCAGAGTTTATCACGGTTGTCCTCCCTGAATGTGATGGGGACATTTTCTACAATAGTAGGCCTATAGGTAGTCTAGCTTATTATGTTCAAAATAAAATATAATTTGCCTGATAAATGGCAACAACAAAAAATACTCTTATATCGACCTCTTCCGGTAAATATAAACTATTTACCACAATACTATTTCATTCATATGTCCTTTCAGTAGTGAATTGAAGAATGGTCAGATGACGTGAATGCTACGCTACAGGACTGTTTTGCTAGTGTTACCCTTTCTATGAGCTTATAATATAAACTACAACACGAAAGGTACTGTTTACTTTACTTTTAATCATGTCAGCACAAGTAACAGCCGTTTACAGCACTTTTTGTTCATTTTTCTTCCTCTCCCCAATTCACTTAATTAAACTATATTTCTTTATTACCCATGGGTTTCACCAGAGTACCCCCCTAGTGGCTGGAATACAACTGTATTAAGCCCCTTAAAACACCCCCCCCCTGCAAAAACTAAATGTTGGCCCAAATATTTCACTGGCCTCAAAAAAACACAGAGGATCTATGTTCTGGTCTTGAGAACACCAGGGAAAACTGGGCTAACAGCCATACAACTATATAGACATGCCCAGTTTACCTTTATGGGCAAAGACGCAACCCCCACTAAATATTATCACACTTGGATTAGTAAAGGTAAACAAGAAAATATATACACCTCTGAGCATCTCTAGTTTGTATCCTGATAAGAGCTTGGCAGCCTTAAAGTGTTATAGGTTAAATGTCTCTGGGCCTCCTCTGCCAGGCTGAACGGCGGGGCAAGGTCATGGGTGACCCCAATGAATCAGTGTCCACTTCGTCATGAGATGATTGAGTCTCTGAGCCTTCAGCTGTTTCCATATTTACTCCCTCCTCTCCGGGCTCTCCCTGAGGACTGGTTGGCACTCCTTCACAGTGAAGTTTCTATCAGTCTGACCACGTTTCTCAATATTATCTGATACTAGCTGTGTGCTACTCTGTCGGCTCTCTTCATCCCTACGTGGCCTGTTGATGACTACTGGATAAGAATCCTCATCTGAGCTCTCAGACTCAGCGCTCTCTGCATTTTGCTGATTTTGCAACAGTTCACTTTGTTGAGGTTGGTGATGATCCCCTTCCTCTTCATCAGAATCCTCTTCCAGGTCTTCTTCTTTGGGGGCGTGGCTTGCCTAAAGATGACCTGTTGGGGAGGGCTCACCCTCACCTCGTTGGGCATGTCCCCTTGAAGCGGTTGTTAGAGTGCGTGCGTGGTTGACTATGTAGCCCTCCAGTCGCTGTATCTGCCGTCGTGGATGCTGACATTACTATTACTTTAAATAATTAACAATAACAATTTATAGTAAGAGAAAAACAACAGACCATAATTCCTCTCAGGATAATTAACATTAGGCCTACCGATACACCAACTGGTAAGCTAATCACATAATGGTAAAAAATGGTAAGAGAACTAGTGAAGAAGGTTAACACTCTAGAAACAAATTACTTGTATTTACATATAACAATAGCAACAGGAATATTATAAACGTGAAATATGTGGTCAAAAGCAATGTTTCTCCCTGCAAAGGAAAAATGTTGTGGTCTCGGCCAAAGCCAACTGAAAACTAAGAAAAAAATGTTTTGTTTCTAATCTAACAATTGGCTGCCATGGGGAATAATCCAATACTAATTGGTAAAACATGAAAAACAACAGAGTTTACCGGAATCTCTAAATAAAAAATACTGGCAGATCAATCAATTATCCTTGTAGATCTAATTAAATTTAGCCCAATCGCTTGAATGCCCCTACAACTCATAATTACCAGTGGGTCTATCATCCCTGAGCCCCGACTTCTCCCACATGCTGACCACTGACATCACCTGTTAAGGAAATAACCTCGATAAAGGCATTTTCGGGGGAGCCAATATGGCGTCGCTGTGAGAGGGAGCATTTTCTCTATTGTCCAAGCAACTTTGAGGGTTAGGTGGTTAACAGTCTAATATTGGCTATCAATGTAGCAAGAAACTAACTATAACTTGTTTTAGCTACATTTGGCAAGTTTAGTTTGTTTTTGTCAAGTTGAATGGGAAGAACACGACAGAAAGACAATAGAAGACGGAATATCCAAGCCTCACAAAAGATGGCAGGCATGCTAGCTAGCTAGCTACGACAAGAGCCAGAGCTGTGATTGAGGATGATTTCCACTCAGTTTCCGATTCACCTGGGTCAATAGAAGAAATTAGAGGTTCTGAATTAAATTAAAAAAGGAAAATCACCTGGTCCTGATGGCCTGTCAGTTGAATTCTATAGACAGTTTTGGGAGTTGCTCGAAGACCCTAATTGTTATGTTTCAAGGTTGCATTGAAAATGGTGAATACTTATTTTCCACCATAATTTGCAAATAAATTCATAAAAAATCCTACAATGTGATTTTCTGGATTTTTTTTTCTCATTTTGTCTGTCATAGTTGAAGTGTACCTATAGATGAAAATGACAGGCCTCTCATCTTTTTAAGTGGGAGAACTTGCACAATTGGTGGCTGACTAAATACTTTTTTGCCCCACTGTACATATTACCTTAAATAACCGGTGCCCCTGCACAATGACCCTGTACCGGTACTCCCCTGTATATAGTCTCGCTATTGTTATTTTACTGCTACTCTTTAATTACTTGTTAGTTTTATTTCTTATTCTTATTCATATTTTTTTATTTTTTATGTCACTGCATTGTTGGTTAGGGGCTCGTAAGTAAGCGTTTCCCTGTAAGGTCTACCTACACCTACTGCCAAAGGGGGCGGAGTCGCAGTTTACTGCAGAGATAGCCTGCAAAGTAATGTCATACTTTCCAGGTCCATACCCAAACAGTTTGAACTACTAATTTTGAAAATTACTCTCTCCAGAAACAAGTCTCTCACTGTTGCCGCCTGCTACCGACCACCCTCAGCTCCCAGCTGTGCCCTGGACACCATTTGTGAATTGATCGCCCCCCATCTAGCTTCAGAGTTTGTTCTGTTAGGTGACCTAAACTGGGATATGCTTAACACCCCGGCAGTCCTACAATCTAAGCTAGATGCCCTCAATCTCACTCAAATCATCAAGGAACCCACCAGGTACAACCCTAACTCTGTAAACAAGGGCACCCTCATAGACGTCATCCTGACCAACTGGCCCTCCAAATATACCTCCGCTGTCTTCAACCAGGATCTCAGCGATCACTGCCTCATTGCCTGTATCCGCCACGGAGCCGCAGTCAAAAGACCACCCCTCATCTCTGTCAAACGCTCCCTAAAACACTTCTGTGAGCAGGCCTTTTTAATCGACCTGGCCCGGGTATCCTGGAAGGACATTGACCTCATCCCGTCAGTTGAGGATGCCTGGTCATTCTTTAAAAGTAACTTCCTCACCATTTTAGATAAGCATGCTCCGTTCAAAAAATGCAGAACCAAGAACAGATATAGCCCTTGGTTCACTCCAGACCTGACTGCCCTCGACCAGCACAAAAACATCCTGTGGCGGACTGCAATAGCATCGAATAGCCCCCGTGATATGCAACTGTTCAGGGAAGTCAGGAACCAATACACGCAGTCAGTCAGGAAAGCTAAGGCCAGCTTCTTCAGGCAGAAGTTTGCATCCTGTAGCTCCAACTCCAAAAAGTTCTGGGACACTGTGAAGTCCATGGAGAACAAGAGCACCTCCTCCCAGCTGCCCACTGCACTGAGGCTAGGAAACACGGTCTCCACCGATAAATCCATGATTATCGAAAACTTCAATAAGCACTTCTCAACGGCTGGCCATGCCTTCCGCCTGGCTACTCCAACCTCGGCCAACA
The DNA here is from genome assembly GCF_023373465.1 of Oncorhynchus keta. Taxonomy (NCBI): domain Eukaryota; kingdom Metazoa; phylum Chordata; class Actinopteri; order Salmoniformes; family Salmonidae; genus Oncorhynchus; species Oncorhynchus keta. Next base: position 15,175,613 of record NC_068449.1, on the reverse strand, counting down.
GCTCCGCCCCCCCCCCCCCGCAGCTCCTCACCCAAGCCTCTCCAGGTTCTCCTTTACCCAAATCCAGATAGCAGATGTTCTGAAAGAGCTGCAAAACCTGGACCCGTACAAATCATCTGGGCTTGACAATCTGGACCCTCTATTTCTGAAACTATCTGCCGCCATTGTCGCAACCCCTATTACCAGCCTGTTCAACCTCTCTTTCATATCGTCTGAGATCCCCAAGGATTGGAAAGCTGCCGCAGTCATCCCCCTCTTCAAAGGGGGAGACACCCTGGACCCAAACTGTTATAGACCTATATCCATCCTGCCCTGCCTATCTAAGGTCTTCGAAAGCCAAGTCAACAAACAGGTCACTGACCATCTCGAATCCCACCGTACCTTCTCCGCTGTGCAATCTGGTTTCCGAGCCGGTCACGTGTGCACCTCAGCCACACTCAAGGTACTAAACGATATCATAACCGCCATCGATAAAAGACAGTACTGTGCAGCCGTCTTCATCGACCTCGCCAAGGCTTTCGACTCTGTCAATCACCATATTCTTATCGGCAGACTCAATAGCCTCGTTTTTCGGATGACTGCCTTGCCTGGTTCACCAATTACTTTGCGGACAGAGTTCAGTGTGTCAAATCGGAGGGCATGCTGTCCGGTCCTCTGGCAGTCTCTATGGGGGTGCCACAGGGTTCAATTCTCGGGCCGACTCTTTTCTCTGTATATATCAATGATGTTGCTGTTGCTGCGGGCGATTCCCTGATCCACCTCTACGCAGACGACACCATTCTATATACTTTCGGCCCGTCATTGGACACTGTGCTATCTAACCTCCAAACGAGCTTCAATGCCATACAGCACTCCTTCCGTGGCCTCCAACTGCTCTTAAACGCGAGTAAAACCAAATGCATGCTTTTCAACCGATCGCTGCCTGCACCCGCATGCCCGACTAGCATCACCACCCTGGATGGTTCCGACCTTGAATATGTGGACATCTATAAGTACCTAGGTTTCTGGCTAGACTGCAAACTCTCCTTCCAGACTCACATCAAACATCTCCAATCGAAAATCAAATCAAGAGTCGGCTTTCTATTCCGCAACAAAGCCTCCTTCACTCACGCTGCCAAGCTTACCCTAGTAAAACTGACTATCCTACCGATCCTCGACTTCGGCGATGTCATCTACAAAATGGCTTCCAACACTCTACTCAGCAAACTGGATGCAGTCTATCACAGTGCCATCCGTTTTGTCACTAAAGCACCTTATACCACCCACCACTGCGACTTGTATGCTCTAGTCGGCTGGCCCTCACTACATATTCGTCGCCAGACCCTCTGGCTCCAGGTCATCTACAAGTCCATGCTAGGTAAAGCTCCGCCTTATCTCAGTTCACTGGTCACGATGGCAACTCCCATCCGTAGCACGCGCTCCAGCAGGTGTATCTCACTGATCATCCCTAAAGCCAACACCTCATTTGGCCGCCTTTCGTTCCAGTACTCTGCTGCCTGTGACTGGAACGAATTGCAAAAATCGCTGAAGTTGTGTTAATCTGCAAAATTGTATTATTCGCCTACCTCCTCATGCCTTTTGCACACATTGTATATAGACTGCCCATTTTTTCTACTGTGTTATTGACTTGTTAATTGTTTACTCCATGTGTAACTCTGTGTTGTCTGTTCACACTGCTATGCTTTATCTTGGCCAGGTCGCAGTTGCAAATGAGAACTTGTTCTCAACTAGCCTACCTGGTTAAATAAAGGTGAAATAAATAAAAAATTAAAAATAAAAATACACCTGTTCTATTCGGCGCGTGTGACTAATAAAATGTGATTTGATTTGAAACTTCCACATGTACATTTTTGTACATATTTTTCATTGCCAGAGTAATCTAGTGAATTTCATTTGTCATTTTAGCTAAAATAGGGCTATCACCTCAGTACAAACTTATTAGGCTAGTTGATATCGCAGCCAGACACCATTACTGTGTAGATATGCCTATTTCTCACATCAATACAGACACAAGGGCTTATTTGTTGGAGGTAGCCCTATTCAGAAACAAGAGGTAGTCTCTAGTGGAGCCTTCAAAACAACTTGGAAGTCGGTAATCTCTGACTTCCGACAGTGCGTTCAAGACAACTGAGAACTCTGGATAAAAGCGAGCTCAGACTGGGATTTTTTGTTTTGAACGCTCATCCAACTGGGAATTCCAACTCAGAAACTCTGGCATCTTTCTCATACCTGATGTCATGATTTGACCTCGTTTTTCCCCACTTCACCGGATTAACAGACACAATCAGTCACCATGCAATCCTTTGGCTATATATTTCTGTGGAGATTTATTTTGGTGAAAAGCAGGGTTGGATTTCAGGGGTATGTGAGGATATAGGCCTAACCCTTGTTATAGAGACGGGCAAAAGCATGTGACTGACCAGCTCAAATCAGTCTTATGAAGCTAAATTTGAAATTGTTTTTTTACATTGGATAAAAGCAGAGACTCAGACCTACGAAATTGTATGTTATACACTGCATTTTGAGGAACAATGGGAAAGTAATTCTGCTTTGAAAGATGATAAACTTGTAAACTCACTTTTGAGAAAAGGGCCTTTGAAAGTTTAGGTATCTACTGATGAGCTCTCCTTTGTCTACACCCATTCAGCATTGTTCACACCCTCTTAAGCCAGCCCCCCCCAAAAAAAAAACCTCTAAGGGTTCACATGTGAGATCATGGTCTAAACAGTGAGTAGTGTAGTAAATATTAAGACTAAAAGTGGTAGTAGCCTACAATAAGGAGCACTTCCAGGTAAACAGAAAGTGTCCAGATAAAAATATGTTATAAATGTTAGATGACACTTACCCAGACACACTTGTCTAAATTGATGGGTTGTGTGAAAGTAATGCTATAACCCCCAGCCACATCCAGTGGTGAAAAAAGTACTAAATGGTCATACTTGAGTAAAAGTATAAATAATTTAAAATGCCTTATATTAAACCAGACGGCACAATTGTATTCTTTTTTTTGTATATATATTTTTTTACTTGACGGATAGCCAGGGGCACACTCAGACCCAGTCTGAGGCCCTGAGCAGGTTTTCATAAAGGATCTCTGTACTTTGCTCTGTTCATCTTTCCCTCGATCCTCACTAGTCTCCCAGTCAGTGCTGCTGAAAAACATCCCCACAGCCTGACGCTGCCACCACCATGCTTCACTATATGGATGGAGCCAGTGTTTCTCCAGATGTGACACTGCATTCAATCTTGGTTTCAGACCACAGAATCTTGTTTCCCATGGTCTGGATGTCTTTAGGTGCCTTTTGGCAAACTCCAAGAGGGCTGTCCTCAAAGCTCTAGGCATTTCCTTTAACCTCATGGCTTGGTTTTTGCTCTTACATGCAGTGAACTGTGGGAACTTGTGTGCCTTTTCCAAATAATGTCCAATCAATACCACAGGTGGACTCCCAAGTTGTAGAAACAGGATGCACCAGAGATCAATTGCAAATACTATAGCAAGGGATTTGTTGCAAAGGAAATGTTATAACCCGTTTTCACATCGTTGACAGTCAAACCAAAGTGTAGAGTATATTTATTTAATGAATTTTGTTTAAGTCAAGGGGTCTGAATACTTCCCAATGTTACACCTTGCCACAGAAGTTGGTATAAGTACCATTTGAAGACTGCGGTGACCAATTAACAGATTTTTCCCCAACAGTTCTAGCAAAAATTGCCCTTTGCTAAGCAGCCAATAGAAAACTCTGTAAGGCACACAATTGTTAACCAGTCATTTGAGAAAGACCTTCTGCATTGGATTTGTAAGACAGACGGAAAAGCCAATGAATGCCAAGCTTTGGAATTGACAGGATAAGTCAGTTATATTAAATGTCATATTTTATTGTACAAGGACATTAAATATTAATCATGACAAACACATTTCAAAGCTTTATTGAACCTGACATACAAAGAGATCTAAAAGCATCACTGACTTACATAAGTCACATGTTTACAATATAAAATTCAATAAGTTTATCACAAGTGTAGGCTACATCAAGCCTCTGACAAAGTATCCATTGCAGTTGCAGGATTAAGAATAGCACTGTTAAGGACACAAGTGCCACAGATCAGACAAATATAGGCTGTTATTTTCCAATGCACCTCAAACAGTTGCTGATTTCCCCAGGCACAGCCAGAATGTACACAAGTTAAACTCTGCCGTCTGAAATCAGGAACAGTGGGACCAAGTGAAGCAAAGGAGTAGGGGCGTTTCTTGAAATCAAGTTACACCCATTGACGCGCACCACTGGTCCGTGGCCATGTAGTTCACGTTGGGGACAACAGTATCTAAAGCAAACCCTTTACCTCATTCTCCTAACCTGGCACACCAAGTCACCTAAACGGCCACGTTAATTATCCTTACCTGCCATGTAAACAAATGTCAAGAAACGGTCTCAACACCAGAACGGACAAATTCAGGGTGTTTTACCAGGAAAAGCATGCACCAATATGCTTCTCCTGATACCCAGAAACCCCATGAATTGCGGTCTGCAATTACACAATATTGAGTCAAAGAATAGAGTTTAATAGAGCCTCATGGCCTGCCTCCATGGAGGCAACAGCCAGGTCACTAAAGAACCACTGCAAAATTAGACATCTTTCCAGGTAAGCAGGATGTCAGGAGATTACTTCAAAATTGGCCACAAGGGGCAACGGTGAGCACTATTACCATGAATTAGTCATGTGTTCAATCCCAGTGCCAGGCACTTTAAATGACTTAATCCTATCCCAAACCTTACCCATTTGTGAATTAATGCCTAAACCGTAAAGGTATATGGACAAATGTTCCATTCTGCAGTGAGACAGCTTGTTGCCAAGCCACGGGCTTGTCCAGTGAGCAGAGTGTAGGCCTACGGTTTGAAGCAGCCAGGAGGAGCGAGCACAAAGAAAAGTGTTTTTGCCCGTGCCACCGAATCCCACAGCTTAGGTGCCAAATGGCTACCTTCCAAGAATTAATGTGCTCTTTGTAAAACATTTGCACATCTAGGCTGCCGATGTTAGTCTTGGCTTTTGTTCAGTACAGATGAACCCTCTAGAAGCAGCCCTGTAGGAGCGAGCCCACCACAGGGATGAGGAGCGTGAATGCACTGGACTGCAAGGTCACACTGGCTCCTTGAGGAATGGAGACGTTCGTGGTACTGGCATTCGTGGTACTGGCGTTCGTGGTACTGGCGTTCGTGGTACTGGCGTTCGTGGTACTGGCGTTCGTGGTACTGGCGTTCGTGGTACTGGCGTTCGTGGTACTGGCGTTCGTGGTACTGGCGTTCGTGGTACTGACGTTCGTGGTACTGACGTTCGTGGTACTGACGTTGAGCATGGTCACATTCGTAGGAAGGGACTGTGTGGTAGTGTTTTGCGCATGGACCTAAAACAAGAGCAGAGGGGCACGTCACTGACTGGGCATTGGCCAGATGGGAGAAACATAAAAAGTTTTAAACATTTGACAATACATCTAATCACTTCCGTCCAACTCATTTCAAAGAGCAAAAACACATGCGTAAAGTTTAGATTTAGGCACACAGAAATGGGTGTGGCATAAGACAATCCTATGGCAATATGTTTTAACAATGTATTTAAATTAATACGCATGTTATTGGTGTTGAGAGGTATCACCTTTTGGGAAATGAGTTTCCCTAGTCTAGGCCTATAGGGTGACGGACAATATCCTGCAGTTCAATTTCGCAGGGGAGAGAAAATAGCTCTCAAATTACATAAACCTATCTGAAGTCATTTCACGTCAAGACTATCTGAAAGGAGGCATTACGGTGTCATGTCTCTTGACTCAAATTATGGCACACTAGTGCCAAATATTCTAAATGACTAACTGAAAACATCTGGAGGCCAATTACCCGCGCCAACATTAGTTTGTCAATGAGAAAATTGAACATTTAGATTGAAACCGTAAAAAAAAAAACCGGAATAGCCATTTACAATGTTGCACCTGTTGAAATGCCTTTACTTTCCAGAATGGGTAGGTAGGTAACGTTATCCTTATGAAAACTGAGTAAACTTAAAATCAAACATGCAACGAGTTGTTAGAAGAAACGCTCTTACCTGTGATGAAAAAAGCATGGCAAGGAGAAGGAATCCAATGTAAACAGTCGTCATTTTGTTGGCTGTCTCTGTTCCAATTATGTACGGTGTGACTGCTTTGTCTATGGCTTTTCTCACTGCGAATGACTGCAGTATAAATGCAGGGGATTTTTATAACCCCACCGATTGTGACGTCGGGTCAACAGTGCGAATCCCCAAAACCAACTGCCTATCCAGTCTCCCTGTCCCCCTATCCATAGAGATAGATAGAGGACTCTAGTCCCCCAAGCGCTATTGAGGACTTTCACCATTTTTAAGTAGTCAACTGGGAGGGACATCCTATAGGTTATGGAAGGATCACAAAATTCTATACAGGTCGGCAGGCGGGATCAGCCAATAAATTACGCTCATCACTCGCCTGCTACCACCTGGTTACTCAACCCTGCACCTTAGAGGCTGCTGCCCTATAGACATGGAATCACTGGTCACTTAATAATGGAACACTAGTCACTTTAATAATGTTTACATACTGCTTTGCTAATTTCATGTGTATTTATTATATTCTACTGTATTTCAGTTAACGCCATTCCAACATTGCTCATCCTAATATTTATATATTTCTCAACTCTATTCTTTTGATTTGTGTGTGTTGTTGTGAATTGTTAGATATTACTGCACTGTTGGAGCTAGGAACACAACTTTTTCACTTGGCCTGCATTTTTTTATTTAACGGTCAGTGAATATTATAACAGGTTTATCATTTGAAAAGCTTGATACCATTATGGTCTCTCCTCCTCAGAGTTTATCACGGTTGTCCTCCCTGAATGTGATGGGGACATTTTCTACAATAGTAGGCCTATAGGTAGTCTAGCTTATTATGTTCAAAATAAAATATAATTTGCCTGATAAATGGCAACAACAAAAATACTCTTATATCGACCTCTTCCGGTAAATATAAACTATTTACCACAATACTATTTCATTCATATGTCCTTTCAGTAGTGAATTGAAGAATGGTCAGATGACGTGAATGCTACGCTACAGGACTGTTTTGCTAGTGTTACCCTTTCTATGAGCTTATAATATAAACTACAACACGAAAGGTACTGTTTACTTTACTTTTAATCATGTCAGCACAAGTAACAGCCGTTTACAGCACTTTTTGTTCATTTTTCTTCCTCTCCCCAATTCACTTAATTAAACTATATTTCTTTATTACCCATGGGTTTCACCAGAGTACCCCCTAGTGGCTGGAATACAACTGTATTAAGCCCCTTAAAACACCCCCCCTGCAAAAACTAAATGTTGGCCCAAATATTTCACTGGCCTCAAAAAAACACAGAGGATCTATGTTCTGGTCTTGAGAACACCAGGGAAAACTGGGCTAACAGCCATACAACTATATAGACATGCCCAGTTTACCTTTATGGGCAAAGACGCAACCCCCACTAAATATTATCACACTTGGATTAGTAAAGGTAAACAAGAAAATATATACACCTCTGAGCATCTCTAGTTTGTATCCTGATAAGAGCTTGGCAGCCTTAAAGTGTTATAGGTTAAATGTCTCTGGGCCTCCTCTGCCAGGCTGAACGGCGGGGCAAGGTCATGGGTGACCCCAATGAATCAGTGTCCACTTCGTCATGAGATGATTGAGTCTCTGAGCCTTCAGCTGTTTCCATATTTACTCCCTCCTCTCCGGGCTCTCCCTGAGGACTGGTTGGCACTCCTTCACAGTGAAGTTTCTATCAGTCTGACCACGTTTCTCAATATTATCTGATACTAGCTGTGTGCTACTCTGTCGGCTCTCTTCATCCCTACGTGGCCTGTTGATGACTACTGGATAAGAATCCTCATCTGAGCTCTCAGACTCAGCGCTCTCTGCATTTTGCTGATTTTGCAACAGTTCACTTTGTTGAGGTTGGTGATGATCCCCTTCCTCTTCATCAGAATCCTCTTCCAGGTCTTCTTCTTTGGGGGCGTGGCTTGCCTAAAGATGACCTGTTGGGGAGGGCTCACCCTCACCTCGTTGGGCATGTCCCCTTGAAGCGGTTGTTAGAGTGCGTGCGTGGTTGACTATGTAGCCCTCCAGTCGCTGTATCTGCCGTCGTGGATGCTGACATTACTATTACTTTAAATAATTAACAATAACAATTTATAGTAAGAGAAAACAACAGACCATAATTCCTCTCAGGATAATTAACATTAGGCCTACCGATACACCAACTGGTAAGCTAATCACATAATGGTAAAAAATGGTAAGAGAACTAGTGAAGAAGGTTAACACTCTAGAAACAAATTACTTGTATTTACATATAACAATAGCAACAGGAATATTATAAACGTGAAATATGTGGTCAAAAGCAATGTTTCTCCCTGCAAAGGAAAAATGTTGTGGTCTCGGCCAAAGCCAACTGAAAACTAAGAAAAAAATGTTTTGTTTCTAATCTAACAATTGGCTGCCATGGGGAATAATCCAATACTAATTGGTAAAACATGAAAAACAACAGAGTTTACCGGAATCTCTAAATAAAAAATACTGGCAGATCAATCAATTATCCTTGTAGATCTAATTAAATTTAGCCCAATCGCTTGAATGCCCCTACAACTCATAATTACCAGTGGGTCTATCATCCCTGAGCCCCGACTTCTCCCACATGCTGACCACTGACATCACCTGTTAAGGAAATAACCTCGATAAAGGCATTTTCGGGGGAGCCAAGATGGCGTCGCTGTGAGAGGGAGCATTTTCTCTATTGTCCAAGCAACTTTGAGGGTTAGGTGGTTAACAGTCTAATATTGGCTATCAATGTAGCAAGAAACTAACTATAACTTGTTTTAGCTACATTTGGCAAGTTTAGTTTGTTTTTGTCAAGTTGAATGGGAAGAACACGACAGAAAGACAATAGAAGACGGAATATCCAAGCCTCACAAAAGATGGCAGGCATGCTAGCTAGCTAGCTACGACAAGAGCCAGAGCTGTGATTGAGGATGATTTCCACTCAGTTTCCGATTCACCTGGGTCAATAGAAGAAATTAGAGGTTCTGAATTAAATTAAAAAAGGAAAATCACCTGGTCCTGATGGCCTGTCAGTTGAATTCTATAGACAGTTTTGGGAGTTGCTCGAAGACCCTAATTGTTATGTTTCAAGGTTGCATTGAAAATGGTGAATACTTATTTTCCACCATAATTTGCAAATAAATTCATAAAAATCCTACAATGTGATTTTCTGGATTTTTTTTTTCTCATTTTGTCTGTCATAGTTGAAGTGTACCTATAGATGAAAATGACAGGCCTCTCATCTTTTTAAGTGGGAGAACTTGCACAATTGGTGGCTGACTAAATACTTTTTTGCCCCACTGTACATATTACCTTAACTAACCGGTGCCCCTGCACAATGACCCTGTACCGGTACTCCCTGTATATAGTCTCGCTATTGTTATTTTACTGCTACTCTTTAATTACTTGTTAGTTTTATTTCTTATTCTTATTCATATTTTTTTATTTTTTATGTTACTGCATTGTTGGTTAGGGGCTCGTAAGTAAGCGTTTCCCTGTAAGGTCTACCTACACCTACTGCCAAAGGGGGCGGAGTCGCAGTCTACTGCAGAGATAGCCTGCAAAGTAATGTCATACTTTCCAGGTCCATACCCAAACAGTTTGAACTACTAATTTTGAAAATTACTCTCTCCAGAAACAAGTCTCTCACTGTTGCCGCCTGCTACCGACCACCCTCAGCTCCCAGCTGTGCCCTGGACACCATTTGTGAATTGATCGCCCCCCATCTAGCTTCAGAGTTTGTTCTGTTAGGTGACCTAAACTGGGATATGCTTAACACCCCGGCAGTCCTACAATCTAAGCTAGATGCCCTCAATCTCACTCAAATCATCAAGGAACCCACCAGGTACAACCCTAACTCTGTAAACAAGGGCACCCTCATAGACGTCATCCTGACCAACTGGCCCTCCAAATATACCTCCGCTGTCTTCAACCAGGATCTCAGCGATCACTGCCTCATTGCCTGTATCCGCCACGGAGCCGCAGTCAAACGACCACCCCTCATCACTGTCAAACGCTCCCTAAAACACTTCTGTGAGCAGGCCTTTTTAATCGACCTGGCCCGGGTATCCTGGAAGGACATTGACCTCATCCCGTCAGTTGAGGATGCCTGGTCATTCTTTAAAAGTAACTTCCTCACCATTTTAGATAAGCATGCGCCGTTCAAAAAATGCAGAACCAAGAACAGATATAGCCCTTGGTTCACTCCAGACCTGACTGCCCTCGACCAGCACAAAAACATCCTGTGGCGGACTGCAATAGCATCGAATAGCCCCGTGATATGCAACTGTTCAGGGAAGTCAGGAACCAATACACGCAGTCAGTCAGGAAAGCTAAGGCCAGCTTCTTCAGGCAGAAGTTTGCATCCTGTAGCTCCAACTCCAAAAAGTTCTGGGACACTGTGAAGTCCATGGAGAACAAGAGCACCTCCTCCCAGCTGCCCACTGCACTGAGGCTAGGAAACACGGTCTCCACCGATAAATCCATGATTATCGAAAACTTCAATAAGCACTTCTCAACGGCTGGCCATGCCTTCCGCCTGGCTACTCCAACCTCGGCCAACAGCTCCGCCCCCCGCAGCTCCTCACCCAAGCCTCTCCAGGTTCTCCTTTACCCAAATCCAGATAGCAGATGTTCTGAAAGAGCTGCAAAACCTGGACCCGTACAAATCAGCTGGGCTTGACAATCTGGACCCTCTATTTCTGAAACTATCTGCCGCCATTGTCGCAACCCCTATTACCAGCCTGTTCAACCTCTCTTTCATATCGTCTGAGATCCCCAAGGATTGGAAAGCTGCCGCAGTCATCCCCCTCTTCAAAGGGGGAGACACCCTGGACCCAAACTGTTATAGACCTATATCCATCCTGCCCTGCCTATCTAAGGTCTTCGAAAGCCAAGTCAACAAACAGGTCACTGACCATCTCGAATCCCACCGTACCTTCTCCGCTGTGCAATCTGGTTTCCGAGCCGGTCACGTGTGCACCTCAGCCACACTCAAGGTACTAAACGATATCATAACCGCCATCGATAAAAGACAGTACTGTGCAGCCGTCTTCATCGACCTCGCCAAGGCTTTCGACTCTGTCAATCACCATATTCTTATCGGCAGACTCAATAGCCTCGGTTTTTCGGATGACTGCCTTGCCTGGTTCACCAATTACTTTGCGGACAGAGTTCAGTGTGTCAAATCGGAGGGCATGCTGTCCGGTCCTCTGGCAGTCTCTATGGGGGTGCCACAGGGTTCAATTCTCGGGCCGACTCTTTTCTCTGTATATATCAATGATGTTGCTCTTGCTGCGGGCGATTCCCTGATCCACCTCTACGCAGACGACACCATTCTATATACTTTCGGCCCGTCATTGGACACTGTGCTATCTAACCTCCAAACGAGCTTCAATGCCATACAGCACTCCTTCCGTGGCCTCCAACTGCTCTTAAACGCGAGTAAAACCAAATGCATGCTTTTCAACCGATCGCTGCCTGCACCCGCATGCCCGACTAGCATCACCACCCTGGATGGTTCCGACCTTGAATATGTGGACATCTATAAGTACCTAGGTGTCTGGCTAGACTGCAAACTCTCCTTCCAGACTCACATCAAACATCTCCAATCGAAAATCAAATCAAGAGTCGGCTTTCTATTCCGCAACAAAGCCTCCTTCACTCACGCTGCCAAGCTTACCCTAGTAAAACTGACTATCCTACCGATCCTCGACTTCGGCGATGTCATCTACAAAATGGCTTCCAACACTCTACTCAGCAAACTGGATGCAGTCTATCACAGTGCCATCCGTTTTGTCACTAAAGCACCTTATACCACCCACCACTGCGACTTGTATGCTCTAGTCGGCTGGCCCTCACTACATATTCGTCGCCAGACCCTCTGGCTCCAGGTCATCTACAAGTCCATGCTAGGTAAAGCTCCGCCTTATCTCAGTTCACTGGTCACGATGGCAACTCCCATCCGTAGCACGCGCTCCAGCAGGTGTATCTCACTGATCATCCCTAAAGCCAACACCTCATTTGGCCGCCTTTCGTTCCAGTACTCTGCTGCCTGTGACTGGAACGAATTGCAAAAATCGCTGAAGTTGTGTTAATCTGCAAAATTGTATTATTCGCCTACCTCCTCATGCCTTTTGCACACATTGTATATAGACTGCCCATTTTTTCTACTGTGTTATTGACTTGTTAATTGTTTACTCCATGTGTAACTCTGTGTTGTCTGTTCACACTGCTATGCTTTATCTTGGCCAGGTCGCAGTTGCAAATGAGAACTTGTTCTCAACTAGCCTACCTGGTTAAATAAAGGTGAAATAAATTAAAAATTAAAAATAAAAATACACCTGTTCTATTCGGCGCGTGTGACTAATAAAATGTGATTTGATTTGAAACTTCCACATGTACATTTTTGTACATATTTTTCATTGCCAGAGTAATCTAGTGAATTTCATTTGTCATTTTAGCTAAAATAGGGCTATCACCTCAGTACAAACTTATTAGGCTAGTTGATATCGCAGCCAGACACCATTACTGTGTAGATATGCCTATTTCTCACATCAATACAGACACAAGGGCTTATTTGTTGGAGGTAGCCCTATTCAGAAACAAGAGGTAGTCTCTAGTGGAGCCTTCAAAACAACTTGGAAGTCGGTAATCTCTGACTTCCGACAGTGCGTTCAAGACAACTGAGAACTCTGGATAAAAGCGAGCTCAGACTGGGATTTTTTGTTTTGAACGCTCATCCAACTGGGAATTCCAACTCAGAAACTCTGGCATCTTTCTCATACCTGATGTCATGATTTGACCTCGTTTTTTCCCCACTTCACCGGATTAACAGACACAATCAGTCACCATGCAATCCTTTGGCTATATATTTCTGTGGAGATTTATTTTGGTGAAAAGCAGGGTTGGATTTCAGGGGGTATGTGAGGATATAGGCCTAACCCTTGTTATAGAGACGGGCAAAAAGCATGTGACTGACCAGCTCAAATCAGTCTTATGAAGCTAAATTTGAAATTGTTTTTTTTACATTGGATAAAAGCAGAGACTCAGACCTACGAAATTGTATGTTATACACTGCATTTTGAGGAACAATGGGAAAGTAATTCTGCTTTGAAAGATGATAAACTTGTAAACTCACTTTTGAGAAAAGGGCCTTTGAAAGTTTAGGTATCTACTGATGAGCTCTCCTTTGTCTACACCCATTCAGCATTGTTCACACCCTCTTAAGCCAGCCCCCCCCCCCAAAAAAAAACCTCTAAGGGTTCACATGTGAGATCATGGTCTAAACAGTGAGTAGTGTAGTAAATATTAAGACTAAAAGTGGTAGTAGCCTACAATAAGGAGCACTTCCAGGTAAACAGAAAGTGTCCAGATAAAAATATGTTATAAATGTTAGATGACACTTACCCAGACACACTTGTCTAAATTGATGGGTTGTGTGAAAGTAATGCTATAACCCCCAGCCACATCCAGTGGTGAAAAAAGTACTAAATGGTCATACTTGAGTAAAAGTATAAATAATTTCAAATGCCTTATATTAAACCAGACGGCACAATTGTATTCTTTTTTTTGTATATATATTTTTTACTTGACGGATAGCCAGGGGCACACTCAGACCCAGTCTGAGGCCCTGAGCAGGTTTTCATAAAGGATCTCTGTACTTTGCTCTGTTCATCTTTCCCTCGATCCTCACTAGTCTCCCAGTCAGTGCTGCTGAAAAACATCCCCACAGCCTGACGCTGCCACCACCATGCTTCACTATATGGATGGAGCCAGTGTTTCTCCAGATGTGACACTGCATTCAATCTTGGTTTCAGACCACAGAATCTTGTTTCCCATGGTCTGGATGTCTTTAGGTGCCTTTTGGCAAACTCCAAGAGGGCTGTCCTCAAAGCTCTAGGCATTTCCTTTAACCTCATGGCTTGGTTTTTGCTCTTACATGCAGTGAACTGTGGGAACTTGTGTGCCTTTTCCAAATAATGTCCAATCAATACCACAGGTGGACTCCCAAGTTGTAGAAACAGGATGCACCAGAGATCAATTGCAAATACTATAGCAAGGGATTTGTTGCAAAGGAAATGTTATAACCCGTTTTCACATCGTTGACAGTCAAACCAAAGTGTAGAGTATATTTATTTAATGAATTTTGTTTAAGTCAAGGGGTCTGAATACTTCCCAATGTTACGCCTTGCCACAGAAGTTGGTATAAGTACCATTTGAAGACTGCATGGATTTCTGTGGTGACCAATTAACAGATTTTTCCCCAACAGTTCTAGCAAAAATTGCCCTTTGCTAAGCAGCCAATAGAAAACTCTGTAAGGCACACAATTGTTAACCAGTCATTTGAGAAAGACCTTCTGCATTGGATTTGTAAGACAGACGGAAAAGCCAATGAATGCCAAGCTTTGGAATTGACAGGATAAGTCAGTTATATTAAATGTCATATTTTATTGTACAAGGACATTAAATATTAATCATGACAAACACATTTCAAAGCTTTATTGAACCTGACATACAAAGAGATCTAAAAGCATCACTGACTTACATAAGTCACATGTTTACAATATAAAATTCAATAAGTTTATCACAAGTGTAGGCTACATCAAGCCTCTGACAAAGTATCCATTGCAGTTGCAGGATTAAGAATAGCACTGTTAAGGACACAAGTGCCACAGATCAGACAAATATAGGCTGTTATTTTCCAATGCACCTCAAACAGTTGCTGATTTCCCCAGGCACAGCCAGAATGTACACAAGTTAAACTCTGCCGTCTGAAATCAGGAACAGTGGGACCAAGTGAAGCAAAGGAGTAGGGGCGTTTCTTGAAATCAAGTTACACCCATTGACGCGCACCACTGGTCCGTGGCCATGTAGTTCACGTTGGGGACAACAGTATCTAAAGCAAACCCTTTACCCCATTCTCCTAACCTGGCACACCAAGTCACCTAACCGGCCACGTTAATTATCCTTACCTGCCATGTAAACAAATGTCAAGAAACGGTCTCAACACCAGAACGGACAAATTCAGGGTGTTTTACCAGGAAAAGCATGCACCAATATGCTTCTCCTGATACCCAGAAACCCCATGAATTGCGGTCTGCAATTACACAATATTGAGTCAAAGAATAGAGTTTAATAGAGCCTCATGGCCTGCCTCCATGGAGGCAACAGCCAGGTCACTAAAGAACCACTGCAAAATTAGACATCTTTCCAGGTAAGCAGGATGTCAGGAGATTACTTCAAAATTGGCCACAAGGGGCAACGGTGAGCACTATTACCATGAATTAGTCATGTGTTCAATCCCAGTGCCAGGCACTTTAAATGACTTAATCCTATCCCAAACCTTACCCATTTGTGAATTAATGCCTAAACCGTAAAGGTATATGGACAAATGTTCCATTCTGCAGTGAGACAGCTTGTTGCCAAGCCATGGGCTTGTCCAGTGAGCAGAGTGTAGGCCTACGGTTTGAAGCAGCCAGGAGGAGCGAGCACAAAGAAAAGTGTTTTTGCCCGTGCCACCGAATCCCACAGCTTAGGTGCCAAATGGCTACCTTCCAAGAATTAATGTGCTCTTTGTAAAACATTTGCACATCTAGGCTGCCGATGTTAGTCTTGGCTTTTGTTCAGTACAGATGAACCCTCTAGAAGCAGCCCTGTAGGAGCGAGCCCACCACAGGGATGAGGAGCGTGAATGCACTGGACTGCAAGGTCACACTGGCTCCTTGAGGAATGGAGACGTTCGTGGTACTGGCGTTCGTGGTACTGGCGTTCGTGGTACTGGCGTTCGTGGTACTGACGTTCGTGGTACTGACGTTCGTGGTACTGACGTTCGTGGTACTGACGTTGAGCATGGTCACATTCGTAGGAAGGGACTGTGTGGTAGTGTTTTGCGCATGGACCTAAAACAAGAGCAGAGGGGCACGTCACTGACTGGGCATTGGCCAGATGGGAGAAACATAAAAAGTTTTAAACATTTGACAATACATCTAATCACTTCCGTCCAACTCATTTCAAAGAGCAAAAACACATGCGTAAAGTTTAGATTTAGGCACACAGAAATGGGTGTGGCATAAGACAATCCTATGGCAATATGTTTTAACAATGTATTTAAATTAATACGCATGTTATTGGTGTTGAGAGGTATCACCTTTTGGGAAATGAGTTTCCCTAGTCTAGGCCTATAGGGTGACGGACAATATCCTGCAGTTCAATTTCGCAGGGGAGAGAAAATAGCTCTCAAATTACATAAACCTATCTGAAGTCATTTCACGTCAAGACTATCTGAAAGGAGGCATTACGGTGTCATGTCTCTTGACTCAAATTATGGCACACTAGTGCCAAATATTCTAAATGACTAACTGAAAACATCTGGAGGCCAATTACCCGCGCCAACATTAGTTTGTCAATGAGAAAATTGAACATTTAGATTGAAACCGTAAAAAAAAAAACCGGAATAGCCATTTTCAATGTTGCACCTGTTGAAATGCCTTTACTTTCCAGAATGGGTAGGTAGGTAACGTTATCCTTATGAAAACTGAGTAAACTTAAAATCAAACATGCAACGAGTTGTTAGAAGAAACGCTCTTACCTGTGATGAAAAAAGCATGGCAAGGAGAAGGAATCCAATGTAAACAGTCGTCATTTTGTTGGCTGTCTCTGTTCCAATTATGTACGGTGTGACTGCTTTGTCTATGGCTTTTCTCACTGCGAATGACTGCAGTATAAATGCAGGGGATTTTTATAACCCCCACCGATTGTGACGTCGGGTCAACAGTGCGAATCCCCAAAACCAACTGCCTATCCAGTCTCCCTGTCCCCCTATCCATAGAGATAGATAGAGGACTCTAGTCCCCCAAGCGCTATTGAGGACTTTCACCATTTTTAAGTAGTCAACTGGGAGGGACATCCTATAGGTTATGGAAGGATCACAAAATTCTATACAGGTCGGCAGGCGGGATCAGCCAATAAATTACGCTCATCACTCGCCTGCTACCACCTGGTTACTCAACCCTGCACCTTAGAGGCTGCTGCCCTATAGACATGGAATCACTGGTCACTTAATAATGGAACACTAGTCACTTTAATAATGTTTACATACTGCTTTGCTAATTTCATGTGTATTTATTATATTCTACTGTATTTCAGTTAACGCCATTCCAACATTGCTCATCCTAATATTTATATATTTCTCAACTCTATTCTTTTGATTTGTGTGTGTTGTTGTGAATTGTTAGATATTACTGCACTGTTGGAGCTAGGAACACAACTTTTTCACTTGGCCTGCATTTTTTTATTTAACGGTCAGTGAATATTATAACAGGTTTATCATTTGAAAAGCTTGATACCATTATGGTCTCTCCTCCTCAGAGTTTATCACGGTTGTCCTCCCTGAATGTGATGGGGACATTTTCTACAATAGTAGGCCTATAGGTAGTCTAGCTTATTATGTTCAAAATAAAATATAATTTGCCTGATAAATGGCAACAACAAAAATACTCTTATATCGACCTCTTCCGGTAAATATAAACTATTTACCACAATACTATTTCATTCATATGTCCTTTCAGTAGTGAATTGAAGAATGGTCAGATGACGTGAATGCTACGCTACAGGACTGTTTTGCTAGTGTTACCCTTTCTATGAGCTTATAATATAAACTACAACACGAAAGGTACTGTTTACTTTACTTTTAATCATGTCAGCACAAGTAACAGCCGTTTACAGCACTTTTTGTTCATTTTTCTTCCTCTCCCCAATTCACTTAATTAAACTATATTTCTTTATTACCCATGGGTTTCACCAGAGTATCCCCTAGTGGCTGGAATACAACTGTATTAAGCCCCTTAAAACACCCCCCCTGCAAAAACTAAATGTTGGCCCAAATATTTCACTGGCCTCAAAAAAACACAGAGGATCTATGTTCTGGTCTTGAGAACACCAGGGAAAACTGGGCTAACAGCCATACAACTATATAGACATGCCCAGTTTACCTTTATGGGCAAAGACGCAACCCCCACTAAATATTATCACACTTGGATTAGTAAAGGTAAACAAGAAAATATATACACCTCTGAACATCTCTAGTTTGTATCCTGATAAGAGCTTGGCAGCCTTAAAGTGTTATAGGTTAAATGTCTCTGGGCCTCCTCTGCCAGGCTGAACGGCGGGGCAAGGTCATGGGTGACCCCAATGAATCAGTGTCCACTTCGTCATGAGATGATTGAGTCTCTGAGCCTTCAGCTGTTTCCATATTTACTCCCTCCTCTCCGGGCTCTCCCTGAGGACTGGTTGGCACTCCTTCACAGTGAAGTTTCTATCAGTCTGACCACGTTTCTCAATATTATCTGATACTAGCTGTGTGCTACTCTGTCGGCTCTCTTCATCCCTACGTGGCCTGTTGATGACTACTGGATAAGAATCCTCATCTGAGCTCTCAGACTCAGCGCTCTCTGCATTTTGCTGATTTTGCAACAGTTCACTTTGTTGAGGTTGGTGATGATCCCCTTCCTCTTCATCAGAATCGTCTTCCAGGTCTTCTTCTTTGGGGGCGTGGCTTGCCTAAAGATGACCTGTTGGGGAGGGCTCACCCTCACCTCGTTGGGCATGTCCCCTTGAAGCGGTTGTTAGAGTGCGTGCGTGGTTGACTATGTAGCCCTCCAGTCGCTGTATCTGCCGTCGTGGATGCTGACATTACTATTACTTTAAATAATTAACAATAACAATTTATAGTAAGAGAAAAACAACAGACCATAATTCCTCTCAGGATAATTAACATTAGGCCTACCGATACACCAACTGGTAAGCTAATCACATAATGGTAAAAAATGGTAAGAGAACTAGTGAAGAAGGTTAACACTCTAGAAACAAATTACTTGTATTTACATATAACAATAGCAACAGGAATATTATAAACGTGAAATATGTGGTCAAAAGCAATGTTTCTCCCTGCAAAGGAAAAATGTTGTGGTCTCGGCCAAAGCCAACTGAAAACTAAGAAAAAAATGTTTTGTTTCTAATCTAACAATTGGCTGCCATGGGGAATAATCCAATACTAATTGGTAAAACATGAAAAACAACAGAGTTTACCGGAATCTCTAAATAAAAAATACTGGCAGATCAATCAATTATCCTTGTAGATCTAATTAAATTTAGACCAATCACTTGAATGCCCCCACAACTCATAATTACCAGTGGGTAACCACATGTGATGATAGAATTAAAAACTGAAATAACTCATTCTCTCTACTATTATTGTGACATTTCACATTCTTAAAATAAAGTGGTGATCCTAACTGACCTAAGACAGGGATTTTGTGAAAAATTGTGAAAAACTGAGTTTAATTGTATTTGGCTAATGTGTATGTAAACATCTTAGCCAAATACATTTAAACTCAGTTTTTCACAATTTCTGACATTTAATCCTAGTAAAAATTCCCTGTCTTAGGTGTTTGTGTCCTGGGTGGCATCCTCATAATATTACTGCATTGTCCTCTGCATAGTTGTTGATGAAATTCACCACTCGCAGCAAGTCCTCATGCTTCCGGTGTAACCAGCAAGCCTTAGCTTGGGGTCTTTTATTTAGACATGTAATTTTAACATTACCTAAATAAGAAAATGAAATAAAATCCCAATCAATAGAGTCACGTTAGCAAGCCAGCTATCTAACCTCCGCTAATGTTAGCTAGCTAACAGCAAGCTTTCACCTGGGGTCTTTTTGTTTAGACATTTAACATTAGCTAGCTAAAAAATGAACTAAATCCCAATCCATAAGAGTAACGTTAGCAAGCCAGCCGTCTAACCTCAGCTAACGTTAGCTAGCTAACAGCAAGCTTTAACTTTGTGTCTTTTGTTTAGGCATGTAACGTTTTTACCTAAATCAGGGATTTCCTCATCGTCTGATTAATTTTCATAGTAAGAGAGAGTCATCATGGCATGATCGTCCTCCAGAAAGTAGTGCATCACAACTTTTTCCAACTGAATTTTGTCAATAGTGCCTGATAAATTAATAAACTGAACAAGTTCCACAGACATATGACTGAAATTGAATAATGTGTCCCGGAAGAAAAGGGGGGGTCAAAATCAAAAGTAACAGTCAGTATCTGGTGTGGCCACCAGTTGCATTAAGTACTGCAGTGCATCTCCTTCTCATGGACTGCACCAGATTTGCCAGTTCTTGCTGTGAGATGTTACCCCACTCTTCCACCAAGGCACCTGCAAGTTCCCGGACATTTCTGGGGGGGAATGGCCCTTGCCCTCCAACAGGTCCCAGACGTGCTCAATGGGATTGACATCCGGGCACTTCGTTGGCCATGGCAGAACACTGACATTCCTGTCTTGCAGGAAACCACGCACAGAACGAGCAGTATGGCTGGTGGCATTGTCATGTTGGAGGGTCATGTCAGGATGAGCCTGCTGGAAGGGTACCACATGAGGGAGGAGAATCTTCCCTTTAATGCACAGCATTGAGATTGCCAATAATGACAACATTATATATGCCTGGATTACTTTCATTTTGTTGAATCTCTTATACAAATGGGTTGAAGTAATGTACAGCAACCCCAGATGTAAAATAGTATAATGGTTACTTCTCAGAAAGTATTGAGCTTTTAAAAGGAGTAAAACTAGGTTGTCTGTTGTCTCCAGATATATTTATGGCCATTGAAATGCTAGCCATTCAAATTTGATCCAACAAGAACATTAAGGGGTTAGAAATCCAGGCGATAAAAACAAATGTCAATGTATGCCGATGACTCAAGTTTTCTTAAGAACGCAAACTGGATCCCTGCAGTCTCATGGAAGATCTAGATCACTTTTCTAGCCTTTCTGAAAACCTAATGAGAAGAGTAAATATGTATTGGTTTGTTAAAAACAGCATTTACTAATAAAATGGGTGGTGAAGTAGACATACTTGGTATTAAAATCTCAAAATATTAAAGAACATACCATAATCAATTTCAATAGAAAGTTTGCAAAAATTGAAATGATTCTGCAACCATGGAGAGGTGTTCGATAAAGTACGACTTGTCTATTAATGGGGGAATCACATTTATGAACTCTTTAGTCCTATAACAGTTTAATGGTGCTGCCTACTCCAGACTCCTTTAATCATATGAGCAATAAAAGTTATTTGGAATCCTAAGCCAGACAAAATTACATGTGCCTATTTATGTGTGTTGGGGGCTAAAATTAAATATGAATGCTTTAAACCTCACTAAAAGCTTCACTCATGCAGAAATTATACTTAAAGCCAAAATGGTTCTCCAGTAGGTTAAGGGTCATCCTTTCTTTATAAATTGCCTTTACAGACAACTTCTCATTTCCCGAATAATTAAAAATTAAATTTTGAAACCCTGGTGAAACAGATGATTTCTACACGCTGTGTGCCGTGTAGAAAGCCCATTCTGTGTGGCCTAACACTGAGCCATTGTTGCTTTTAGACATTTCAGCGCCACCATTACACTTAATCAGGGCAGCTATAGTAGGAAAGAAAATGAAGACTTATCGGCAAGGTGGTATCCAAGGACAGTGCCACATTCAAAGTCACTGAGCTCTTCAGTACAGGTCATTCTGCTGCCAAGTTGTTTTTTTTAGTAAGACTGCATGCATGGTGGCTGAACTAGCCAATCCACCAATTTGAAGGTTTGTCTACATACTTCTGGCCATGTTGCGTAGCAGCCTTTATGTAGACCTACAGTCAAAGTGTCACGAAAATAAAGCTTGAGCCATCAGCCACAAGAGTCTACTCACAGCCAGCCAAAGACCAAAAGTAATTTTAGTTGATGGGAAAAAGTGCTCAAGTCTTATTTGTACACCATGCTAAAGTATGGACTTCCATTTGACAGTAAACAAGTTTCAGAATTGACAGGTAGTAGTGTTATTCATTTTATTGTACAACATTGAATATTAATTGTAAATGTCTTAGCTTTATTAAATCTGGCAATACAAAATAAATCTAAGCATATTACATTACCGCTTAACAGTTAAAATCAAAAGTCGAGAACTTAACATATAAAATGTAGCTATTCTACAAATCACAGGAGTATATCAATCCTTTGACCAAGTATACATTGCAGTTTCAGGAGTAGAAATAGCAAGTGTGAAGTGACTAGCTGGTTAACAGTGAGAGGCAGTTGTGTTCAGATGGTCACTGGTTCAAACCCAGATTGGAGCTTGGACTCAAGTGCCAGAGAGAAGACAAAAATAGGTTAAATTAATTACAGAACGCATCTCAACCAACATATGCAGTTGATTTCCCCAGGCACAGCAAACATTTAGCTTCAGAAGTTACAAAACAGTCCAAAACGACAGCCTGCTGTCTGGACACTGGAACC
Source organism: Oncorhynchus keta (assembly GCF_023373465.1). Taxonomy (NCBI): domain Eukaryota; kingdom Metazoa; phylum Chordata; class Actinopteri; order Salmoniformes; family Salmonidae; genus Oncorhynchus; species Oncorhynchus keta. The sequence continues at coordinate 15,153,152 of NC_068449.1, read as the reverse complement.
AACAGAGTCAAAAAGCAGAGTTCAGTACATCCTCATGGCCTGCTGCCATTGAGGGGACCATACCATAGGGCCAGTAAGCAGGGAGTGTATGCCTGCCTATACTGGGTTGAAATAGCCGGGGAGGTGTGAGCCAAATAATTCCCATCAGTAGAAAGGTGTTCTGTTCCGCCGATTGTATTCGTGGCAGTGTGTTTAGTGCAAATGAACCCTATAAGCGGCCCTGTAGGAGCGAGCCCGCCAACATGAGAATGAGCAGCGTAAACGCACTGGACTGCAAGGACACGCAGGCTCCTTTGGGAATGGTGATGTTGGTGGTAGTGACAACATCGGGTACCTTAGTCATATTGGAACGTGCGCCGCCGTTAACTTTGGTAGTGTTCACAGTCATCGCCGGGGACCTTGTTGTAGGCCTACGCCTAATGTTTTGTGAAAAGACCTGAAACATGAGCATAGGGACGCGTCAGTGGCAACACATTTCACGTATAGAAAAAAAAACATTATCCCAATTTAAATCTCACTTTCGTCCGACCAATTTAAAAACGCAAAAAAAGTGAAGTTACCCTATGGCAGGCAATATGTTTATTTGAGAATTCACAATTACGTGCCATCACCTTATGAAAGAGGCAGTTTTCCCCATAAATTGCCTTTATATCTTGGATTCGGTATCTGAAAGCATTACCGTTTGACATTGCGCTCGTCTCAAATTATTAAAGGCAAGTTGGATTAAACATTCTAGTCAGACAGGAAACACCCGAGGCCAATTATCCACGTCATCATAAGCGTGTCACTGAGAACGAGTCTATTTGTAAACTATATGGAATAGCCTATGCTATTTGACCTTTCAGAATACCTAGCCTACTCCCCAGAATGTTGGATAGGCCTAACGTCAGTGTAATTAAATAAAGTGTGTACATTTCACAAATCAAACATTGCAAATCATTTCAGAAAAAAAATAATCTTACTTGTGATAACTGCATGGCAAGGAGAAGGAAGCCAATGTAAGTGATCACCATTTTAGTCATGTTGTCAGGTTCTTTCTTAGCCTCAATTAGGTGAGTAGCGTAACCTGTCTGTCTATGACTATTTTCCCCAATCACGGTAAATGAGTAGAGTGTAAATCCAGGGGATTTTATACCCCCACTGATTGTCACTTCAGGTCAACAGGGTTCGTCCCCATAACCACCTGTCTAGTTTGCCCCTCCAATGGAAACCTACAATTTACCCCAAGCCTCCCATAAAACATGGTTTCTAAAACTTGGTCCTGGCCTTTCAATTAGGACATAGACAACCAGGTGAGGGGAGTTCCTTGCTAATTAGTGTAGCGACTCTATTTCAACAATCAAATACAAGGGAGGTGCGAACTGAGGTTGACACGTGCTTTACAGCGTCTTTGATTTACTGTCAGCAATTCAAATAATAACCTTTGTGTTTTTAATCGCTGTCTTTTTTAGGCCTATATATCACGGTCAGTGAATATGCCTATTAATTCACAAGTTTATAATTTGAAGAGCTTGATACTATTATGATCTCTCCTCAGAGTTTATCACCTGTTGTCCTCCCTGAACATAATGGGGGCATTTTCTACACTAGGCCTATAGGTAGTTGATGATGTTGAAAATATTGGCTATTATGTTATATCCTGATGATAAATGTCAAATAAATGTTTTACACAAAAACGGGTCTAGCGGTAAATATGAACTATCTACCACAATGACAACTAATTTGACCTTTACATGTTCGATGCACTGTTGAGAGCTACATCCTGAGGGGTTCGTGCTGATTGTATGGAGATTGTGACAGCCGGTTAAATGGCGTCCCTTGGCAATGCAAGAACAAGATGTTTGTCAGGAGAAGTGCAGTCTTATCACAAGGAGAGTAATACTTGGAATATGGAGGAGGAATGGAGGGAAAAAGAGTGAGAGAGAGGGAGGAAGAGGGTGAGCTTGGGTCAGTCAAATGATGGGAAAAAAAGATGGTTTGTTAAAGAAGAATGGTAGAAAGTTTAAGCGGAGAGAGTTGGACAGGAGGAGAAGTGAGTGAGGGCGAAGTATTGGAGGTGGTAGGTGTAAGGAAGTTGTCGGGGCCCGAGGCTTGCACGGAGGGTCGGGATAAAGATTAGTCTGTGAAGTTTTTGGAAAAAGTGGACCCTTGCCTATTGGCTGATCCATTTGAGGTTTCAGGGTCAATGAAAACAGAGTTGGTGGCTGTGGAATTGGTGAGGGTAACCAAAAGTTGTATTGTCATCATTTGTATGTATTTCTGCTGGTCAGAGGGAGCAGGCGCTCTGTGTTAAATGAAAGGGGGCAAGAGATGTGAATTGTTTTGCTCTCAAAAATAAGGCGCCATTGAAAGGAGTCATTACTGGGGTAGCGGTAAATGTGAAAGCTGACCAACTGAAGGGGAAGATTCCCGGTGTTTGTGATGCTTGTCGTTTGGTGCGACGCAGACAGGGTGGCATGTGTGGAGAAACAGAAATCATTGTCTGTTCTTTTGAGTTTTGTTGAGTCTTTGCCCAACAGTGATGTTAGGATATATAAATGATCCTGTATGAGTTTTTATGCCGACTACATTACGTTGTTACAGGTGTCAAGCTTAGGGGCATGTGGCAGCAGTCTGTAGGAGGGAGGTTCCTAGGTGTGAGAAGAGTGCAGAAGGGCATGAGACAAAGGAATGTGTAACATTGGGGAAAGTAGTGGTATGTGTTAATTGTAGGGGTGCCCATGGGGCTGGGGATCAGAAATGTCCCATGCGAGAGAGGCAGGTTGAGGTTTCCAGGGATAGAGTAGTACAGAAGTTGTCATATGCTGAGGCAGTGAAGAAAGTAGAAAAAGATTTGGTCAAGGGGGAGGGATCTGAGAGGAGTGGTGTGAGTAGTAGATCTGTACCAGTACAGAGGGAGGGATCCTGAGAGGAGTGGTGTGAGTAGTAGATCTGTACCAGTACAGAGGGAGGGATCCTGAGAGGAGTGGTGTGAGTAGTAGATCTGTACCAGTACAGAGGGAGGGATCCTGAGAGGAGTGGTGTGAGTAGTAGATCTGTACCAGTACAGAGGGATGGGCCAACAAGTGATATATGTTTCAGTAAGATTGGACTTTTGTCATTTATAGTAATGGTTATCAACTGTACAACAGGGATGGAACGTAAGTCGCAGAAAATAGAGGTTGTGGTTGCAGCTGCGGAGAGGTATTTGTGTGTGCGAGACACAGGGTGTGTCAAGTGGTTGTGTCCATCCTTTCGGGCTGTTGGCCTGAAGTAGGACTAAATGCATTTAAATAGTGGAGTATGGCATTTATTATTATTTTTGTTTGTGTAGTGTTAGATGGTAGGGTATTTTTTTTTTTTACATTTTATATATAAAAAAAGACAAATTTAAGCAAAGTATAAGGGAGTTATACTCCAGTTTAGTAGGTGGCGGTAATGCAACATTTATTGGATGCCAACAACCGTTGAACCTAATCGAAGAAGAGAACTAATTTGTCCTTTCACAGTGTCCGTAGTAGTGTGTTACGTCCAGTACTTCCGGAAAACAAGAAAAAAGCGATCCAATGCTCTAAGAGGTCGCAATCATATCGATCACAACAACAAACCTGTTTTAGAATTTTGGTAGGTAGAATAGTACGAAGTGTTTGCCTCTCCATGCTGCTGTGCCGCATTTCAGCAGTGAGCCAGAGCGTAGCGAGATGGGGAACGAGTGTTCGGAGAGGCGCCCTTCTCCACCCCGCACTCTCCTTCAACACCAGCCGTTGTCAAAATGTCAGCTCCACCGAAGGTACGGTTCACCCTGCAGCCGCCCAGGGTGCCGGGCCGTACCGCGACAGTGTGTTGCTTCCCCGTACTGAATTCCCCATGAAACTAACCGGACAGAATCTCATAGACCGGGAGGTACAGATACAACAGGTAAGACGAGTGCTCTAGTCTAGCATGCTAATGTCATACTAACTAGATAGCTTACCAGTGGGCCACATGTTTCGAAACGGGTGTGTGTGACCGATTGCTAAAGAATGTCAGATAAACAAACAAGAGGTTTACTAACCACTGCAATACTCATTTTGGTTAGCTAACTAACTAACCTTTCTCAATGAGACTGTGTCTGAAATTCAGCTCTGTGCCTGTGTTATGACTATAGACTTGACAGTAATATGTCAGTGTATTGATTCTGTCTGTGTCTAGGAGTGTGGCTTTGCAGAACTCTACTCATGGCAGAGAGAGAGGAAGGCCAAGAAGGAATACTGTCTCCACGATGGCCCCCCATACGCCAATGGGGACCCACATGTGGGACATGCCCTTAATAAGGTGTTGTTATTTGCTACATTTGACATTTTAGTCATTTAGCAGAGAATCCAGCTGTACAATATTTCTCAACTGGACTTGAACCCAGAACAGAGATTAATCCTTGATGGCTCTCACTGGCAAGACAAGGCCTTTATCATAATGATTCTTTGGTGTTGTGTGTTCCAGATTCTCAAAGACATCCAGAACCGCTTTGAGATGCTGAGGGGGAAACAGGTTCACTATGTCCCAGGCTGGGACTGCCATGGGCTGCCCATTGAGCTGAAGGCACTGGGAGAGCTGGGAACCAGTGGACTGAGCCCTCTGCAGATAAGACAGAAAGGTCAGTGGGGCAGGGAACAGACAGCTGATACATTACTAGTCACTTATTGTAGATGGATAGAACTGACTAGGTATCAAACCCAGGTCACCAGCGAGACCTAGCAAGGATCATGTTAGCCTATTGAGCTGAAAGTGTAGGCTGTTAAAAGCGTAGGCATTCGCTTTTGGAGCTTACACAAATATTCAGGTCTCAGACAAAATTACTCATCACATGACTGTGGTTCACTGAAACACAAAAACAGCTCTGCCTATTGATTTAATAGAATCTGATATCCCACTGTGTATGTGTGAGACCAGAATTAGCTGTGTGTGTGTCTGTTGATGAACTGTGGTCCCTCTGCTCTCCAGCTCGGGAGTTTGCGGAGGGGGCGATCGCTCGTCAGCGCGCTGCCTTCCAGCGCTGGGGTGTGATGGCGGACTGGGATAAGTGCTACTACACCTTTGATGGGACTTATGAGGCAGCTCAGCTTAAGGTCTTCCAGGACATGCACAGCAAGGTGGGATATATTCTATCAATTTGGGTCAGCCTGCCTCTCCAGAAGATCTGACACTCATTCTTTCGCTTGCTCGCTCTCTCTCCCCCAGGAGCTAACTGTTTGTTCTTGTGTTGTAATTTCTAGGGTCTGATCTACCAGGACTACAAGCCAGTTTTCTGGTCTCCTTCCTCCAGGTAGGCAGCACTTAGTGGCTTCTGGATATAGTCTCTGCTACATAGCTCTTCCACATACTTTTGGCCATGTAGTGTATGTGGATACCCCTTCAAATTAGTGGATTTGGCTATTTCAGCCACACCCATTGCTGACAGGTGTATTTTATTTATTTAACTAGGCAAGTCAGTTAAGAACAAATTCTTATTTACATTGACGGCCTAGGAACAGTGGGTTAACTGCCTTGTTCAGGGGCAGAAAAACAAATTTTACCTTGTCAGCTCTGGGATTTGATCTAGCAACCTTCCGGTTACTAGACCAACGCTCTGACCACTAGGCTACCTTTCACCCAGTGTTTACAAATGAGCACACAGCCATGTAATATAGACAGAGATTGGATGTAGAATGGCCCGTACTGAAGAGCTCAGTTACTTTCAAAGTGGCACCTTTCCAACAAGTTAGTTTGTCAAATGTCTGCCCTGCTAGAGCAGCCCCGGTCAATTGTAAGCGCTGTTATTGTGAAGTGAAAACGTCTAGGAGCAACAACGGCTCAGCCGCGAAGTGGTAGAACACACAAGCTCACAGAACGGGACTGCCGAGTACTGAAGCGCATAGTGCGTAAAAAGCATCTGTCCTCGGTTGCAACACTCACTACCGAGTTCCAAACTGCCTCGGGAAGCAGCGTCAGCATAAGGACTGTTCGTCAGGAGCTTCATGAAATAGGTTTCCATGGCCAAGCCTAATAGGTTTATGTTTAATTTATTTGCACAGAAAAAACAACTTATCGTCAACAATACAGATAAAAACATTTAACTAAAAATACGGTGTGCAGGTGTGGTCTGTAGCCCATGGGCTGATATGTAAACCACACCACAAAAAAACTATACTAATTCTATTTTTATTTAACCAGGTAGGCCAGTTGAGAACATGTTCTCATTTACAACTGCGACCTGGCCAAGATTTTTATTTTGTTTTACCTTTATTTAACTAGGCAAGTCAGTTAAGAACAAATTCTTAATTTCAATGACGGCCTAGGAACAGTGGGTTAACTGCCTCGTTCAGGGGCAGAAAAACAGATTTTTACCTTGTCAGCTCTGGGATTCGATCTTGCAACCTTTCGGTTACAAGTCCAACACTCTAATCACTAGGCTACCTGCCGCCCATGAAGATGAAGCGAAGCAGTGCGACAAAAACAAAAACACAGAGTTGCACATGAACAAACGTACAGTCAATAACACAAAATAAAATAAAAATAGAAACATCCATAGATCTGTAGAAGAGTAGGGAGGTAAGGCAATAAATAGGCCCTCGAGGTGAAAATAATTACAATTTAGCATTAATACTGGAGTGATAGATGTGCAGATGATGATGTGCAAGTAGAGATACTGGGGTGCAAGAGGGCAAATAATAATATGGGGATGAGGTAGTCAGGTGTGCTATTTACAGATTGGCTGTGTACAGGTACAGTGATAGGTAAGCTACTCAGATAGCTGATGCTTAAAGTTAGAGAGGGATATGTAAGACTTCAGCTTCAGTGATTTTTGCAATTCGTTCCAGTCATTGCCAGCAGAGACCTGGAAGGAAAGGTGGCCAAAGTAAGTGTTGGCTTTGGGGATGACCAGTGCAATATACCTGCTGGAGCGCGTGCTACGGGTGGGTGTTGCTATGGTGACCAGTGAGCTGAGATAAGGCGGGGCTTTACCTAGAAAAGACTTATAGATGACCTGAAGCCAGTGGGTTTGGCGACGAATATGTAGCGAGAGCATACAGGTCGCAGTGTTGGGTAGTATATGGGGCTTTGGTGTCAAAACGGATGGCACTGTGATAGACTACATCCAGTTTGCTGAGTAGAGTGTTGAAGGCTATTTTGTAAATTACATTGCCGAAGTCGAGGATCAGTAGGATAGTCTGTTTTACGAGGGTATGTTTGGCAGCATGAGTGATCGATGCTTTGTTGGGCAATAGGAAGCCGATTCTAGATTTAATTTTGGATTGGAGATGCTTAATGTGAGTTTGGAAGGAGAGTTTACAGTCTAACCAGACACCTAGGTATTTGTATTTGTCCACATATTCTAGGTCAGAACCTTCCAGAGTAATGATGCTAGTCGGGCGGGAGTGTGTGGGCAGCAATTTGTTGAAGAGCATGCACTTAGTTTTACTAGCAGTTAAATGGAGTTGGAGGCCATGTTGTTGTAGTTGTTGAGTGTTGTATGGCGTTGAAGCTCGTTTTATTTATTTTTTAGCACAGTCTCCAAAAAGGGCCAGATGTATACAGAATGGTGTCGTCTGCGTAGAGGTGGATCAGAGAATCACCAGAAGCAAGAGCGACATCATTGATATCTACAGAGAGAGAGAAGTCGGCCCGAGAATTGAACCCTGTGGCACCCCCATAGACTGCCAGAGGTCCAGACAACAGACCCTCCGATTTGACACGCTGAACTCTATCTGAGAAGTAGTTGGTGAACCAGGAGAGGCAGTCATTTGAGAAGCCAAGACTATTGAGTCTGCCGATAAGAATGTGGTGTTTGACACAGTTGAAAGCCTTGGCCAAGTCAATGAAGATGGCTGCACAGTACTGTATTTTATCGATGGCGGTTAGGATATCGTACATGAGTACTAAAATAAAAAAGTTTTTAAAACGGATAACAAAAATTATAAATGAATTGATCAGTAACTATGATCACCATGTGCAATGTCAAGCATCAGCTGGGATGATGTAAATCTTGCCGCCGTTGGACTCTGGAGCAGTGGAAACACATTCTCTGGAGTAATGAATCACGCTTCAGCATTTGACATTCTGACAGACAAATCTCCATAGACAATTATTCCTCCATAGAAAAGATTGTAAACGGCCCTTCAAATTAGTGGATTCAGCTATTTTCCGAATCCACCAATGGCATGCTCCTGGCAGATGTCAGCATAGTGCCAACTGTAAAGTTTGGTGATGGAAGAATAATGTTGAGGCTGTTATTCAAGGCTGTTTTTTTGTGGTTTGGGCTAGGCCCCTTAGTTCTAGTTAAGGTCAATCTTAATGCTACAGCAAACAATGACATTCTTGATGATTCTGTGCTTCCAACTTTGTGGCAACAATTTGGGAAAGGCCCTTTCCTGTTTCAGCATGACAATGCTCCCGTGCACAAAGCGAAGTCCATACAGAAATGGTTTGTTGAGATTGGTGTGGAAGAACTTGACTGACCTGCACAGAACCCTGACCTGAACCCTATCAAACACCTTTGGGATGAATTGGAACGCCGACTGCGAGCCAGGCCTAATCGCACAACATCAGTACCTGACCTCACTAAAACTCTTGTTGGTGAATGGAAGCAAGTCCCCGCAGCAATGTTCCAACAACTAGTGGAAAACCTTCCCAGAAGAGTGGAGGCTGTTATAGCAGCAAAGGGGGGGATCAACTCTATATTAATGCCCATGGTCTTGGAATGAGATGTTCAGCGAACAGGTGTCCACATTATTTTGGCCATGTAGTGTATCTCTGCTGCGTCTCCCCCCACCCCTCCTTTCATTCTCCTCCTCTTTACCTCTAATTTTCTCTCTCTCGCGCTCTCTCTCCCCCCCAGGACAGCTCTTGCGGAGGCAGAGTTGGAGTATAACCCACAGCACGTGAGCAAAGCAATCTATGCCACCTTCGCCCTGGCCACCTTGCCCCCTAAGATGGCGGAAGCTGTAGGGGAGTTGGGCAGCATTTCTGTGTTGGTCTGGACCACCCAACCATGGACCATCCCAGCCAACCAGGCTGTCTGCTTTATGCCCAATGCCCAGTAAGTGCTACTGTCAACAGACATCCCCTCACACACCTACATGCACCTTCAGTACTATACGGTATAACTCCCACCTTTTGTAAATGTGTTTTAATATCTCACACACAGGTACTCAGTAGTGAAGAGGAGAGACAGCTCACAGCTCCTCCTAGTGGCCACTGAGCGTGTTTCCAGCCTGGCAACACTGCTGAGCACAGAGCTGGAGACTGTGGGCACTTTCACAGGTAAACTGGACAGACAGACAGACAGACAGACAGACAGACAGACAGACAGACAGACAGACAGACACAAACAAACATTGTCATGCCACTCTGTCACTTTCTCTTCCCATCCCCACCTCCAGGTACAGAACTTGAGGGAGGAGTCTGCCAGCATCCCACCATTCCCAGGAAGGAGGTTCCATTGCTTCCAGCTAATTTTGTGACCATGGGCAAAGGAACGGGATTGGTTCACACAGCTCCTGCCCATGGGATGGAGGACTACAGTGTGGCCTCTCACTTTAAACTATCAGTGGTGCGTTCCTTTACTAATATATCAATGGGATTGACAGAACAATATCAGTTGGTTAACTTCAAAAACATTTTGGCTTCCAGGCTAAAAGTCTTCATGAACTTCCAATGACATCTGTCCTAGAGATGGGCACGGTTTGTATTTCTATTAAGGATTCTCATTAGCTCTTCCTGGGGTTAATGTTAGTATTCGATTACCTGAGTGGGTGTTCATTTTCAGAGTGAACCAATTTCAGGACTATTTTAACAATGAAAAAGCTTTGTCTAAATTACATTATCCTTGTGACATTTTTACTTGCAATGATATACCAAAGAGTTTAATAACCACTACATTTTAAATTCCTAATTTAATGAAACTGCAAACTTTTGAGTGTAGTTTTTATAATGGTGCATTACATTGCTATTGCCCCACTTCAAATAGCAATTACAGGTGCTCATCTAAGAGTTTCTACAATACCTGACACAGATCAACGCAAAACACTCACCAGAAACACCAAACTACTGAAGAAAAGCAGCATGGCCTCTGTTTACCTCTGCCATGTGCATTTGTGTCGTTCTGATTGGTCAATAGTCTATAATTTTTTTGTGTAACTCTTTATATAACAATGAGAATTTAGACTCCGTCATGATATTATTCGAAATAGTAAAATAATTTCAATTACCCACCCCTAATCTGTATGGCTGTGTGTGTGTTTCCTCTGTTCTAGGAGTGTATCGTGGATGAGGAAGGCAGGTTCACTGAGCTGGCTGGGCCTGAGCTACAGAGTCTGTCTGTGATGGGGGAGGGCAACGATGCAGGTAGGATGAAACTGTGAGAGAGACAGGGAGGATAATGCTTAACTTTTATTCTCTAGTTCAACTTCTTGCTCTCTTTGTACAAGCTTTTGTGTGTGTTTTGTGTGCATGTCAGTGATCTCCATGCTGAAGGCTGTCGGTTCTCTAGTGAAGGAGGAGGAGTGTGTCCACAGTTACCCGTACGACTGGAGGAGTAAAGAGCCTGTAGTCATCAGACCCAGCAAACAGTGGTTCATTGACATCGCCAGCCTCAAAGACAAGGCCAAGGTAGGAATCACACACTGGGGATCACTCTTACTTACTTACTTACTGACGTTATTGTCCCCATGGGGAAAGTCTGTTGCAGTGTCATGTACACATTCAAAGTGGCGTTTAAATACAAAACACGATTGACAAAACAACATAACATTTACACACCAATAAAAATAATAATAGTAAGAAATAAGAAATAAAACATTTTTAAAAATATATTTTTTTTTAAAGAAGAAAAGGCCAGCAGGCTAGTCTTAACGGGGTCAATGGGAACATTCGCCCGAGCTATTTAGGAGGGATATCACACCTGGCACAAATTATTGTCTCGTTCTATTTTTCCTGCCGAGGGGTGCCCTATACCAGCCCAGAGGGGAGTAATTAAAAGTCCAGGTACAGGGGGTGGCTTGGGTCTAATATCATTTGTGAGCCTTACGGAGGGCCCTGACCTTAAAGATCTCATCCAGGCCTGTCTGTGGTAATAATCCTTCTCAGCATGTTTCTCTGGCTGACAGTGGCATTGCCAAACCAACAAACAATACAAAAAGTTCAAATACTCTCAATAAAGGATTTGTAAAACAGAGTCAGTATAGTAGAGTCGACATTAAAAGAACCCAACATTTTTAGAAAGTACAGTCTTTGTTGGCTCTTTTTGTAGATCAGGTCTGTACATTTACTCCACTGAAGCTTATTGTCCAAAAAAACACCCAGATATTTATATTCCTCTACAATCTCTATGTTCTGACCTCTGATAGATGTTGCAGAGGTAGGTGTTGTGCATAGACTTCAGGAAGCGTACATCTCTTTGGTCTTGTTGGTATTGAGGACCAAGTGTGATTCCTCACACCACTCTACAAAGTCACCTAGGACCCTGGGCCATGATGTTCCTCATCATCATGCAACAGGCTGATCAAGGCAGTGTCATCAGCGAACTTAACGAGGTGTCTGTCAGTATGGGAACTAGTACAACTATTAGTGTACAAGATGTACGGGAGTGGGGGCAAAACACATCCCTGAGGAGAGCCTGTGTTGGTATTGCGTATATCTGACACATGGGGACCTATTTTGTCTCGCTGTGAGCGTTGGCTCAGGAAGTCCAACAGCCACAAAACCAGACCCCCGTCTAAGGAGAAGTCCCGAATGAGTCTCTGTGCCAGAATGTAAGGCTGGTGTTGAAGGCAGAAGAAAAGTCAACAAACAGAACCCTGACATGGGATTTGGCACCTTCTAGATGTCTATAGACCATGTTAAGGAGGGTAAGAATGGCATCATCAACTCCTCTGCTAGGCTGATCGGCAAACTGAAATGTGTTGGAGCTTCTGGGTGACACTGAGAATATGACTTTTCACAATTTTCTCAAGGCATTTCATAACTAATGATGTCAAGGCGACAGGGCAATAGTCATTCAGCACAGAGGGATTAGATGCTTTAGGAATTGATATAATTATAGGTTTTTTTCCACAACACTGAAGTTGTTGCTGGTTGAGTGAGGATTGGAAAATGTCTGTAAAAACACCAGCCAATTGTTCAGCACAGTGCTTTAACACATGTCCACTCATTTTGTCTGGGCCTGGGCTTTTGTATGTGTTACATCCCCTGAACAACTTCAGACTGTTGAACAATAACTCCCTCAAACATTTGTAATGATGCTTCCATTTGTTTTACTTCCGACACGAAGATGTCTGATTCAAATCTTGAGAAGAAAACATTCAGACCATTAGCCATGTTCTGGCCCTCATGTCCCCCAAAGTCAGCACTGGTTTTTCCCCTGCCTATGTGGGAGGCACTAGCCATGGATTTAATCCCTCGCCAGGCCACCCTTGTGTTTCCTGAGGAGAGGCTCCTCTCCACCCTTGTGTTTCCTGAGGAGAGGCTCCTCTCCACCCTTGTGTTTCCTGAGGAGAGGCTCCTCTCCACCCTTGTGTTTCCTGAGGAGAGGCTCCTCTCCACCCTCGTGTTTCCTGAGGAGAGGCTCCTCTCCACCCTCGTGTTTCCTGAGGAGAGGCTCCTCTCCACCCTCGTGTTTCCTGAGGAGAGGCTCCTCTCCACCCTCGTGTTTCCTGAGGAGAGGCTCCTCTCCACCCTCGTGTTTCCTGAGGAGAGGCTCCTCTCCACCCTCGTGTTTCCTGAGGAGAGGCTCCTTGTCCACCAGTATCTGTCTTTTGATCCCACGTTGTACATCTCTTAAAGTCTGTCTATCACCCCCAGAGATGACTCTGTTCTCACTGCGATACATTGAGAGGGATTCTTTCAAACAGGTGATGATTCTCACTCGCATACACTTAGAACAGGTCCTACTCAGTAAGTTAGACTCTTAGAAACTGAGAATGATTCTTCTTATAGAGCAGGGATCAACTAAATTCAGCTGCGGGATGATTTTTTTCTTCTTCAGCGGATGGTCAGGGGGAACGGAACATAATTACAAATCATTTTTTTAGACTGCAAGAAGCCCAAAAAGAGAGAATATTTGACTAAAACATTTAGTTGTGTCTTTCTGACTGTGTGTAGGAAGTGCTGGCTAAGGTGCGTGTGATCCCAGAATCGGCGAGGGGCAGTCTGTTGGCCCACCTAGACAGAAGACCGTACTGGTGTATCTCACGCCAGAGGAGCTGGGGTGTGCCTATACCTGTGTTCTACCACAAGGAGACAGGAGAGCCTCTCATTAACAAGTAACTACACACCCACAAACATACACACACACACACACACACACACACACACACACACAACGCCACCCCGCTCTGACCCCTGGTCTCTCCCCCTAAAGGCACACTGTATCCCACGTGACCCAGCTGTTCTTAGAGAAGGGCAGTGACTGCTGGTGGGAGCTGCCCCTGGAATCTCTACTGCCACCAGAGGTGCTCAAGAAGGTGAGTCACCGCAGCACTTTCACTCACAAGTCGGTGAATATGGTTGTATGATTAAAAGAGGATTTTAGCACCTTGTGTGTGTGAAGGTTAACGTATGTGTGTGTTTGTCAGAGTAAAGCAGGAGAGGTAACAGACTACGAGCGTGGAGATGATGTGTTGGACATCTGGTTTGACAGTGGAACCTCCTGGGCTGCTGTTCTTGAAGGTGAGGCTCTGTGTTTAGCTAACCTGGCGAAGCTACGTACGACATCTGCCAAGTATTCTTACACTAGCGATTACACTTGTGTTTTCTTAGAATTCAAGGCTGTGTCTGAAGGTTGTTTTCTTAGCTAGGCCTAGCTAAATCACAACTTACTGCACTAACCAGTTATTGAATACTGTACAAACTGCCTGGTGACGCTATCTCTCTCTGGCACATGGTGATTTGTTTATGCATTAGAAATGACTTCTATCTCATATATATGAAGCGTGTGTAGTCCTCGTACATCAGCCATTAGCTTTATCCCTCTCTGGAACACACCTTACTGAAGTGTTCTATAGTCAGATAATAAGGAAGACTTTCATTTGTTTGGATATTGTTCTTGTTGTGGCATTTGGCAAGACTGACATCCAACATACACAATTTCCCAAGGTTTACCCATGTTGTCCATGTGAGTGGTTGTGTTGTGTTTTCAGAAATGAAGGAGGAGAGTGGCACTGACTCTGAGTCACGGCTCAGCTGGCTCCCTTCCTCCCTACGCAAACCCCTGGTGCCAGGTTAATAACCCCCAGACCCCTCTTCTACTCATCTCCCCCTTCCCCCCTCTTCTACTCATCCCCCTCCCCCTCTTCTACTCATCCCCCTCCCCCTCTTCTACTCATCCCCCTCCCCCTCTTCTACTCATCCCCCTCCCCCTCTTCTACTCATCCCCCTCCCTCCTCTTCTACTCATCCCCCTCCCCCTCTTCTACTCATCCCCCTCCCTCCTCTTCTACTCATCCCCCTCCCTCCTCTTCTACTCAACCCCCCTCTTCTACTCATCCCCCTTCCCCCTCTTCTACTCATCCCTCCTTCCCCCTCTTCTACTCATCCCTCCTTCCCCCGTCTTCTACTCATCCCTCCTTCCCCCCGTCTTCTACTCATCCCTCCTTCCCCCGTCTTCTACTCATCCCTCCTTCCCCCGTCTTCTACTCATCCCTCCTTCCCCCCTTCTTCTACTCATCCCTCTTACTTCCTCTCCATCTCTTCTCTATATTTCTGTTTTTCTATTGATTTCTGTTTCTTTCTCTCACTACCCCCCTCTCTCTCTCCTGCTCTCCTCCCCTTCTCTCCTCAGCTTGTAGGACTCTGAGCACCTTGTTTGGGAGCTGAGCACCTTAAAGATTGGTTATCTATAAGATTCACTCCCTGACTGTGCTCTCTGTTTAGTCAGCAGTCTCTCTCTTTGGCAGCAAGGGAGGATCTCCCCCTGAAAGCCTGGTGGCTGTACCTGTGCTATTGTCTAAGACAGGAGCACTACGGTCTCTAAGCCTCTCTCTAACCTCTACAGTACCCCGTGGCTTTGGAAGGCTGCCTCGCCATGTAACGTTTCTGTACTGTCTCTCCCAAGGCTGGCCAAGGTGGAATGTCTGTCGCTA
This sequence comes from Oncorhynchus keta, assembly GCF_023373465.1. Taxonomy (NCBI): domain Eukaryota; kingdom Metazoa; phylum Chordata; class Actinopteri; order Salmoniformes; family Salmonidae; genus Oncorhynchus; species Oncorhynchus keta. The sequence continues at coordinate 15,138,079 of NC_068449.1, read as the reverse complement.
CTACTTTCACGCAGGGCATTGATCAAGGCATGGTTGCACTATCTTGGTATACTTGTCATGCATTGTCTCAATGTCCTCACTACCAGTGGCTGTGGTCTCTGTCCCTCTAGACTTGTCCTACCTCTTGTGGACAGAGTCAGTGACGTTCCCCTGATACTAACAATCTGCCTTTCTTCTCTGTTTGCATGAATTGGTTAAGAACAAAACACTGCAAAGAACTAAACACGTTTTTCCGCTCGCGCTCTCTCTCGTCAGACTCGAGGGCTGATGTGTATGTGGAGGGAAAGGACCAGATAGGTGGATGGTTCCAGTCCTCTCTGCTCACCAGTGTTGCCGTGCAGAAAAGGGCTCCCTACAAGTCAGTGAAATACTTTTTATATCTATGTGTGCTTGTTGTAAATGTGTCCGTAAGAAACCCAGAGAAGAATCTGTATTCATAACTTTCTCTCTCAGGGCTCTGATGATGCATGACTATCTCTCTCTTTCTCTCTCAGGGCTCTGATGATACATGACTTTGTGATAAGCGAGAAAGGAGAGAAGATGTCCAAGTCTTTAGGCAACGTAGTAGACCCCGATACAGTCATCCACGGGGGGGAGGTGAGAGGCTGTGGATGAGACCTAACCTTTCTGGAGAAACATACACACACTCCCGGGGTGGTCAACAGTGTTAGTCCTTAAAGGCTTTCACCCTACCCCACTCTATCTCTTTCCCTCTATTTCTCCCAGGACCCCAGTGTGTCTCCTGCCTATGGAGTGGATGTGTTGCGTTGGTGGGTGGCAGAGTCCAACGTCTTCTCTGAGGTCCAGATCGGCCCCAACGTGCTCAACTCAGCCAGAGACAGCATCAATAAGGTGAGTGTCATTGTGTCTACTATCTGGGTCTGTCAGTCTGTCTGTGTAGAAGTCTCGTTACCTGCTTCTCCACTCCGCTGTGAAAGCTCTCCCTCGTCTCGTTCTAGTTGAGGAATACCCTGAAGTTCTTGCTAGGGAATCTGCAGGGTTTTGACCCTCGTACTCAGGCAGTGGACCCTAAAGAAATGCACTACATCGACCAGTACCTACTGCACCTTCTACGGAACTACAGTATGAAGATGACAGATGCCTACAATGATTTTGGTGCAGGCAGGGCCATCCGCCTGCTCCAAGCCTTCATCACCAGAGACCTCTCCAAGTTCTACTTCAGCATCATCAAGGACAGGTACTGATACTCTTGCTAAATACTGCTACCACTGCTATTGTTATTACATTGTCTACTCCTACTCTGTTACACTTGACAACACTATAATGACTAATGTCATTGCTACTATATGGCACTATTAATAGTCTGTTACTCTCTCCCTCTCCCAGGCTGTACTGTGATCCTGAGGACTCGTTGGGTCGGCGGTCCTGTCAGACGGTTCTAGAGGAGATTCTGGACGGAGTGACGCGCTCCATCGCTCCTATCCTACCTCACCTGGCCGAAGAGGTCTACTTACACGCCCCAGGACATAACGGTATGGCCTGGTGTGTTTGTGTGTGTGTGTGTGTGTGTCTGTGTGTGTCTGTGTGTGTGTGTGTGTCTCAGTGACTCTGAAAGTCTCTATCTTCAGAGGGGGAGACCCTGTTCAGGAGTGGCTGGATTAAGAGCAGTCCTGTGTGGCGGAGGCCGGGATTGGAGGAAGCCGTGGAGGGGGCATGCGCTATCAGGGATTCCTTCCTGTCCTCTATCCCAGGACGCAATGCAGCCGAGTATGAGCTGACCATAGAGATTGAGCCTGGCCTACTGTTTGAACTCATTGAGGTAAGGGGGCAGAATGCGCTCTCTGATGTCCTCCTCATAAACACTATACCACAAACGGCTGAGATGTCGTTGTATGGAAGGGACGGTCTTTCAGGTCTCAGAAAAGCGACTGCAAGTTGGCTACCACAAACTTTACCTATCTAATCTCTCTTTCTCAGTCTCTCCAAGTCGAACCTACTTCCTCTTGCTCTCAGCTAACAGAGCTGATGATGTCATCGCAGACAACCCTGACTAGCGCCCTGCCCAGAGACCTGCCCGCTGATGCCCTCATCAGCAACGGCAGTTTCCTCATCAACCTTGAGGGTGAGTCCCAGCTAAGCTAACACTAGTACATTTACAATGCTGTAGTAGCTGAATCCAAAATGAAACTCTGGGTTCTATAGGGCCCCCGAGTGGTGCAGCCGTCTAAGACACTGCATGTCAGTGCAAGAGACGTCACTGCAGTCCCTGGTTTGAATCCAAGCTGCATCACATCCGGGCATGATTGGGAGTCGCATAGGGCGGCGCACAATTGGCCCAACGTCGTCCGGGTTTGGACGGGGTAGGCCGTCATTGTAAATAAGAATTTGTTCTTAACTGGCTTGCCTAGTTAAATAAAGGTTACTTTTAAAAATGTTTTTATATACAATCATATCCGCTTTAGCGGTTGTTTTGGCAGTGTAGGAGGTAGAACTGCGTTAGAGCTGTCAAATCCACAAGCAGCTCCTTTCCATTGGCTACACGGAGTCACATTAAGAAATCACATGCAGCCTTGTTTACAAGTTTGAACACTGGAATGTAAGATGTAATCTACACCTTTATTATGATGCAAATCCTCATGATTTAGTTTAAGGATTTTTTTTATTTGAGGTTCATTTCTATATAGCCTAGACTTTCCCATTCTGAACTTCTAACGCGAGTGTGGTGGATGTGGCTTCATGACACTGATCAAGATAAGCTGCTCACCAGTTTGACAGCTCCAACACAGTTAATAGCCAATTCATACTTGCTCTAGCAATGCAATCCGGAGGCTCCGTAAGGAGGGTTTGACACAGTTGATGGTAGGTGGGGCAGGAGGTCCTGTATAAACACTCACCTTCTTGACAACTTCCTTCACAACATCTCTGCTCAGGGAAACTCGAGAAGTATGAATGCTCTGACTACTTCTACGGAGGCTGCATCGCAGTAAATTCTGTACAGCCACTGCAGGTGTCGGATTTACCTTTTAGGCCTACACCTATATTGCGTTTATACAGGACCTACTGCCCCCACCGTCTAATCATCTGCCCCCACCGTCTAACCAACTAATCATGTACATACGGAGCTATAAGGAGCCCTCTACATTGTTACAATTTTTGGGAGGCGCACAGAGATTAGGCTCCAGAGACTCAGAAATTGAATCACACCCACCTTACGGAGCCTCTGGATCGCCAACCCGGAATTGGCTTTTACACCTCAGACTAGTGTTGAACGGTATCCTGAAACTTATGTACTTTTTGAAACTAGAATATGAAAAGGGTTCGGTACTATAATTTCTGTTACTTTCCAGAAGTGTCACATCACACGGGAAGCCAAGCCAGAAATAAAAACTAAAAAGCCATATTACAACCAGTGATGTAGTGGAGGGTAAACACTGTTTACACCTTTTTTTTGTGAAAAAGCATTTACCTTTTTGGTTACCAATGCTCTAGAAAGTTGAGTGAAGTTCAATCTCATGCTTCACTCGGTGGGCTGATAATTCTAAGTGGCAAATTTTATTGGTCACATACGTGTTTAGCGAAATGCTACTGTTTCTAACAGTGCAGTAATATCTAACCATTTCACAACAATATACACATCTAAAGTAAAGGAATGGAATTAAGAATATATAAATATTTGGATGAGCAATGTCAGAGCGGCATAGACTAAAAATAGTACATACAGTGGGGCAAAAAAGTATTTAGTCAGCCACCAATTGTGCAAGTTCTCCCACTTAAAAAGATGAGGCCTGTAATTTTCATCATAGGTACACTTCAACTATGACAGACAAAATGAGAGAAAAAAATTCCAGAAATGAATTTATTTGCATATTATGGTGGATTGGTGGCTGACTAAATACTTCCCCCCCCGCCCACTGTACATATGAGATGAGTAATGCAAAAATGTGTAAACATTATTAAAGTGACCAGTGATTTCAAGTCTATGTAAGGCAGCAGCAGCCTCTGTGCTAGTGATGGCTGTTTAACAGTCTGATGGCCTTGGGATTTCAGTTTGTCAGTGATGTGTACTCTGAGGAAATTGAAGCTTTCCACCTCCACTGCTGTCCTGTCGATGTGGATAGGGGGTGCTCCCTCTGCTGTGTCCTGAAGTCCACAATCAGCTCCTTTGTTTTGTTGACATTGGGTGACAGTTTTATTATTCAGGGCCCTCACCAGGGCTGTAAACAAATTGAAGTGGGTCTAGGGTGTCAGGTAAGTTATGTGTAACCTTTATTTAACTAGGCAAGTCACTTCTGTAGCTTAGTTGGTAGAGCATGGCGCTTGTAACGCCAGGGTAGTGGGTTCGATTCCCGGGACCACCCATACGTAGAATGTATGCACACATGACTGTAAGTCGCTTTGGATAAAAGCGTCTGCTAAATGGCATATTATATATTACTTAAGATCAAATTGTGATTTACAATGACGGCCTAAGTTAGAGGTGACATGATCCTTGACTAGTCTCTCAAAGCTCTTCATGGTGACAGAAGTTAGTGCTACGGGGCGATAGTCATTTAGTTCAGTTAACTTTGCTTTCTTGGGTGCAGGAGACACAGATCGGATACAAGCAGAGAGGGGTTAGTAGTACAGTGGTTCCCAAACTTGGGGTCGGGGATTCATACGGGGTCCCCTAAAGTTGAAATGATCAAACATATTAATAACTTTAAATGGGTATAGAATCCAATATTTTAGAGTAAACTTTTACTGTTAGAATGCACTTTAATGTCATTGTGTTGGGACAGCCTGTGGAACCTAAAATTGATTGAAATATAAAACTGCTTTACAGATAGTGACACAAACAATGTGAGGCTGAGGCAGGCTGCAATGCAGGAAGCAAACAGAGGTTACAGTGGTTCCCAAACTTGGTTGGTGGGGTCCCCTGAAATGTAAATGTGGTCACCAGAGAATCTAATCTTAACAAACACAATAACAAGTTCATCTTCAAATGGGTATACTGCCCTTCCAAGCAAAAAGGCAGTAACTGCTCATAGCGTGGAACTGAGAAAAGGCTTTTATTTACCTTGGTTTCACAGTTACTGCTTTTCTCCAGAACACAATAGAAGCAGGATACTTGTCCACATATTTAAGCATGCATTTAATTTAGCAAAAATGACATAACTAATTTTTGACCAAATAAACAGTTACTGCCTTTTTGCTTGGTAGGGCAGTATAGACTACAACATTTTAGATTCAACTAAGGGCTTTTTATACGGGTGCACTTTAGATGTTTACAATACAGAACTGAATTACATGAGATACTAAGAACATGAACGTGATATTACATTAGGCCTTCCCAATAGACCTGCATGAAAATGCAATCAAACAATACAGTTCTAAAAATGTTTTGGTTTATATCGGTGGTTGTTCGTCTTCTCTTTAGTTTACCCCTGCTCCTTTTTTTTACCACTACATCCCTGATTACAACCTGTGTGTTGTGATTGCATTGTTTGCTCTAGAACCTGTTAGTTCATATGCCTCCCCACTGTGATAATATAGGCCTAAGTCAGAGACTATAAGAGACAGAATAAATTCAGCCACACCTTTGTTTCATCACAAAACCAGAGAGCAACATCCGGTTTAGTCCACAAAGCATATTGTCCGGTTTAGTCCACAAAGCATATTGTCCGGTTTAGTCCACAAAGCATATTGTCCGGTTTAGTCCACAAAGCATATTGTCCGGTTTAGTCCACAAAGCATATTGTCCGGTTTAGTCCACAAAGCATATTGTCCGGTTTAGTCCACAAAGCATATTGTCCGGTTTAGTCCACAAAGCATATTGTCCGGTTTAGTCCACAAAGCATATTGTCCGGTTTAGTCCACAAAGCATATTGTCCGGTTTAGTCCACAAAGCATATTGTCCGGTTTAGTCCACAAAGCATATTGTCCGGTTTAGTCCACAAAGCATATTGTCCGGTTTAGTCCACAAAGCATATTGTCCGGTTTAGTCCACAAAGCATATTGTCCGGTTTAGTCCACAAAGCATATTGTCCGGTTTAGTCCACAAAGCATATTGTCCGGTTTAGTCCACAAAGCATATTGTCCGGTTTAGTCCACAAAGCATATTGTCCGGTTTAGTCCACAAAGCATATTGTCCGGTTTAGTCCACAAAGCATATTGTCCGGTTTAGTCCACAAAGCATATTGTCCGGTTTAGTCCACAAAGCATATTGTCCGGTTTAGTCCACAAAGCATATTGTCCAGTTTAGTCCACAAAGCATATTGTCTGGTTTAGTCCACAAAGCATACAGCATGGTAAAGCAAGTTAACATTTCCGACTACTAAATAACTATTGATTTAGAACCATGGAGAGTTACCGCAAGTCAAAGAAAACAGGAGCTGACTCCACTATTCCAGCACCATTTCAGCTAAATGCTTTGTGAACGTTTCAACATCATCAAATAACTTGTGCTTTAGTCTAATGCAGTGATAACTAAAAGATTCCAAAAACAATTTAGTCCAATCAACTTAAGAGATCACATGGCTGTCCATGGTACTTATTTGTGTGTGTGCGTAAGTAGAAAAAACACAGTTGACTCACTCTACTAGTAGAGAAACGCAAATGTCATCCTCATGTTGCCAAAATGGTTTATGACTCTGTCAGACTGTACACACTTAGTTTTTGTTGTCCTAGGCTACCTGGCCAGGCCAGAGGCACAATGTATGAATTTATGGTTGGATTAGATTTGCCGTTATATTCATTGGCCAGTACTTAAAATGAAGTAAAACCACAAATCCAACTCCCTATATCCGTCAATGGCTAATTTAGGAAATGTCCAATTTTAGCTAGCTAGCCACCAGAGGGCAACAATTACATTTTTTTCTGCCAATGAAGTTTGGGTTGATGTGAAGCCAAGTCCAAACTGGTTTCCCTTTAAACTTTTGTTTTGGTGTGCCAGAACCATTCACAGTTGAGCTCACTCAGTTTCTCAATGCTGATTGGCTATTATTTACTTTTTTTTATTAAGGGAGGCCAAATTATTTGTAATCTGTAGCACCATGAAATCAGCCAAAACAAACTCGATAGCTCAGTGCATGCATACACTTATTGAATATGCATTCATTCACCTGTATTGTGAATAAGCCTAGGCTACATCGTGACTTATCGTTCAAATAAATTATTACCATTGTAGTTTGATTGTGTAGTTGATTTATTAATGCATACATGGCTGTCTTTCTAAAACAATCTAATGTGATAATAAACAGAGCAGTTTCTCTGACTTTGGCTAATATGCCTTTTTTCGCATTGTGATACTAAACCTGGTATCAGTATCTAAGTCAATTCTGGTGTCTACTATCGCCAGTTAACACTTGATCTGATTGAATCTTTGCCTTAGGCTTCTTTTTTTTTATAGGCAGCCCAATTCTGAACTTTGTTTTCACTAATTGGTCTTTTGATGAATCAGATCAGCTCTAAAAAAACAAGAGCTGATGTGATTGGTCAACACCAATTAGTGTAAAGAATATCAAAATTGGGCTGTCAGTTTAACGCAATCATGGTCTGTTCAAAACAGCCAAGTATTTTAGGGGTCATACAGTAACATGGTTGGTGTTCACTATACACCAAACCTTAACTTGTCGAGTAAGAAACGTTTTAATATGGTGTCTGGTGTGCACTAATGAATATGACCTTTTAACCTCCCTAATCATAGCCCCTAGTAACATTTTCGCTCTGTCCAATCAGGTGGGGTTATCCGTGAGGACAGTGCTTACCAAGTAGCGGCAGTGCCCACCTCCATGGCCCGGTGCCCGAGGTGCCGGCGGTACACTTCAAGCTCTCCAGACTGCCCCTGCCCCCGCTGCCAGACCATCCTTACTAGGGCGCAGTGACACGTCCGCCCGCACCATCACAACCTGCAAATTGCCGTTTAACCCGGTCTATCTGCTTGAACTGACTCCAGACAACTAGGGGTCAACCAAGAAAGACCCTGCTTAGCAACGCACTGAGAGGGGAAACAGCCAGACTGTCTGGCAGTTACCTAAATGACATTATCTTTCTTCAGCTCTTCAACTGACATTGACTCTGGCATGTTGCCGCATGCAGTGAGGATGGATGGTTTACAAGACAGGCTTCGTAAAACAAAGCACACATTTTATTTTGATAGAGGGAATTGTCATAAGAGCTATGCAGTACTTTTTGAGTTCATAAGACACCTCTCCCAAAGAAGGGCACATCAGTGATGTTTCCTAGAAAGGGACGTGTATTGATAGTCCTGGACCCCTCCTATGAGGCACAGTGTGCAGTAATATACCTACTAAGAGAATCAAGTCATCGGGTCTGATTATTGTATGTATTAGAAGGATATATAGGGGATGGTACAACACTGAGCGCTTCGTTTTTTTTATTTGTATTCATGTTTAATGATAATCTGTATAGTTCTCCTGTCCACTTGTACGAAATCTATTAAATAAAGGATGATCATTAAAATACACTTGGAAGCCAAATAAGTGCAATATTCCTAAAAATCCTCTTAAACCAGTGATTCCTATCACCCTTTGAAAACCAAGGTGTCATTCAGTAGGGTACAAATATCTGAGTCTACCTGAATGTTCTGGAGAGAATCCCATGGCGGTTTGTACTGGACGCCACACTTCCCCAAAACGTTCTTGGAACAGACATTGAAGTACGTTTGCTCCATTTAGAGTGTGGCTTGACGCAATGCATGACATATTAAGGGCAGTGATGCATTTAACCCACAACACAACCTCTCCCCATTTTTTTCAGAACAGCACCGTTTCCATTACTCAATGCAGCCATATACTGCTACCATTTTTGTAAATGACCAGTGTTAACTGTTCTTACCCCAGGCCCAGAGAGAGAGAAACCATGCTGAGCATTACACTTTTTTATTCTGCTGTCTGCCCCCAGTGGGGTCCCTCAGCCAGTGTCTAGATTACAGCTACAGAACAGTACAGCAGCATGTCTGTATCATACATCACTAATCTGAGGGAGGGATGCTTACTGAACAATCATACTGCACACACCCTGCAACCCCCTTTTGAGTGGGTTTTAACTATGTTAAAAGGTAGAGTACTGGGGCTGCTAGGTATAGCTGGGAGACAAAGTGACATATCCAACTGCATCTAGACCCCCCCCCATATTCCATTCTGAAATACAGACTTGGACATTGATCAACCTAATACAATGTTACTTATTTGAATTGGAGTAAGATGAGTGAGCACTGAATTAAATTAAAAACCCATCCTACCCTCCTATCATTTACACTTAATTAGATTCAACCTTTTTCTCAACTGAACACAAGTCTCCCTCATAACTGGGTACCTCTGCTTCCTGTACTGTACATGATAGGTAATATACCAGTTCACTACCACTCTCTCACTCCTATATTGGATGCTAGCAAGAAAAGCAAGACCGAAAATGCACAGAAGCCATCTTGTTCCCTCGCTTCTACTCCCTCTCTGTCCTCTCTCTGCAGGTCTTCTACTCCCCCTTTCTCAGTCCTCTCTCTGCAGGTCCTCCACAGCCTCCAGTAGGTGTAGTGCCAGGCTGTACTGGCCGTGGTTCTCAGGTAGGATCTCTATGAGGCGGCTCACCAGCCTGCTGGTCTGACTCAGGGGCACCGATGGGCACCCCAGCTCACTGGGGTCCTGGGGAAAACACACATACACATGAATAGCATCAGTAACTCACACAAAACGATGTTCAGTGGTTATAGGATGACGTCGAAGACTAGCTGGTCTCACCATGGCCTTAAGTGTTATGAAGGTGCCATAACATGTGTGTATTCAGGAGGCTGGTGTTCTACAGTGGTTATAACATGTTATAAGGTAACACAGAGGTTGATCTCACCATAGCCTTGAGCCAGGTGCAGAGTGTGGGGGGGAGGCGAGCCAGCAGCTCCATGGCGGGCCGGGTCTGGGTCTGGGTGTGGAGCAGGGAGTAGCTCAGCCTCTGGCCTGTTAGAACCAACAGCTGGGAACCCAACACGTCCTTATCCTCCACCTCGAACATCACCTGACAACACACACACCGCAGGCTTCAATGTCATATTTTGTGTGAGTGATCATATTCATTGTGTGTATAAAGTTATTAAATATGACAAGTGACATGAGTGTACGAATATGTACACTCAGGATAGTTTTAGGTACACCACCCGCTCACAAAAATGGATCTCTCCTACAGACAGTGAGTCACGTAGCCGTGGCTTGTTTTATAAAGCAGACCGACGTCGCTGCATTTGGTTACTGTTCTATTGACTGTTAGAATTGGCAAAACCAGTGACCTAAGTGACTGAGCGTGGTATGATCATTGATGCTAGGCACTCCGGATCCAGCATCTCAGAAACAGCCACCCAGGTTTACAGAGAATGGTGACACTGACATAACATCCAGTCAGCAGCAGTCCTTTGGGCGAAAACAGCTTGTTGATGAGAGAGGTCGAAGGAGAACGGCAAGAACCGTGCAAGCTAACAGGCAAATAACAGTACAGTACATCAGTACAGAGCGGCATCTCTGAAATGCACAACTCGTCGATCCTTGTCGGGGATGGGCTATTGTAGCAGACGACCACCCTGGGTTCCACTCCTACTAGAGAAAAACAAGAGGGCTCCAGTGAGAACACGGTCACCCACACTGGACAATTGAGGAGTGGAAGAACATTTAGTTCAGTTGAGTGGCCTGGTCAGTCCCCAGACCTCAACCCAATAGAGCATCTTTGGGATGAGATGGAACAGGCTGTTCGCAGCATGAATGTACCAACGTCCAATCTGCAGCAACTGCATGATGCCATCGCGTCAGCATGGACCAAAATCCATGTGGAACATTTCCAACACCTTGAAGAATTCGGGCTGTTCTGGAGGCATAGGGGAGTCCAACCCGGTACTAGATGGGTGTACCCAATACACTCACTGGGGGGTTTATGTTTTATGTGTATCAGTTTCTATCCAGTTACCAGCAGATGTGTATTGAGGGACCTGTTGGTTTATGACTACCTACCTGCTCTGCCCGGGGGTCCAGGCCCTGGTTGTACAGCTCACACACCAGATGTCTGCGCAGGATGTCCGGGTTGACCTGCAGCAGGAGTCCCAGGTCCAGACACAGAGAGGGCCACGTCTTGTCCCCAGACCCAGGGCCCTCCACCGCCTCCCTCTGGGTCGTCACCCATCCTGTCAGCACCCTGAGCAGGAACTCCTGTCTGAGGGAGACCAGGCCAGGGTCCATGTCTCCACTGGGCATCAGCTGGATGGACGACAGCTCTCTAAAGAAGGCATTCTTACCCTGGAGGAAGGAAAGACTTGCAGTGTATAGTGTAGGTCAGTGTTTCCCCTCAGTGTTGGCACACCTGATTCAATTAGTCACAGGCTTGATGATTAGTTGACTAATTGAATCAGGTGTGCCAGTTTAGGGTTAAAACAAACATGTGAAACATCTGGGGAGGCCTGAGGAGAGGGTTGGAAAACACTGACCTACACTATGGCCCTGAGGAGAGGGTTGGAAAACACTGACCTACACTATGGCCCTGAGGAGAGGGGTGGGAAACACTGACCTACACTATGGCCCTTAGGAGAGGGTTGGGAAACACTGCTGCAGGTGTTATGCATGTGTGTACTCTTTGGTTTACACTACGTGTTTGTCTCACCTTGCTGTCGAACAGGCTGAGTGGTTTGACCCTGAGACTGAAGGTCATAGCAGTGTGGAGTAGAGAGGCCAGGAGATAGTGGTGTTGTACAAGGGGGTAGTGAACTCCCTTCTGCTCCAGGGCTAGCTCTGCTAGGGAGGCAGGACCCTCTGCTTCCCCCCACACCTCCTCCACACACAGCTCGGGAGGAGTCACCTCTTCTACCCCCGAGTCTGCCTGGAGGAGAGAGGGGAGAGGGGTTCAGAGTAACCAAGGACCAGCCTCACTTGCCAGTATCACTATTAAAAACCATCCAAAGCGCAGTCTATCTGTGTAACTACAGATGCTTTAGTTCAAAAATAATTCTGCTAAATCCCCGTGCTGCAGTAATGGTACACTGTGACAAACTCTCTTGCATGGTGACATGCACATATACCCACTTGCATGCAGCACATGCTTTTTACCTGTGCTGCAACGCAGGGAAACATTTTAATCTGCCCAACTGTATGCATCCATCCATCTTTTTTGATCCGTACCTCCATCAGAATCTGTAGCAGCTGAACACAGGAGCCCAGGAATGTTGTCATGGCACAGTCTCCCATTCCCACATCCTGAATACACACACAGACAGACGTTATCTACACGTCTATTCACAACCAAAACACAACAAGTCCCAATCAGAGAGGTATGTAGCTGTAAGGCTGAATAGGGCAGGACTGCTCACCCGTCGACACAGGCGGTCCTTAGGGGCCTTCCCCACCTGTGGAGAGAAAACACAAACAGACGATCAATTGGAGCACTATGAAGACTGGGGACTGATTTGAATGGTTACATCCCTACAGAATGTTTGTTTTGTATGTGAGAGTTCTGATGAACATATTCTGTAGGGATGTAACGATTCACAGATACACATCGATCCCCGGCTCAAATGTTTAAGATGGGACTGAAACGGTCAGAAACTCGATTTAATAATAATAATAATAATAATAAATGCCATTTAGCTGACGCTTTTATCCAAAGCGACTTACAGTCATGTGTGCATACATTCTACGTATGGGTGGTCCCGGGAATCGAACCCACTACCCTGGCGTTACAAGCGCCATGCTCTACCAACTGAGCCACAGAAGGACCAGTGATTTAAACGTTACGTATCGCCGGTTCACTAACATGGCTCATATTACTTTACTTCCTCTCCTTCAGTGTGGAGCATTTAACTGTGTTGACAGTCATTGATCAATATCAGTAGCCAGGTCAAAGTGCACATTGCCTAACGCGAGGTCGGCCACCTGTCACCTTCAGCATTCAAATGTTTAAAATGGCTTGCGCAATATTAGGCTTTATTAGTTGAGTGACAAGTTCAACCGATGTCATTACAAGGTTATTGTTATCAAAGGTGCTGTTGAAAACGGCATTTTACTGGAATAGCCTAAGCTACCGCTGGAGACAACTCTCATTTGGATATAGTGGACTAAACTCCACTCCATGGTGAAGGAAGATTGTGATGACTCCACAAACAGTGGAGCAGAGACCTGGGTTTGTGGAGCCTAGGACCACCTCCATCGATTCGCCCAAGGTCAATCCTTCAAATGCATTTAATTATCGAACGCCTACCTTCTACCTATGTCTGTCCTCTGTAGTTGTGTGCCTTTGTTTGCTGAAATCCATACATTTTCAATAAATGTTAATCAAATACAACCACCAACTTTTTCCTTGTTGAGATTCAATTGGCACATGCGCATTTGCGACGAGTTGCCATCTGAGCAACAGCAATGAGCAAACAGTCGGTGGTTGTTTTTGTTGAAAGTTTGAAAAAGTATGGATTTCAGCAAAAAAATAAATCCAAAAAGCTGTGCTATATATTCATTTTAACAGTGGGGGGGGGGGAACAAAAAGCAAACATTGCCCCCCCCTCTCCCCCTTTATCTGATAGTGGGGTGGCAGGTGCCCAGTCTCCCTTGTGGCTAAGCCCTACATACACCATACATACTGAACAAAAATATAAACACACCATGTAAAGTGTTGGTCCCATGTTCCAAGAGCTGAAATAAAATATCCTAGATATTTTTAATACGCACAAAAAGCTTATTTCTCTCAAATGTTGTGCACACATTTGTTTACATCCCTGTTAGTGAGCATTTCCTCTTTGCCAAGATAATCCATCCACTTGACAGGTGTGGTATTTCAAGAAGCTGATTAAACAGCATGATAATTACACAGGTGCATCTTGTGCTGGGGACAATAAAAGGCCACTCTAAAATGTGCAGATGTCACACAATGCAATTGGCATGCTGACTGCAGGAATGTCTGTCCACCAGAAGTTAATGTTAATTTCTCTACCATAAGCCGTCTCCAATGTCGTTTTAGACAATTTGGTACTGCGTCCAACTGAGCTCACAACCACAGACCACGTGTAACCACGCCAGCCCAGGACCTCTACATCCGGCTTCTTCACCTGCGGGATCGTCTGAGACCAGCCACCCAGACAGCTAATCGAATAATTTTGGCACAAACTGTCAGAAACAGTCGTCTCAGGGGAGCTCATCTGCGTGCTTGCGTCCTCACCAGGGTCTTGACCTGACTGCAGTTCGGCGTCGTATCCGACTTCAGTGGACAAATGCAGCACGGCCCCATGCTGAAAAGTGTGCTCTTCACGGATTAATCCTGGTTTCAACTGTCCCGGCAAACCGTGTGTATGGTGGCGGTGGAGTTGTGGTATGGGCAGGCATAAGCTACGGACAACGAACACAATTGCATTTTATCGATGGCAATGTGAATGGACAGAGATACCGTGACGAGATTCTGAGGCCCATTGTCGTGCCATTCATCTGCCGCCATCACGTCTCAGCATGAAAATGCACGGCCCCATGTCGCAAGGACCTGTACGCAATTCCTGGAAGCTGAAAATGTCCCAGTTCTTCCATGGCCTGCATACTCACCAGACATGAGCATGTTTGAGATGCTCTGATTTGACATGTACTACAGCGTGTTCCAGTTCCCACCACATTCAGAAACTTTGCACAGACATTAAAAGAGGAGTGGGATAACATTCCACAGGCCACAATCAACAGCCTGATCAACTCTATGTGAAGATGTGTTGTGCCACATGAGGCAAATGGTGGTACTGACTGGTTTTCTGATCCACGCCCCTACTTTTTTTTTTAAAGGTACACTATATATACAAAAGTATGTGAAACACCTCTTCAAATTATTGGAACGGCTATTATTTCAGCCACACCCATTACTGACAGATGTATAAAACCAAGCACACAGCCATGCAATATCCATAGACAAACATTGGCAATAGAAGTGCCTTACTGAAGAGCTCAGTGACTTTCAACGTCACACCGTCATAAGATGCCACCTTTCTAACAAGTCAGTTTGTCAAATTTCTGTCAGTCCGAAGGACGCATCTGGGTTTGGCAGCTGCCAGGAAAACACTACCTGCCCCAATGCATACAGCCAACTATAAACTTTAGTGGAGGAGGAATAATGGTCTGGGACTATTTTTCATGGTTCAGGCTAGGCCCCTTATTTCCAGTGGCATTCTAGACGATTCTGTGCTTCCAACTTTGTGGCAACAGTTTGGGGAAGGGCTTTCCTGTTTCAGCATGACAATGTCCCCGTGCAGAAAGCGAAGTCCATACAGAAATGTTTGTTGAGATCAGTGTGGAAGAACTTGACTGGCCTGCACAGAGCCCTGACCTCAACCCCATCAAACACCTTTGGAATTAATTTAAACACTGACTGCGAGCCAGGCCTAATTGCCCAAGACCTGTGCCCGACCTCTAATGCTCTTGTGGCTGAATGGAAGCAAGTTCCCGCAGAAATGTTCCAACATCTAGTGGAAAGTCCATGTTAATGCCTGTGATTTTGGAATGAGATGTTCGACAAACATGTGTACTTTTGGTCATATAGTGTATCTGTGACAAACAGATGCAGAACTGTATTCCCAGTCATGTGAAATCTATAGATTAGAGCCTAATTACTTTTTAAATTTTCCTTTATATGAACTGTAACTCACTAAAATCTTTGTTGCATTTTGCATTTATAGTTTTGTTCAGTGTACATGTACATAATTTACACACACACACACACACAGAGAGCGAGAAGTCAGCTCAGACAGATATAGCACACACACACACAGCGAGAGAGAGGTCAGCTCAGGCAGATAAAGCACACACACATACACACACACAGAGAGGTCAGCTCATACAGATATAGCACACACACACAGAAAGAATTCAGCTCAGAAAGGTATGGTATAACACACACACACACACACACACACACACACACACACACACACACACACACACACACACACACACACACACACACACACACACACACACACAGAAAGAAGTCAGCTCAGACAGATACAGCTCAGAGTCCTAGCTCATCAGATCCATCTGCAGATTTTGATTTGTAATGGAAAATTTATGTGTTTATGCAAACCAATGTTAGTGCATCGTATCGAACCGATTCACATTGATTCCTTTCAAACTAAAATGTATCATTCCTGTATCGTTTCGGAGCCCATGCATCTAGATATCGAATCGTGTTGAAAGGGAAAGATGCACATCCCTAATATTCTTCTCACCTTCTCTATAAGGAAAGCAGCAGCTGAGAAACATTTAACAATGAATGTGTTCCACATCATTGAAGAGATGCCTGCAGGAGAAAGAGAGAACCATCTTATAGCACAAACGAAGGGACACACTGAGTGAATATTGCATAACGTGAAGCATAGTCTCACCCAGCTGGATGTGAGGACTTGAGACTAGCTTCAGATGTTTCACCGCCCAACAAAGATATCTCCCCTCCTACAGAGTGAGAGACAACAAAACATTTGATTGTACACCTCAAACTGTCAGTATATACAGTATCAGACAAAAGTTTGGACACACCTACTAATTCCAGGGCTTTTCTTTATTTTTGACTATTTACTACATTGTAGATTAATAGTGAAGACATCAAAACTATGAAATAACACATATGGAATCATGTAGTAACCAAAAACGTTTTAAACTAATCAAAATATATTCTATATTTGAGATTCTTCACAGTATCCACCCTTTGCAATGATGACAGCTTTGCACACTCTTGGCATTCTCTCTATCAGCTTCATGAGGTAGTCACCTGGAATGCAATTCAATTAACAGGTGTGCCTTGTTAAAAGTACATTTGTGGAATTTCTTTCCTTAATGTGTTTGAGCTAAATCAGTTGTGTTGTGACAAGATAGGGGTGGTATACAGAAGATAGCCATATTTGGTAAATAACCAAGTCCATATTATGACAAGCACAGCTCAACGACAGTCCATCATTACTTTAAGACATGAAGGTCAGTCAATGCGGAAAATTTCAAGAACTCAAGTGCAGTCGCAAAAACCACCAAGCGCTATGATGAAACTGGCTCTCATGAAGACCACCACAGGAAAGGAAGACCGAGAGTTACCTCTGCTGCAGAAGATAAGTTCATTAACATTTCTCTACCTCATATTGCGCCAAAATAAAAGCAGCAGACACATCTCAACATCAACTGTTCAGAGGAGACTGCGTGATTCAGGCCTTCATGGTCGAATTGCTGCAAAGAAACCATTACTAAAGGACACCAATAAGAAGAAGACTTGCTTGGGCCAAGAAACACTAGCAATGGACATTAGACTGGTGAAAGTCTGCCCGTTGGTCTGATGAGTCCAAATTTGAGATTTCTGTCTTTGTGAGACGCAGAGTAGGTGAACGGATGATCTCTGCATGTGTGGTTCCCACCGTGAAGCATGGAGGAGAAGCTGTGATGGTGTGGGGGTGCTTTGCTGGTGATACTGTCAGTGATTTATTTAGAATTGAAGGCACACTTAACCAGCATGGCTACCACAGCATTCTGCAGCTATAAGCCATCCCATCTGGTTTGCGCTCAGTGGGACTATCATTACCCAAAACACACCTCCAGGCTGTGACAGGGCTATTTGACCAAGAAGAAGAGTGATAGAGTGCGGCATCAGATGACCTGGACTCCCACAATCACCCGACCTCAACTCATTTGAGATGGTTTGGGATGAGTTGGACCGTGGAGGGAAGGAAAAGCAGCCAACAAGTCCTCAGCATATGTGGGAACTCCTTCAAGACTGTTGGAAAAGCATTCCAGGTGAAGCTGGTTGAGAGAATGCCAAGAGTGTGCATACTTGTCATCAAGGCAAAGGGTGGCTACTTTGAAGAATCTAAACTATACTTTCATTTGTTTAACACTTGTTTGGTTACTACATGATTCCATATGTGTTATTTCATAGTTTTGACATCTTCACTATTATTCTACAATGTAGAAAATAGTCAAAATAAAGAAAAAACATTGTTTAAGAAGTGTCCTAACTTTTGACTGGTGCTGTAGATGTGTATGTATGTGCATGTCTGTGTGTATAAATGTGAGTGTGTATATAGATATGTATGAATGTCTGTGTGTATAGATGTGACTGTGTTGGATGTGAAGGTCTGTGTGCCGGTACTGTACGGAGCCCCACCTCTGGGTCTTTGTTCCACTGCACCACGTACTCCCAGCAGCAGTGGGCAAACAGCAGGTCAGGAGAGAGGGAGTCTGGGAAACGCTGACACACAGACACCAGCAGCTCTGGAGGAACACAGGAACACGCACTAATATAACAACAACAAATACACTTCCCTATGGAGGAATCAGGTTAGTGACCACAGGAGTACACACTCACCTGCTGCCCTGTTGAAGGCTGCATCCTCCTGGCTCTTTTCTCCCTTCCCTTGCTCTGGCTGGGAGGGCTGTTCCATGCTCTCGGCCTCCCCCCTCCTCTGCAGCATGTCCTTCAGCCGCTCAGGGGCCAAGTCCTGCCTGAACACCCACTTAGCCACGCTGTCTGCTATACCACCTGAGAGAGGACAAAAGGGGAGAGAGAGAGCGTAGGTAATCACTGATCTACTGTATATGTGATTGTATTGTATCACTCTCACCAATCCCAACCCTCTCAGATCTGAGATTCCTTCAGGGATTATGGACTTTTTATTTCTTATAGTACATATCCAGTACCTCGGCCCCCCTCCAGCAGGGCTTTGACTGAGCAGTGTGGTGTGGCGCTCCCTGGTGTTCCCTGAGGAGGAGGCACACACAGCAGTGTCTGCAGGGACAACACATCCTCCAGCTGTCTCACACACACCGCCCACTGCTCCAGCTCCAACGACACCGCCTCCCACTCCGACTGGAACTGATACACACACACACACACACACACACACACACACACACACACACACACACACACACACACACACACACACACAGAGTCAGTGACGAAGCACACATATCAGTGTGTGTGTGTGTGCTAGGGTGTGTGTGTTCACCCTCTCCTTTGCCAGAGCCAGGTGATTATATGTGTGTGTGTGTGTGTGTGTGTGTGGCGTGTGACCTTGGTTTCAGCCAGGATGGTGATGTTAGCTTTAGCAGCGCGGTGAGCCACTATTGCAGCCAACAGGGCGGCAGCAGAACTGTGGGACTGGACACACGCAGACCGCACCTGCTGCCACCAGGGGGAGACACACTGCATGTCCCACGACTCCTCCACCGCACCTAGGGAGAGGAGGAACACAGCCGTCTACAGAAGTCAATGGGAGTCTAGCCACATACCATCTAACCACAAGCTAACTCAATGCCATCACAGCACAGACCAGATTGGAAATAAGATGTGCTCACACACCTTTCATGGAGCTGAGGGCAGTGAGCAGTGTGTGTAGGTGTCTGACGGCCTCTGTTTTTTTCAATACTTCCTTCTCTCTGTGCAGCCATACACTCAGCAGCAGAGACTGAGGGAAAACACACACGGACAGACAAGATGGATGAGTAACATTTCATTCTATTTCAAACAGTCCATTCTTGCTCCCATACCCAAATCCTCCCTTTCTAGAATTGGCTTCCTTTCATTCCTCCACCACCTCTTCACCCTCTCTCCCACCTCTCCTCACCAGTAGTTGCTGTGGGCTGATGCCGGTCTTCTGCAGTGTGTTACAGACTTTCTGTAGTGGGCTCTCTCCTGTCAGACAGCCCCAGAACAGAAAGCTCCCTACAGGGGAAAAACACACACACACACAAACTAACCTCTAATACACTTATATGTAATAGTGTGTGTGTCTGTGCTTGTCTTTGTGTCGTGTGTGTGTGCGTTTTCATTCTACCAAGCTGTGTCCAGTCTGCATTGGGCCCTGGCACCACTCTGATCTCCTCTCCCTCACACTCCATCTGGGACAGGAAGCTCCGGACAGGAAGTGATGCGTCGGGGGAGTCCAGGGCGAAAGAGACGGAGGGGCGAGAGCCGGATGTGAGCTCTGCGTAGCGCTGCAGGGTAGGGGAGACACGGGCCAGCTCCTCCGCTATACCTGCAACCTCCGTCTGAAAAGGAAGAGGTAGATGTGGAACAAGAGAAAATAGAAGAGTGGTTCTAGATTCCAAATTGGTGAGTGTTGCTGACAACTCAACAATGGCCTGCCGTTTACTGCCTTGAATGTAGATAGCTAGTTAACTCAGTGTCAGACTGCTGTACAACCAGTGGTGTTTGTTGTACTCACAGGTTCAGTGTGTGTGTCTGTGGTGGCCTCCCCAGTAGAGTGGAGCTGTTGGATGTCTGTGTATAGCTGCAGCAGTTTCAGCTGGGAGGAACACAACTGGAACAACCCTTCATCTACCGCCTCAGGGTCTGCAGGGACAGAGCACACGGGCAACACACACAGGCATTAACCCACACACACAGACATTAAGACACCTATTTGTACACAGTTTAATAATATTCAACCTCAATACATATCCAGAAATACACAGTACCTTGCCCTTTGAGACTGGCCAGTAAGACTCGGGTGATGTTAGTCAGACAGGAGACTGGAGCATTCTTATTGGCGAGCAAAGACTCCAGGGCCTAAAGGACAGAGAGCAGTAAGTAGTAGTACTGACCCCACTATGTATGTATGTGTATGTGTATGTGTATGTGTGTGTGTGTGTGTGTGTGTGTGTGTGTGTGTGTGTGTGTGTGTGTGTGTGTGTGTGTGTGTGTATTGACCTGTTTCTTAACGGCAGGGTGTTTGATGTCCAGCAGTACACTCTGGGCCTCGCTCTCCAGGATATCTGTAGAGAGGAGGTCAAATTTAAGAAAGAGCTCTTCTGGTTTGCCCTGTTCAAATACTTCCGTAAAGGGTATCCTCCCATCTTTTAATTTCCCCCCCTCCATCTCTGTCGTACCTGGTTCCACCTCTCTGCTCTTCAGTAGTGTGGTCAGTCTCTTCAGCAGGTGCATGTCCTTCGCCCTCTCACTCTTCTTATCACTGACATAGAGAACATAATCATTATGTCCCTTTGGTAAAACTACACAGGCTGTGTATGGTGCATTCGGAAAGTATTCAGACCCCTTCACCTTTTCCACATTTTGTTACGTTACAGCCTTATTCTAAAATTGATTAAATAAATAAAAATCCTTATCAATCTATACATAATGACAAAGTGAAAACAGGTTTTTAGAAATGTTTACAAATGTATAAAAAAAAAACTGAAATACCTTATTTACATAAGTATTCAGACCCTTTGCTGTGAGACTCGAAAATTGAGCTCAGGTGCATCCCGTTTACATTGATCATCCTTTCAGATGTTTCTACAACTTGGAGTCCACCTGGGGTAAATTCAATTGATTGAACAAGATTTGAAAAGGCACACACCTGTCTATATAAAGGTCCCACAGTTGACGGTGCATGTCAGAGCAAAAACTATGCCATGAGATCAAAGGAATTGTCCGTAGAGCTCCGAGACAGGATTGTGTCGAGGCACAGATTTGGGGAAGGGTACCAAAAAAATGTCTGCAGCATTGAAGGTCCCCAAGAACAAAGTGGTCTCCATCATTCTTAAATGGAAAAGGTTTGGAAACACCTAGACTCTTCTTAGAGTTGGCCGCCCGGGCAAACTGAGCAATCGGTGGAGAAGGGCCTTGGTCAGGGCGGTGACCAAGAAAGGTCCCTCTGACACAGCTCCAGAGTTGATCTGTGGAGGTGTGAGAACCTTCCAGAAGGACAACCATCTCTGCAGTACTCCACTAATCAGGCCTTTATGGTAGAATGGCCAGACGGAAATCACTCCTCAGTGAAAGGCACATGACAGCCCGTATGGAATTGCCAAAAGGCACTTAAAGGACTCTCAGACCATGAGAAACAAGGTTCTCTGGTCTGATGAAACCAAGATTGAACTCTTTGGCCTGAATGCCAAGTGTTACATCTGGAGAAAACCTGGCACCATCCCTACTGTGAAGCATGGTGGTGGCAGCATTATGCTGTGGGGAGGTTTTTCAGTGACAGGGACTGGGAGACTAGTCGGGATCGAGGCAAAGATGAACGGAGCAAAGTACAGAGAGATCCTTGATGAAAACCTGCTCCAGAGTGCTGAGGACCTCATACTGGGCAAATGTTCACCTTCCAACAGGACAACGACCCTAAGCACACAGCCAAGACAATGCAGGAGAGGCTTCGGGACAGGTCTCTGAATGTCCGTGAGTGGCCCAGCCAGAGCCCGGGCAGGAACCCGATCGAACATCTCTGGAGAGACCTGAAAATAGCTGTGCAGCAACGCTCCCAATCCAACCTGACAGAGCTTGAGAAGATATGCAGAGAAGAATGAGAGAAACTCCCCAAATACAGGTGTGCTAAGCTTGTAGCATCATACCCCCAAAAAACGTGTCTGTAATCGCTGCCAAAGGTGCTTCAACAAAGCAGAGTAAAGGGTCTGAATACTTATGTAAATGTGATATTTCAGCTTTTTATTTGTAATAAATTTGCTAAAATTTAAAAAACGGTTTTATTCATTTTAGAATAGGGTTGTAATGTAACAAAATGTGGTAAAAGTCAAGGAGTCTGAATACTTTTCGAATGCACTATATATGTGGAATCTTTCACAATATAAGAATTGTACTCCTGATCTTCCCAAGATGTCCCAACTGTACTACAAAGTGTGTGTTAGTGTGAAAAGTCACCTGAGGGCCAGATGGAAGGGGACAGTGACAGTGCGTAGCGCTCCAGTAGCAGGGTCAAA
The DNA here is from genome assembly GCF_023373465.1 of Oncorhynchus keta. Taxonomy (NCBI): domain Eukaryota; kingdom Metazoa; phylum Chordata; class Actinopteri; order Salmoniformes; family Salmonidae; genus Oncorhynchus; species Oncorhynchus keta. The sequence continues at coordinate 15,115,436 of NC_068449.1, read as the reverse complement.
CAGACACACCTGCTGTGTGTGGAGCAGCCAGCCCTGACTAGTCACACTGTTCACCCCCATCAGCCGGTAGCCTGCATACAGCAACCTGACACATACACATATAGGAGAGAAGGAAATGGTTACTGGTTAAAGTAGTTCAAATGCTTTGGAAACATACGATTAGAACTGTGTGTGTGTGTGTACCTGCAGTGTTTCCCTACAGTGAAGGCTCCTACTCTGGGCCCCTGCTGTGTGCCCCACACCTCCAGGATGCCTCTCCTGGGTGCATAGATGACCAGGAACTGGGCGTGGCGCCGAAGGAGGGGCGCAGAGGGTGAGGACTCGCGCTCACCCCGCCCCTCAGACACCTGTACCCAACCCAGCTGGGCATCCCGGTATCCTGGGAAAACACAGAAGTAGGTTATCATAACTAGATAAATAAGTAGGGCCTTTTTCCAAGTCAAACACTAGACCCTACTCAACATTAGCTGTCTTTATACTAAACCAGATCATTCATTTGCTGATGAGTTGGGCTGTGATGATACCAGTATTGCAATATTTTTTCCATGGAAAAAATGAAAACAAGAAGCAGACCAAACTCTTTGGTCCTTTAAAAACCTGCTATATGTTGAATATTGTGTACTATAGCTTGGAAATAAATTAATGTGACTCTGGATGACATAATGATGTTTGTTTCCAACATTAGGCCTGTTTTCATATTTTGTTTTCTTGCCACGATACTAATGATACTGATATCGTTCCGGCCCTACTGTTGAGTGTTGAAGGGAGAATTCTCTTTCACCCTTCCACATGCGGATAGCTATGCCTCTCCCCACGTCAAGCAGCGTGACCCTGCCGAAGTCGTCCGTGACCCCAGCCAGAGTGTTACAGGGGGACAGACAGATGAACTCCCCGTGGCGCCGCGAGTCTGGGAGACCGAACCTGAGGGCGGGACACGAGAGGGAGGAAGGAGTTTGGGCTAGGCAATCAGTTAAGTGAGAAATGTAATTTTTTTTTTTAAAGGCTAATTGATTAATGTTAAAGTAATAAAAAGATAACTTGGCAATTTGACTGCGTAGATTGCATGTGCAGCACAAACAGTTCCCTAGTTCTTCTGACAAAAGGGATGGTGTTGGTCACCTGACTGCCATGGGTGTGGCCGGCTCCACCTTGGGCTTCTGTTTCTGAGTTGGCTCCTCCTCACTCTGTTTCTTCCAGCCCAGCCAACCACTGATGAGAGAGCGAAAGAGATCAGTGCGAAAGAAAGGCCAGATAGGAGAGACAGAGAGAAGGAAAGAGAAAGGGTGCAGAAAGAAAGAAGCCATGCAGAAGACAGACAGAGGGAGAAGAGGGAGAGGACATACAGAGTTATAATTCATTAGTTGTCAGGGAAGAGAGGCTATACATCAGTGTATTGATGTTGCTGCTTTGTGTCCTGTGTGGCTGTATCAGAGGTAGCATGGCTCAGTGAAGGCCCCAGCCGTATCAACACATCCACACACAGCACCACAGGGAATACTCACCATGATTAAAGGGAGCAGGAGGCCAAGATACTGACAACCGGGAAAAGACTTATACATACAATCACCAAGAAAAACACACACGCACCTGGCGGCGCTGAACAAGGCCGATGTGAGTTTGCTCGCCACAGCCAGAGCCACATGGGAGAGGAGAGGCTGGGAGCTACCCTGGAGAGAGATAAAAACAATATTTTATGACTGGACATTTTCGTGCTGATTTGGTAGAAATCTCCGCTCTGTTTACAGCAGGGGTGGGAAAAATAAGGCAACCCAGTCGGCGGGAGATTTGAGTAAAAACAATTTTTGGGGGGTGGGGGGTGAGGTTAAAATAACACTACAGGCTAGATAGAAAGTATGTCGAAATTATAATGGACCTTTATAAAATGTTCAAATAACTGCCCTTTTTCAAAATAGCGTCCCTCCTCTGAATTTAGAAATCCTGATGTGGCCCACGAACCAAAATTATTGCCCATCTCTGCTCCAGAGGGAATAGAAATGTCAAAAATCACTGCTACTGGTCTGAACTAATGCCGACTGTGCTTACTTCTTCAAGAGTAACTACCAATCTCCCAAGGAGATAAATAGACAGGCATGAGGTGAAGAAAAAGATGGACAAACACACACCTCAATGGCATAGTAGAAGCCTGTGTAGGGTCCTCCCCCCACAGTTATGTACTGACTCATGGCGGGGGGGCTGCCCTTCACAGAGGCATGGAAACCCCCCAGGATAGACGCATTCTTCATCTGGTCAAACACACACAGCGTCATTATACCTGACAAGGGAGGGAGGGGCGGAGAGAGAGAGTACTGTTAAAATGGAGAACATAGCTACACTTTCACTGTCTGTCAACCAGAATCCATGATCTTCTCCAACTTCTGCTCACCATGCATCTGTCCTCCTGCCCCTCTCCCTCCAGCCCCCCCCATCCACTCCCTGTGCCCCTCCACCCATCTGACCCTCCCTCCTCGACTCTCTCACCCACACTGCTGTGGTCTACGATGGTGTCCATATCCTGTAGACCCCACTTCTTATAGGCCAGAGGAGGAGGATGGACCACCTCACTGCCTGCTGCCGCTGCTGAGGGGGCGAGAAGGGAGAGAGAGAGGTAAAGACACAGAAAGTTAGGAATAATGAGTAAGAGAAGGGGTTTGGAGAAAGAGGTTAAGGAAGTGAGGGTTGCCAGAGAAAGAGGAGATGAAGGAAAGAGTTGAGTAAATGGTGTGGAATGACTAAATCACCTCAAGCCACAATACACAAAATATACGCCCAAAAATACTACATGTACTACCCTAAGTGTCAAATACTCGCTTTTGTGCGTGTGTCAGTACCTGCATCCTTTCTGGCGAACTCTGTCAACCCAGCCAGCAAATAGAGAACATGGTTCTATTAAACATCATGTAACCTTTATAGCACAATTACTATGGTACTGCAACTAGTTTTACAACTACAAACACTAACCTACAGCGCTGTGAAAAAGTATTTCCCCCTTGCTAATTTTCTCTACGGTTGCATTTTTTTATACTGAATGTTATCAGATCTTTAACCAAAACCTAATTTTAGATAAAGGGAACCTGAGTGTACAAATAACACAACAATGACATACATATTTTATAAACAAAGTTATGCAACACACAATGCCCCTGTGTGTAATTGCCTTACACTCAATAACTGTTTGTGCCACCTTAAGCTGCAAAGACAACCAAACGGTCCCTATAGTTGTTGATCAGTCTCTCACCTCACTGTGAAGGAATTTTGGCCCAGTCTTCCATGCAGAACTGCTTTAACTCAAGTGACATATGTGGGTTTTCAATAATAAAAAGTTTTGAAATGGCTTAGTCAAAGTCCAGACTAGAGGTCGACCGGTTATGATTTTTCAACACCGATACCGATTATTGGAGGACCAAAAAAAGCAGATACCGATTAATCGGACGATTTAATTAAAAAAATTATTGTAATAATGACAATTACAATAATACTGAATGAACACTTATTTTAACTTATAATACATCAATAAACATCGATTTAGCCTCAAATAAATAATGAAACATGTTCAATTTGGTTTAAAAAATGCTAAAACAAAGTGTTGGAGAAGTAAAAGTGCAATATGTGCCATGTAAAAAAGCTAATGTTTGAGTTCCTTGCTCAGAACATGAGAACATATGAAAGTTGGTGGTTCCTTTTAATATGAGACTTCAATATTCCAAGGTAAGAGGTTTTAGGTTGTAGTTAATATTTTATTTATAGGACTATTTCTCTCTATACCATTTGTATTTCATATTCCTTTGACTATTGGATGTTCTTATAGGCACTATAGTATTGCTAGTGTAACAGTATAGCTTCCGTCCCTCTCCTCGCCCCTACCTGGGCTCGAACCAGGAACACATCGACAACAGCCACACTCCAAGCAGCGTTACCCATCGCTCCACAAAAGCCGCAAACTCTTGCAGAGCAAGGGGAACAACCACTCCAAGTCTCAGACTGAGTGACGTTTGAAACGCTATTAGCGCGCACCCCGCTAACTAGCTAGCCATTTCACATTGGTTACACCAGCCATTAGGCTGATAGGCTTGAAGTCATAAACAGCGCTGTGCTTGCGAAGAGCTGCTGGCAAAACGCACTAAAGTGCTTTTTGAATGAATGCTTACGAGCCTGCTGGTGCCTACCATCGCTCAGTCAGACTGCTCTATCAATCATAGACTTAATTATAACATAACACACAGAAATATGAGCATTTGGTCATTAATGTGGTCAAATCCAGAAACTGTAATTTTGAAAACAAAATGTTTATTATTTCAGTGAAATACGGGACAGTTCGGTATTTTATCTAACGGGTGGCATCCCTAAGTCTAAATATTCTTGTTACATTGCACAACCTTCAATGTTATGTCATAATTACGTAAAATTCTGGCAAATTTGTTCGCAATGAGCCAGGCAGCCCAAACTGTTGCATATACCCTGACTCTGCGTGCAATGAACGCAAGAGAAGTGACACAATTTCACCTGGTTAATATTGCCTGCTAACCTGGATTTCTTTTAGCTAAATATGCAGGTTAAAAAAATATATACTTCTGTGTATTGATTTTAAGAAAGGCATTGGTGTTTATGGTTAGGTACAGTCGTCCAATGATTGTGCTTGCTTCGCAAATGCGCTTTTGTTAAATCATCCCCCAGTGTTGCATCGATTCTATGCAACGTAGGACACGCTAGATAAATGAGTAATATCATCAACTATGTGTAGTTATAACTAGTGATTATGATTGATTGATTGTTTTTTATAAGATATGTTTAATGCTAGCTAGCAACATACCTTGGCTTCTACTGCATTCATGTAACAGGCAGGCTCCTCATGGAGTGCAATGAGAGACAGGTGGTTAAAGCGTTGGACTAGTGAACTGTAAGGTTCTCAACTGACCTGCTTAGTTAAATAAAGGTATAAAAAAATATATATATATATATATTTTTTTTTTTAAATCGGCGCCCAAAAATACAGATTTCAGATGGTTATGAACACATGAAATCGGCCCTAATTAATTGGTCAGTCCGATTAATCGGTCGACCTCTAGTCCAGACCTAATCCCAATTGAGATGTTGTGGCAGGACTTTAAACGGGCAGAAAATTAATCCACAGCAATGTGAGAGACTGATCAACAACTACAGGAAGCACTTGGCTGCATTCGTTGCAGATCAAGGTGGCACAACCAGTTATTGAGTGTAAGGGGGCAATGACTTCTTCACAGGGGAATTGGGTGTTTCATGTTAATTAAGTAAATAAAATAAGTATCAATTTTTGTTATTATTTGTAAACTCAGGTTCCCTTTATCTAATATTAGGTTATGGTTGAAGATCTGACAACATTCAGTATCAAATATTTTTTTTCTTTAATCGAGAAAATTATTTCTAATTTGCTGTCAAAAAGGGGAAAAACCTTTTTGACAGCACTGTACCTCTACTGCTACTACAGTACCTCGACACACACACACACACACACACACACACACACAGAGCAGTACCTCGACAGACACAAAACACACACACACACAGAGCAGTACCTCAACAGACACAAAACACACACACACAGAGCAGTACCTCGACAGACACAAAACACACACACACAGAGCAGTACCTCGACAGACACAAAACACACACACACACAGAGCAGTACCTCGACAGACACAAAACACACACACACAGAGCAGTACCACGACAGACACAAAACACACACACACAGAGCAGTACCACGACAGACACAAAACACACACACACGGAGCAGTACCTCGACAGACACAAAACACACACACACATACAGAGCAGTACCTCGACAGACACAAAACACACACACACACACACACACAGAGCAGTACCTCGACAGACACAAAACACACACACACAGAGCAGTACCACGACAGACACAAAACACACACACACGGAGCAGTACCTCGACAGACACAAAACACACACACACACAGAGCAGTACCTCGACAGACACAAAACACACACAGAGCAGTACCTCGACAGACAAAACACACACACAGAGCAGTACCTCGACAGACACAAAACACACACACACACACAGAGCAGTACCTCGACAGACACAAAACACACACACACACAGAGCAGTACCTCGACAGACACAAAACACACACACACACACACACACACACACACACACACACACAGAGCAGTACCTCGACAGACACAAAACACACACACACAGAGCAGTACCTCGACAGACACAAAACACACACACACAGAGCAGTACCACGACAGACACAAAACACACACACACACACACACAGAGCAGTACCTCGACAGACACAAAACACACACACACAGAGCAGTACCTCGACAGACACAAAACACACACACACAGAGCAGTACCTCGACAGACACAAAACACACACACACACACAGAGCAGTACCTCGACAGACACAAAACACACACACGGAGCAGTACCTCGACAGACACAAAACACACACACGGAGCAGTACCTCGACAGACACAAAACACACACACGGAGCAGTACCTCGACAGACACAAAACACACACACAGAGCAGTACCTCGACAGACACAAAACACACACACAGAGCAGTACCTCGAGCCACCTGGTTTCTGCAGGCGCGTAGAGACTGAAAGAGACTGAAGCCATCAATAGTGACCAGGGCTGCTGGGTAAAGAATGCTCAGCTCCTCATGCTAAGAGAGAGAGAGAGAGAGAGAGAGAGAGAGAGAGAGAGAGAGAGAGAGAGAGAGAGAGAGTGAGAGTGAGAGAGCGAGAAATTCATAAATAAAGTGTCATGAAAAGAACCTTGATACCCAGGCCCAGACAGCTATCAGTGTTTTGGTGTGTGCTACAGCCGTACCTGCTCGGTGACACCAGGGTGGCGGGGGATCTCGTAGGTGCGACACTTGAGCCTCAGGACAGGATCCTCATTCAACAGCTGGGCTAGGAGTAGGACCCCACTCTGACAAAAACACACAAAACACCACTGTTAGAATAACATTAACACACCAGCCAGACTTCCAGGTAACAAGTCAATACTGCTGTACTGCACCTCTGTGTAGAAGCGAACATAACCAGATGAGAAGCCCACTACAATACAAGTCCAGTCTGGCCGACCTGTGGAACTCCTGAACACACACACACACACAGACAGACAGACAGAGTTAATACTTATCATTAGAACACAAACCTACATACACATTGATATGTACACACAAGTGATCATACATGGAGGATGGACACACACACAGACAGTGTCGGACATACTAGATGGCTTACCTTTTCTGGCTGGCCAGAGGTATACAGATGACACTGCTCACACTCTCCCTGTAAAGAGGCAGGCACGCACACACACACAGTCGATATGTATACTTTTACAATGTAAGTAATAATGAACTTGCCGTGTCAATAAAGTCAATTGAATTTAATTGAATCTGGAATCTAATCTTGAATTCTTTCTGTGTCCTTTCCTTTCCTCACATTCTCTCAGTCTAACCTCCTCTCTCATTCATCCACCCTTATGTTTCTTTCCCTCCATTCTCTTCCCCCCCTCCTCCTCCGTTCTCTTCCCGCTCCTCCTCCGTTCTCTTCCCCCCCTCCTCCTCCGTTCTCTTCCCCCTCCTCCTCCGTTCTCTTCCCGCTCCTCCTCCTCCGTTCTCTTCCCCCTCCTCCTCCGTTCTCTTCCCCCTCCTCCTCCGTTCTCTTCCCCCTCAAACTCCGTTCTCTTCCCCCTCCTCCTCTGTTCTCTTCCCCCTCCTCCTCCGTTCTCTTCGCCCCCTCCTCCTCCGTTCTCTTCCCCCTCCTCCGTTCTCTCCCCCTCCTCCGTTCTCTCCCCCTCCTCCGTTCTCTTCCCCCCTCCTCCTCCTCCGTTCTCTTCCCCCTCCTCCTCCGTTCTCCTCCCCCCTCCTCCTCCGTTCTCTTCCCCCCCCTCCTCCTCCGTTCTCTCCCCCTCCTCCTCCGTTCACTTCCCCCCTCCTCCTCCGTTCACTTCCCCCTCCTCCTCCGTTCTCTTCCCCCTCCTCCGTTCTCTTCCCCCCTCCTCCTCCGTTCTCTTCCCCCTCCTCCTCCGTTCTCTTCTCCCCCCTCCTCCTCCGTTCTCTTCCCCCTCCTCCTCCTCCGTTCTCTTCCCCCCTCCTCCTCCGTTCTCTTCCCCCTCCTCCTCCGTTCTCTTCCCCCCCTCCTCCTCCGTTCTCTTCCCCCTCTCCTCCGTTCTCTTTCCCCCCTCTCCTCCGTTCTCTCCCCCCTCTCCTCCGTTCTCTCCCCCTCCCCTCCGTTCTCTTCCCCCTCCTCCTCCGTTCTCTTCCCGCTCCTCCTCCGTTCTCTCCCCCTCCGTTCTCTCCTCCTCCGTTCTCTCCTCCTCCGTTCTCTTCCCCCCCTCCTCCTCCGTTCTCTTTCCCCCTCCTCCTCCGTTCTCTTTCCCCCTCCACCTCCGTTCTCTACCCCCCTCCACCTCCGTTCCCCCTCCACCTCCGTTCTCTCCCCCTCCACCCCTTCGTTCTCTTCCCCCCTCTACCTCCGTTCTCTTCCCCCTCCACCTCCGTTCTCTTCCCCCTCCACCTCCGTTCTCTTCCCCCCTCCACCTCCGTTCTCTTCCCCCTCCACCTCCGTTCTCTTCCCCCTCCTCCTCCGTTCTCTTCCCCCTCCCCCTCCGTTCTCTTCCCCCCCTCCCTCCTCCGTTCTCTTCCCCCCTCCCTCCTCCGTTCTCTTCCCCCCCCTCCCTCCTCCGTTCTCTTCCCCCCTCCTCCCCGTTCTCTTCCCCCCTCCTCCTCCCCCGTTCTCTTCCCCCCTCCTCCTCCCCGTTCTCTTCCCCCCTCCTCCCCCGTTCTCTTCCCCTCCTCCTCCGTTCTCTCCCCCTCCTCCCTCTGTTCTCCCCCTCCTCCCTCTGTTCTCCCCCTCTGTTCTCCCCCTCTGTTCTCCCCCTCCTCCCTCTGTTCCCCCTCCTCCCTCTGTTCTCCCCCTCCTCCCTCTGTTCTCCCCCTCCTCCTCCGTTCTCTTCCCACTCCTCCTCCGTTCTCTTCCCACTCCTCCTCCGTTCTCTTCCCCCCCTGTTCTCTCCCCCTGTTCTCCTCCCTCTGTTCCCCCCTCCTCCCTCTGTTCTCCCCCTCCTCCCTCTGTTCTCCCCCTCCTCCCTCTGTTCTCCCCCTCCTCCTCCGTTCTCTTCCCACTCCTCCTCCGTTCTCTTCCCACTCCTCCTCCGTTCTCTTCCCCCTGTTCTCTCCCCCTGTTCTCCTCCCTCTGTTCTCCCCCTTTCCTCCCTCTGTTCTCCCCCTTTCCTCCCTCTGTTCTCCCCCTCTGTTCTCCCCCTTTCCTCCCCCTCCTCCCTCTGTTCTCCCCCTCTGTTCCCCCTTTCCTCCCCCTGTTCTCCCCCTCCTCCCTCTGTTCTCCTCCCTCTGTTCTCCCCCTCCTCCCTCTGTTCTCCCCTTTCCTCCCTCTGTTCTCCCCCTTTCCTCCCTCTGTTCTCCCCCCTCCTCCTCCCGTTCTCTTCCCACTCCTCCTCCGTTCTCTTCCCACTCCTCCTCCGTTCTCTCCCCCCCTGTTCTCTCCCCACTCCTCCTTCTGTTCTCTCCAACCCCTCCTCCCCCCGTTCTCTCATTCCCTCCTCCTCCCGTTCTCTCACCCCTCCTCTGTGCTGAGAGTTCCACTCCAGGACACAGCCAGGGTCATCTCCTCTCGGCCGCCATCATCTGTCCGCCACTTCGCTGCAAGAAAGAGGAGACAATGTCAACACACACCCCGCCAACAGCAGTGTATGTGTCATTGGGGAGATGTTTATGTATTTGAGGACATTGACTTTGTTTCATGTAGCTTTAATAAGGGTAGGGTAGAGAGCATGTGTGTGTACATTAACATGCGTGTCTGTGTTTTGGGACACATACCTGAGAGAAACACAGCCTTGTGGTCTTTGGCAACGACCATCAGGTCTGAGCAGGGAGACAGAGAAACCACACAGTCCTGCAGCCAGGGGGCACTCCCTGCAGCACTGTCCTCCTCCACCCCCTAAGGAACACAAAAACAGGACCAAACCTTATAGATCACAGAGGGCTATGGAAGGGTGCTGTCTGATTTAGGCTAGTCTTCAGTTAAAGAATATAAATAGTGTAAGAGACAGACAAACTGACCGTGGTGGTGCCACTGCCATCTTCTTTGGCCTCAGGGTTATCCCATGACCCCCAGTCTGAGTCGTCCCAGGCCAGCTCATTCTCTGAGCGAGAGAGATCAATCACAACTATTAGGTGGTGCAATCCAGAGTCAATTGTCAGTTAAAATGTTTGTAACTCAGCTGGTAGAGCATGGTGCTTTTAATGCCAGGGCAGTGGGTTTGATTCCTGGGACCACCCATAAGTAAAATGTATGACTAAGTCGCTTTGGATAAAAGTGTCTGCTAAATGGCATATATTATTATTATTATTATTATAATAATAGTTAGGCTATAAAGCTAAACATTTATTAAAATTAGGTGATGCATGATACACACTTGTACACACATCTTTGGACTGGCAGGGGCAAACTAACAAAGAAGGCAGAGAGAAAGCTGAGCATCAAGTACAAGAGACCTCCCCCGACCCAAAGAGAGAAGGGATGAAGTTGGAGATGCTATAAATATCAGTAAGTGGGGGAAGGAAAGAGATTAACAGAACTCGCATTGACAGTGGGACTCCTGTTGACATAGTCTGACTGCAACATCCATGTACAATGGCTCAGGGCTTTGAGTATGTGTATGTATGCTTATGTGTGTGAGTGTGTGTCTTCCTTTGTCCAGCATCATGCGGTAATCTGTTCAAGCGCCCTCCTGTAGGATGACTCATATGACAAAGGGCAAATCCCCCCTCCTCCCTCCCTCTTTCCATCTTCATCTGCCTCCAGCTGGTAATGCAGCTCTCCAGGTCTCACCTGCACTACACCTTGCGCTCATCAACTGCTATAATCTCGAATTCTATTATTCATGATGTGACAGGTCAAAGATTTAAAGAGACATAGGAATAGGTGCATTCTTTACACTCCCTGGTATTTGTAGCACTTAGATCACTGGAACAAAATGTGCAACTTGAGTTGTCAGAGAGAGTTGTCAGATTCTGCAGGCATGAGATGACAAATGACGTAGCCCATAGGACAAATGACGTAGCCCATAGGACAAATGACGTAGCCCATAGGACAAATGACGTAGCCCATAGGACAAATGACAGTCAACTGGATTGTCAACAACAAGTTGTGCAATTTGTGAACCATTTTTGTTCGCAATTTTTTTTTACACACACACACACACTTTATACAAGTCTATAGCAAATTTTGCTGTTTGTATACCTCGTCTCTTTTTTCAAAGCAATCAAACAAGTTGGTCATAACCAGCAATTTAGCTCGCCCAGAGCTGAGCGTTAGCTAGTTAACTTACCTGTTTTCTTGTCCCCCAAAGAAGGGTTGTTTTGCTGGTTCTGGAACAAGAACTCCCGGACTGCTTTGAGTTCTTGGACCCGGCAGAACTCGAGCAGGCAGCAGGACATTTCGACCCCGTCCCGACGAGGCAGAGGGGATACAGGGAATTAGCCAGCTAAGCTACCGTTAGCTGGCAGCTGCAGTCCAACGGGGAAACAACAACGTTGCAGTATGATGAAGTTAGCGCTAATCAAGAAGACAAGACTCCTCAGGGATCCTTTGCGTTGAAATATGTATCGTTTCCATGAATGTTAGTAAACAAATACATGTACAAGGTGTTGCTGTCAGTGGATTTCGTTAATATTTGCACCGTTTCAACCCTTTACTTCAAGTGTTTTGGTGATGACCAATGACTGACTGTATTGTGATGACACATCGCTAACCATAAAATACAATCTCGAGGCACTTTTACAGAGACGATTTTGTGTACGTCGCCCTCTATGGCTCAGGAAGGCAGGTTCAACAAATAAAATTGAGCTTTGTTCAAGGTCAGCAAAGGTTGACAATTCAACACAGCAAAAAACGCCTACCCTTCAGGCTTGAATCGATAATTACATTGGTGCCAGTAAAATAATAATATGTGAAATCTATTGGTGCTGCCTTTTCACACGGGGTTTAAACCTGGGATGCATCTTGAGAGGACCGCACCGGCTTTTGCATAATATGAACCGTGTACTGTTCTTGAATGCACCACAAGCCTGCGAACATTTCACTGCGCAAACCATAGAACAAACGGCATTTGTTTTGACTCTGACATGATCAAACTCGTTCTAATTTGCTGTTCATGCCATTTGATTTTTCCAAGGTGGATGTAACAAAACGTCATACATAATGATGATAAACAGCTTGTCCTAATTTATCGCTTTTGATACAATGTAACTCTTCGTCCTGAGTGTTCGAAACAGCGCCTTGCTGGAGTGGACAGCTTCTTACTTCCTGATGTATGTTTCAACAGCGAATGGAAATTATTATGGAGGGGTTGTGCAACCCAGTTTGTGGCATGAAATATCTAGCGCTGCAACATGAAAATAAATCCTGTGTCTAAATAACTGACTGGTCAGTTTAACGGCAGACACTATGCTAATACAGTCTGTTGTATTCTAGCTTGCTCTGCGGAATCCTTACAGCCTTCAAGATGCTTGAGACTCCTCCTGGCTATCCCTTCGAACAGATAGAATATGAGGACATAGAAGTTGAAGAGGTAAGTGTCGTATGATAGCTGTACCAAACAATTCGCCTTTTGTGAGGGGAAATTACAGTAACCTTGTTGAATAGAAGTTTAGTGTTGTGATCATCCATGCCACTTCTGTGTCAGTTTAAACTATGGAGCCAAGATAGGCTACCTCTTTCAAAAAAACAGCAGTATCTAATGATTTTTATAAACGGGGTGGTTCAAGCCCTGAATGCTGATTGGCTGACAACCATGGCATATCAGACCGTATACCACGAGTATGACAAAGGATTTATTTTTACTGCTCTAATTACGTTGATAACCAGTTTATAATAGCAGTAAAGCACCTCGTGGGTTTGTGATATATGGCTAATACACCACGGCTAAGGGCTGTGTCCAGGCACTCCGCCTAGGCACTCCGCGTTGTGCATAAGAACAGCCATTAGCCGTGGTATATTAGCCATATACCATACTTCCTCTGGCTTTATTGCTTTAGTAGATTATACAGAAAATTACCAGACCGACCACCACTCAGCAACATGTCAGATTATAACCTAGAAGAGGACCTGTTGTCCAGGATTCACAGAAGGGACAGAAATTCAAACACAATTATTTATATACTCACTATTTATATATACCACCTCGTCTCCATCTTGGCACTACCCCACCATTGTAAAAAAATACTTTGGAAGCTATAGAAATGCATTTATTAATGTCTACATTTGTTTTTTCCATATTTATTCTATTACAGACACCTTAATGCATAGTTTCAAATTGTACGATGTAAGTTAAACATTAAACAAAATATATAAATATTGTCTTTAACGTATAAAGAAAATACAGTACTAGTTGAAAGTTTAGACACCTACTCATACCAGGGTTTTTCATTATTTTTACTATTTTCTACATCTTCAGTATTATTCTACAATGTGGGAAATAGTATAAAATAAGAAAAGCCCTTGAATGAGTAGGTGTGTCCAAACTTTTGACTGCTACTGTATATTTTTGACCTTGAAACATTTAATTGAAATACTGTAGAATTCCATTAATTCCTATGGATGACTGCTTCTTCTGGCTGCATCAAAGCCTCTCATTGGCCAATACAAAGCATCAGCAATCCAGGGTTTATATACATTATTGTGAAAACACAACATTTTCATTGAAAGCATGTTACTAGACTAGAGCTGCTGTGTTTTATATGTGTGACATTTGTTTCTTTGTGTTTCTCCAGGTTGTTGGCAGAGGGACATTTGGAGTTGTCTTCAAGGCTAAATGGAAAGGCAAAGATGTGGCCATCAAGACCATAGAGAGTGAATCTGAGAGGAAAGCTTTTGTAGTAGAGGTACAGGAACCTCCTCTCCTTACCTGCTGTAAAGCATCGTTTTTCATTTAACCCTGTTTTTGGGGGGTCTAGTCTATTGTTGAAATAAGTTTTGTTATCCCAATATAAAAATTCCCGCTAACATTTATGGACTCTTTTGATATTAGGTAGCAGCAGTCAAATGATATCCAGTTACAATGTAAATTAAGCAATACATGAATGTTAAGATGGTGAGATCCGTTTCACTTATCCATGTCTCTTCTTCATCCAGCTCCGCCAGCTTTCCAGAGTAAATCACCCAAATATTGTCAAGCTCTATGGCTCATGTGATAATCCAGTGAGTACATTCAGGAGAGTTGTCTTAGTATGATTTGCCTGGTGTTCAATTATATACTTTAGGCCCATGCGTAATTATTAATTTATTAGTGATTTATTATTCATTTAATAGGTCTACAGATTTTCCTCTATATTAACCCCACCGTTTGCAATCTCATACACTAAGTGTTTTTCCTTTTTATCAAAATGATTGTAACATTCTCACACAGGTGTGTCTTGTTATGGAATATGCTGAGGGTGGCTCCTTATACAATGGTAAGAAATCATTTCAGCTTCATTTCAACATAGTATTTTATTTCATGTAATTTCTTAGCTATTTCAATAAGTGTATTGTTAGTGCTTCTATTTGCCAACCATAGCTTGAATCCCTCATTTTATTCGAAGTGCATTTAACAGTGTATCAATCTCCCACTATATTTCTGTCTAGTTCAGTGTGGTGTCTTGTGCAAGGGATTCCTACTGTATGTCATTGTTCAATCATGATCTGTGAGGGTCTGTGCCAGTTACCATGTTAATAATGTATCTCTGTCTGTTCTGTGCGCCCCACCCGACTCTCTCTCTCTCTCTCTCTCTCTCTCTCTCTCTCTCTCTCTCTCTCTCTCTCTCTCTCTCTCGACTGTGTTGTCTGTCCATTCCCAGTGCTGCATGGAGCTGAGCCCCTGCCCCAGTACAGTGCATCCCACACTATGAGCTGGTGTCTGCAGTGTGCTCAGGGTGTATCCTATCTCCACGCCATGAAACCCAAGGCCCTCATTCACAGAGACCTCAAACCACCCAAGTATGGCCCTTTTGTTTGTGCTGTTGCTTAACTGCCTGTTTCAGGGTTGCAAAATTCCAGGAACTTTCCCAAATTTCCTCAGTTTTCCAGAAATCGCGGTGGGAAGATCCCTGGAATTATGAGGGAATAAGCAGAAAATGCAGGAGTCCTCCAACCAAGATTTCTGGAAAACCAGGGAATTGTGGCAAAGTTACCAGAACTTTGCAATCTGTTTACAGTACTTAAAAAAAAATGTATATATGGTACCAGTCAAAAGTTTGAACACGCCTACTCATTCCAGGGTTTTTCTATATTTTTACTCATTTCTACATTGTAGAATAATAGTGAAGACATCAAAACTATGAAATGACACATGGAATCTTGTAGTAACTAAAAATGTGTTAAACAAATCAAAATATATTTGAGATTCTTCAAATTAACCACCCTTTGCCTTGATGACAGCTTTGCGCATTGGCATTCTCTCAACCAGCTTCATGAGGTAGTCACCTGGAATGCATTTCAATTAACAGGTGTGCCTTGTTAAAAGTTAATTTGTGGAATTTATTTCATTAATGTGTTTGAGACAATCAGTTGTTGTGACAAGGTAGGTTTGGTATACAAAATATAGCCCTATTTGGTAAAAGACCTAGTCCATTATGTCAAGAACAGCTCAAAAAAGAAAAGTCCATCATTACTTTAAGACATGAAGGTCAGTGAATTTGGAAAATTAAGAACTTTCAAAGTTTATTCAAGTGCAGTTCCAAAAACCATCAAACGCTATGATGAAACTGGCTCTCATGAAGACCCAGGAAAGGGTTTGAAAAAGTAAGACCCACAGGAAAGGAAGACCCAGAGATACCTCTGCTGCAGAGGATAAGTTCATTAGAGTTAACTGCACCTCAGATTGCACCTCAAATAAATGCTTCACAGAGTTCCAGTAACAGACACATCTCAACATCAACTGTTCAGAGGAGACTGCGTGAATCAGGCCTTCATGGTCGAACTACTGCAAAGAAACCACAACTAAAGGACACTCATGACTTTCCTGTGCAGATCCGAAGGATCAGGTTACAGTGAGTCAGCTCTACAGCGCCCTCTCTCTCCCACAGAGGGGGAGAGGGATGGAGTTAGGCAGTTTTATGACGGTCGTAAATGAACTCAGCAAAAAAAGAATTTGCCAGTTCTTGCTGTGAGATGGTACCCCACTCTTCGCTGGCCATGGCAGAACACTGACATTCCTGTCTTGCAAGAAATCACGCACAGAACAAGAAGTATGGCTGGTGGCATTGTCATGCTGGAGGGTCATGTCAGGATGAGCCTGCAGGAAGGGTATCACATGAGGGAGGGGGATGTCTTCACTGTAACGCACAGCGTTGAGATTGCCTGCAATGACAATAAGCTCAGTCCGATGATGCTGTGACACACCACCCCAGAACCTGACGGACCCTCCACCTACAAATCGATCCCGCGCCAGAGTACAGGCCTTGGTGTAATGCTCATTCCTTCAACGATAAACGTGAATCCAACCATCACCCCTGGTGAGACAAAACCGTGACACGTCAGTGAAGAGCACTTTTTGCCAGTCCTGTCTGTTCCAGCAGCGGTGGGTTTGTGCCCATAGGTGACGTTGTTGCCGGTGATGTCTGGTGAGGACCTGCCTTACAACAAGCCTAGAAGCCCTCAGTCCAGCCTCTCTCAGCCTATTGCAGACAGTCTGAGCACTGATGGAGGGATTGTGTGTTCCTGGTGTAATTCGGGCAGTTGTTGTTGCAATCCTGTATCTGTCCCGCAGGTGTGATGTTCGGATGTACCTACCCTGTGCAGGTGTTGTTACACGTGGTCTGCTACTGCGAGGATTATCAGCTGTCCGTCCTGTCTCCCTGAAAGGGATAAAGAAACCAGTTGTTTGTGTCATCCGTTTCGGGACAGTACCAGAGTAAGTTCACTCAGGTGCTTCGCTATATCACATTTGACATTGTCCGTAAGCTTGAGTTAATTTGCAAGCAAAAAAATCATACAATGATGGAAAGACCTGTGTGTTGTCCTTGTTAAGGCAGACAGAAAATAGCTCCAACTTCTTAATCATAGCCTCAATTTTGTCCCACACATTGAATATAGTTGTGGAGAGTCCCTGTAATCTGCGTTGTTGTATGTGTTGAACTGCTTTGCTTTATCTTGGCCAGGTCTCAGTTGTAAATGAGAACTTGTTCTCAACTAGCCTACCTGGTTAAATAAAGGTGAGAAAAAAAATACATGTAAAATCCTATTTCTGTATGTTGTAAAAGCGTTACATGGTCGCTGCCAATATCATTGCATAATGCAGAAAATACACGAGAGTTCAGGGGCCTTGCTTTAACAAAGTTAACCATTTTCACTGTAGTGTGCAAAACGTCTTTCAAGCTGTCAGGCATTCCCTTGGCAGCAAGAGCCTCTCGATAGATGCGGAAGTTTACCCAAGTGGTGTCGGAAGCAACTGCTTGCACGCGCGTTACCACTCCACTATGTATCCCTGTCATAGTGTCACAGTCGCCGTAATCACACTCGGAACAAAGCGCAGCGTGAAATCGGTTCCCCCCAAAGGTGCGGCAAAACCTGACTCTATAGGGGAGGGTCCGGGTTGGCATCTAGCCGGCACAGGTGGCACATCTAACCAGCACAGGTGGCACGAGGATGAGACACAGGACGTACCAGACTGGGAAGGCGCGCTTGAGGCCTAGTAAGTGGAGACGGCATAGGTGATACCGGACTGGTGACACCCACTTCAAGTGCGAGTAGCAGGCACAGGACGTACCGGACTGGGGAGACATACTGGAGACCTGGTGCGTGGAGCCGGCACAATTGGTACAGAACAGATGACAACCTTCACACAGTGAGTGTGGGGAGCTAGCACAGGATGTACTGGGCTGTGGAGGCGCACTGGAGACCTGGTACGTGGAGCCGGCACAAATTGTACCTGAACGATGACACACTTCGCACGGCGTGTGCGGGGAGCTGGCACAGAACGTACTGGGCTGTTGCGGCGTACTGGAGACCTGGTGCGTGGAGCCGGAACACATGGTACCAGACAGATAACACGCTCCTCAGGACAAGTACAGAGAGCTGACTCAGGTGGCATCAGACCGATAACACGCTCCTTAGGGCGAATGTCGTGCATCATACATCAACACAACAACTCTCTCATTTCTCTCTCCTCCAATTTCTCCATCAACTCACTGACGGTCTCTGACTCTCTCAGGTCACTCTCCTCCAATTTCTCCCTCTTCTCCCAGAATGGCTATGGTTCACTCCTCGGCTCCGCCAACCACCCCGTGTGCCCCCCCCCATTTGGGCTTTCTATGTGGCCGCGAACCCCGGCGTTGTCGCTGTCCTCCCTTCTCTCCTTGCGTCTGCTTCCAAGGAAGGCTTTCGTCTCCTGCCATAATTTCCTCCCAAATCCAGGATATCTTCTCCTTGATCTCCTCCTGGGCACGCTGCTTGGTCCTGTTGTGGTGAGATCTTCTGTCACGATCGTCCTAATCACACTCGGACCAAAGCCCAGCATGAAATTGGTTCGACATATTTTAGTTGAAGTGAACCGCAAAAACACAATAAAGAATAAACAAAACGTGACTTTCTGGAATGCTCACAGGCAACAAACAACACAAAAACAAGATCCCACAAAAAAACGTGGGGAAATGGCTGCCTAAATATGATCCCCAATCAGAGACAAGGCTAAACAGCTGCTCTGATTGGGAACCATACCAGGCCAACATAAAAAAATAAAACAAACTAGATTACCCACCCTAGTCACACCACAATCTAACCAAAATAGAGAATAAAAAGGCTCTCTATGGTCAGGGCGTGGCACATGGCTTTTGCGCCATCAGTACAGATACCAACACGTCTTGACCACCAAAGTCCATTTGATGTCACAAAGATGTCCAGTACTTTAAAAATATCCTCTCATGTTGTCCTGATTTTCTGTGGTTTGCAGAAAAGGATGTATACCTTAATTGACCCCCCCTTAAACGTAACGGACATTTACCAGGAGCTGTGCCAGGTCCGCCATGCCTGTTGACTCATCCAGCTGTAATGCGTATAATTCACTGGCTTGTATGCGAAGCAGTAATTGTTTCAAAACATCTCCTGCCATGTCACCGATGCGTTTTGAAACAGTGTTGTTTGATGAAGACATTGTCTGTATAGTTTTTTTGGCCTTTTCCCCCAGCATTGTCCCAGCCATATCCGTGGAAGCAGGAAGAATGACGTCCTCCACAATGGTATGGAGCTTGCCTGCCCTAGCCACTCGGTTAATGTGGTGGCAGGTAGCCTAGTGGTTAGAGCATTGGGCCAGTAACCGAAATGTTGCTAGATCGAATCCCCGAGCTGACAAGGTAAAAATCTGACTTGCCTAGTTAAATAAAAATAATATGTACAAAAATGGTATCTGTTTGCTTTTATACATGTCTTACTACTCGAAAGTCGTCTTTATTCTCACTCAAACTCCCGTCGCTTATTTTTCAAATTGTCATGTTTCATTTCTGAATGTCTGTGCAAGAGTGAAGGTTTCCCGCGAGAGAGTAACGGTTAATGTGATTGGATGTTAATTATTTGAATAGGCTACCTATATTTGACATTGTGTTGTTATTACACTGAACACTATAAGGTTTAATTAGATTTTTGCCAGTGAAACGAGGCTACTCAGGCGAGAGAAAAAAACTCACCCAAATGTATAGCCCCATTGGAAAATATAAATATACTGTTTGAAAATGTGAAGGGAAAAAAAACATTATTTAAAATAAAAAAAATGTGAATCACATTTTTATTTGGCGTACCCCCAACTGCATTGCACATACCCCAGTTTGGGAATACCTGCTCTAGGGTATCTATTCTAAACAAACAGAGTGAAGACTAAGGCCCACTGAACACCCTGTGGTACACCTCTGGAAGATGCGTTCTATCAGACACTCCGAGACCAACCTACTACAACTACAAAGGACATGGTGACCTCTGGTGGACAACCAGAGACTTTCTGATGAACTACTCTCCACAGACTGATCGAGTGATTTCACCAGAGTGAGACGACAAAGACATACAAGCGTAAATATGTACTTTGTATTTCTAAATCCGAATGAGCGGTTGTTAGGGTGCTAAATATCCACATTTACAATGAGCATATTATTCAACTGTATGTATGATAGTTGAATCCCTTTGTCTCTCCTCCCGCTCTTTAGTTTCCCATCCCCTTTCATTGGGGCGGCAGGTAGCCTAGTGGTTAGAGCATTGGGCCAGTAGCCGAAAGGTTGTTAGATCGAATCCCTGAGCTAAAAAGGTAAAAATCTGTCATTCTGCCACTGTTCCCCGGTAGGCTGTCATTTTAAATAAGAATTTGTTTTTAACTGACTTGCCTAGTTTAAAAAAGGTTAAATAAAAAGTAATAAAACATTTTTTAAATTATGTAACCAGCCATCATATCGGGTTAGTCCACTAGGGACTTCATTGCATCATGTTAGTAACCAATGTATAATCTATCCTGTGTGTGTTTTATGTAATTCTGTGTTATTTGTTTAGTTAGTTATTTATTTACTAAGCCAATTTGTGTAGACTAGGGTTGGTGCAGATTTGAAGTCAACAACGTTCTGAATGAGACTGATGAGGTAATGATAATTAATGGATGACTGGTATAACGATATATTTATATCTGTAGAGTTAATTTGGGAAACGGTAACTCATTAAACAAACTTTCCGTGGTGACCCAAGATTGCTAATGAGTTAATTGTTACATGATTAGTTTAATCATCGTAATAATTAAACAGTTAATTGATTAGATAAAATAATCGTCATCGCATTAATGGTACCAACATCACGACAACACCAATAAGAAGAAGAGACTTGCTTGAGCCAAGAAACATGAGCAATGTACATTAGACCGGTGCAAATCTGTCCTTTGGTCCAAATGTGAGATTTTTGGTTAGCCGCCATGTCTTTGTGAGACGCAGAGTAGGTGAACGGATGATCTCTGCATGTGTGGTTCCCACCGTGAAGCATGGAAGAGAAGCTGTGATGGTGTGGGGGTGCTTTGCTGGTGATACTGTCAGTGATTTATTTCAAATTGAAGGCACGCTTAACCAGCATGGCTACCACAGCATTTTTCAGCGATACACCATCCCATCTGGTTTGCACTTAGTGGGGCTGTCATTTGTTTTTTTCAACAGGACAATGACCCAACACACCTCCAGGCTGTGTAAGGGCTATTTGACCAAGAAGGAGAGTGATGAGGGCTGCATCAGCTGACCTGGCCTCCACAATGACTCGACCTCAACCCAATTGAGATGGTTTGGGATGAGTTGGACTGCAGAGTGAAGGAAAAGCAACCAACAAGTGCTCACCATATGTGGGAACTCCTTCAAGACTGTTGGAAAAGCATTCCAGGTGAAGCTGGTTGAGAGAATGCCAAGAGTGTGCAAAGCTGTCATCAAGGCAAAGGGTTGCTACTTTGAAGAATCTAAAATATTTTTTGATTAGTTTAACACTTTCTTTGGTTACTACATGATTCTGTATGTGTTATTCCATAGTTTTGATGTATTCACTATTTTTCTACAATGTAGAAAATAGTTTAAAAAATTATAAAGAAAAACCCTTGAATAAGTAGCTGTGTCCAAACTTTTGACTGGTACTGTATATTTAATCCAGAAGAGTCTATTAACACATCTAAGTAACATTTTTTTAAATCCCATCAGAATCTGTCAGTTTAAGCTAGAGATATCCGTTCTTTTGCATAGGCTGCGTCTCAATCCACTGCAATGTCAGCCTTCTGCATCTGGGGTGGAAAGTGGCCGAGCTGCAGCTGTGTTTTTCAGATCATGAGACATCCTGAAAATCGGTAGTTTCACTAAAATGTCAGAAGCGTCCGAAATGTCTGTATCGTCAAACTATTATGACCACTCTATGGAAAGGGGAGACTCTCATTGCTCTATGACCCCCACAACTGTCTGTAGTGTCTGAACCATTTGCGCTACAAACTAATATGACCCCACTATGGAAAGGAGAGACTCACGTTTGCTCTATGACCCCCGCAAGTGCCATGGGACTCGTCTGAAGGTAACCCATACAAACAAATGGAGGTCGTTTTGTGCCAACAAAAAATAAGGGGTTAAATATGTGTCCAAAAAAACTTAAATATTTTCTGAGCTTTCTTATATCTCCTAGATATAGGACACACACTTTAAAACCTTATTGCTTATGTTTTATTTGTTTGACAGTCTTTTTTAATTTGTGTGTTAATTTAATTTGTGTGTTATTCAATGTGTTTCTATGGGCTGTAGTAGTAGTAAAGGCTAAATTCAAAATCAAGTAGCTAAATGATCCATGTTAAGGCCGCCTTCGCAAAACAATTCCCCCCAACAGCTTAGACTTCTAGAGGTTTAATGAGGTTGTACTCTCTGAACCTAAACCATAGCCACGTGTTTCAGTCTGCTACTTGTACAGGGTGGCACAGTGTTGAAGATCTGCGACTTTGGGACAGCCTGTGACATCCAGACACACATGACCAACAACAAAGGAAGTGCAGCCTGGATGGCACCAGAAGTGTTTGAAGGCAAGTAACCTTTAGCAAGGGGTTTTCCTCCTTTCATTCAAAAGCAGAAGACCAAAATGGACCAAGCACCAAGTCTCTCTGTTTCACCAATAGAACAATCTAGGATCTCACTCTAACCTGTATTCCTTCACTCACCTGTATCTCTCTGTGACTCTGTTGTCCAGGCAGTAACTACAGTGAGAAGTGTGATGTGTTCAGCTGGGGCATCATCTTGTGGGAGGGGATCACTCGTAGAAAGCCCTTTGACGAGATTGGAGGATCGGCCTTCTGCATCATGTGGGCCGTGCACAGAGGTGAGAGGTTAACAGACGCTTAGTGCAGTTGCATACACACAGAGGAATAAAACCGAAACCGCAAAATGTCTGTGTATTGAAGTGGAATATAGGTTTGAAAGAAAATCTTACCTAGTTGTTAGATGAAGATGAGTAGAGGAAGCCACTTTAGGCTATTGATATTCCCCCACTGACATGCCATTCTCTTGTATGGGTTGTCAGGGACTCGCCCCCCCCTGATAAAGGACCTCCCGGAGCCCATCGAGAATCTGATGACGCACTGCTGGGACAAAGACCCTTCCCAGAGGCCCTCCATGGAGGAGGTCAGGAACACCATGGCAAGCCTCATGAAGGTACAGTACTGGAAAACCCCACAGACCCATGAGGTCAGAACTTCACATTCACAGCACTAATAATAACCCATAGATGTTAGTAAAAACCTGCAGCTTCTTTCTTAAGTTATCAAATGGTGTCTCTTCCACAGTTTATGAGAGTTTGATTTTAGATCTGCGATTCCTGTTTAGCATTGTCTACTCTTCCTCCATGTGTATGCAGTACTTCCCAGGATCTGATGAGCCTCTACAGTACCCTCACCAGTGTCCAGGCAACAGTAGGAGTGGCTCATCCTCAGCCACAAGCACAGGCCAGTCCCATAGATTTAAATACTCTGTGAAGGTTGACGGATTTTATTAACAGTTGTTGACAAGTATCACTTTACATTGTACTAACATTGTGCTATGTAGTAATTGCTATCAAAATGCATATTCATGAAATTCAGAAGATTCTGTTATTGCAGCAGTTTCTGTAAAAACAGATTGAAAACGCCATCGTCTCTTCTGTAGGTTCCTATGCAGACAACACTATCAACAGCTACCGAACTGAAAGCAACATGGAACACAGAACAAACTGTCAAGGGAGAGATGACACCCTGAAAAGCATTGAAGCTAGATTTCCACTTCAGTTTAAACAATCAAAGGTGATGCAGATATAGTTGGAGTATTATGTTATCTCATCCATACCAATGTTCATGCTGTTCATGTTCCTTCTCAGGTTGGAACATTACGCCCCAGCCTGCCCTCGTCCAGAAGGGCTAGCGTGGAGAGCCTGCCTGATCGTGAGCGTACCCAGAGTCCTGCCCCCACTGAGATCAAAGGGCAATGTGCTGGCCAAGCGGGGCCAGAGCTGAGGGTTTCTATCAGTCCCACAGGTATGGGCCCTATTTAGTTTTGGTTGTCGTAATAGAGCCAGCTTACAGAATATGTTATATGACCGGAATCTACTGTATGTCTGACACATTGTCACTGCAGTGTTCACCAGGGGGCAGTACCATACAACATACAGTAAACATGTCATACTTACCAGTATGTTTTCTATGTCTTCAGATATGAATGGTTTGGACAGCTCCATCCCCATGGCATATCTGACACTGGATCACCAGCTGCAGGTACTGCAGGAATGGGGAGTTCTTTCTCCATTCATCTTCAATGTTGACTGATACTGATAACCAACCAGTCACATTTGATACACTATCTAAAAGCTTACTTACTGCCTTTTTGGGGATTTCATGTGTCCTCTACTTGAAATATGAAATATGTTAAAGAAGTTAAGTCATTTACAATAAGAACAATGTGATAAATTGTAAGTGCATGACGGTGATGTGTGTTTCTGGGTTGTGTTTAGCCCCTGGCCCCATTCTCTAACTCCAAAGAGTCCATGGCTGTGTTTGAGCAGCACTGCAGAATGGCCCAGGAGTACCTTAAAGTGCAGACTGAAATCACCCTTCTCACCCAAAGAAAGTATGTCACATATTACCATATATAAAGTGCCTTCAGAAAGTATTCATACCCCTTGACTTATTAATTTTGTTGTCGAACAGCCTGATTTCAAAATCAATTAAATTGCTTTTTTTCTTTCACCCATCTACACACTATACCCCATATTCACAAAGTAAAAAAACATGCTTTTTTAATTTTAGCAAATTTAAAAGAAAGTAAAATACAGAAATATATTTTTTACATACAGTACCAGTCAAAAGTTTGGACACCTACTTATTCCAGGGTTTACCTTTATTTGACTACCTCATGAAGCTGGTTGAGAGAATGTCAAGAGTGTGCAAAGCTGTCATCAAGGAAAAGTGAAGCTACTTTGAAGAATCTCAAATATATTTTTATTTGTTAATACCTTTTTGGTTACTAAATTATTCCATATGTGTTATTTCATAGTTTTGATGTCTTCACTAATATTCTACAATGTAGAAAATAGTAAAAATAAAGAAAAACCCTGGAATGAGTAGGTTTGTCTAAAACTTTAGACTGGTACTGTAAATATTCACATCCCTGAGTTAATACTTTGTAGAAGCACGTTTGGAGGCAATTTACAGCTTTGAGTCATCTTTGGTATGTCTGTATCAGCTTTGCACATCTGAATTTGGGGGTTTTCTCCTATTCTTACTTGCAGATGTTCTCAAGATCTGTTAAATTATATAGGGAGTGGCAGTGAACAGCAATCTTCAAGCCATTCCACAGATTTGCTTTGGGATTCAAGTCTGGGCTTTGGCTAGGCCACTCAAGGACTTTCAGATCTTTTTCGGAAGCCATTCCAGCATTGCTTGGGCTGTATGCTTAGGGTCATTGTCCTGTTGGAACGTAAATCGTCGCCCCAGTATAAAGTTGTTTGCACTTTGAAGCAGGTTCTTATCCAAGTATATGCCTTTATTTGGCTTGATTCATTGTTCCCTCTATCCTTACCCGTCTTCCATTTCCTACCACTGAAAAGCATCCCCATAGCATGATGTTTCCACCGCCATGCTTCACGGTAGAGAGACTGGTGAAGAGCTGTGGCTGTTTTTCTCCAGACATAGTGCTGTGCATTCAGGCCAAATAGTACAATTCTTGTCTCATCAGACCACATAATATTTTGCCTGATAATCTCAAGAGTCTTTCAAGTACCTTTTTGCAAACTGCAGGTGTGCTGTCATGTGCCTTTTTCTCAGTAGTGGCTTCCGTCTGGCCACTCTCCCAAAAACCCCAGATTGGTGCTGTGGAGACTTTTCTTCTGGCAGGTTCTCCCATCTTAGCCAGTGGTCATTGGGTTCTTGCTCACTTCCCTGCCTGAACTCCTTCTGCTAGCTCTAGGCAGAGTCTGGGTAGTTCCATATTTTTTTCAATTTCCCAATGATGGAGACCATTGTGCTCTTGGAAACTCTAGAAATCGTTTGCACCTGACCTCAATTTGGAGTGTCATAGAAAAGGAGTGGGAAATACTTATCTATATGAGTTATTTCTGTATTTCATTTTCAATACATTTGCAAACATTTCTAAAAACATGTTTTCACTTTGTCATTAGGGGGTATTGTGCATAGATGGGTGAGAAAAAAAATCTGAATCCATTTTTGATTGAATCCATTTTTGATTGCCCCCATCTATCTTCAGAGCTCGTGCTGCTAGGTGACCTAAACTGGGACATGCTTAACACCCCGGCCATCCTACAACCTAAGCTTGATGCCCTCAATTTCACACAAATTTCACACAATTTCACACAATTTCACACAAATTAACAATACCAGGCACACGGGCACCCTCATAGATATCATCCTAACCAACCTGCCCGCAAAATACACCTCTGTTGTTTTCAACCAGGATCTCAGCGATCACTGCCTCATTGCCTGCATCCGTAATGGGTCTGCGGTCAAACGACCATCCCTCATCACTGTCAAACGCTCCCTAAAACAGTTCAGCGAGCAGGCCTTTCTAATCGACCTGGACGGGGTATCCTAGAATGATATTGACCTCATCCCGTCAGTAGAGAATGCTTGGTTATTCTTTAAAAGTGCCTTCCTCACCATCTTAAATAAGCATGCTCCATTCAAAAAATGTAGAACCAGTAACAGACCCTTGACCAGCACAAAAACATCCTGTGGCGTACTGCATTAGCATCAAATAGCCCCCGTGATTTGCAACTTTTCAGGGAAGTTAGGAACCAATAGGAAAGCTAAGGCTAGCTTTTTTAAACAGAAATTTGCATCCTGTAGTACAAACTCAAATAAGTTCTGGGACACTGTATAGTCCATGGAGAATAAGATCACCTCCTCCCAGCTGCCCACTGCACCGAGGCTTGGAAACACTGTCACCACTGATAAATCCATTATAATTGAGAATTTCAATAAGCATTGGCCATGCTTTTCCACCTGGCTACCCCTACCCCGGTCAACTGCCCGGCACCCCCCACAGCAACTCGCCCAAGCCTCCCCATTTCTCCTTCACCCACATCCAGATAGCTGATGTTCTGAAAGAGCTGCAAAATCTGGACCCCTACAAATCAACCGGGCTAGACAATCTGGACCCTCTCTTTCTAAAATTATCTGCCGAAATTGTTGCAACCCCTATTACTAGCCTGTTCAACCTCTCTTTCGGATCGTCTGAGATTGCCGAAGATTGGAAAGCTGCCACAATCATCCCCCTCTTCAAAGGGGGAGACACTCTTGACCCAAACTGCTACAGACCTATATCTATTCTACCCTGCATTTGAAATTAGAAAGGTCTTCGAAGGCCAAGTTAACAAACAGATAACCGAACATTTCGAATCCCACCGTACCTTCTCCGCTATGCATTCTGGTTTCAGAGCTGGTCATGGGTGCACCTCAGCCACACTCAAGGTCCTAAACAATATCATGACCGCCATCGATAAGAGACATTACTGTGCAGCCGTATTCATCGATCTGGCCAAGGCATTCGACTCTGTCAATCACCACATTCTTATCAGCAGACTCAACAGCCTTGGTTTCTCAAATGACTGCCTCACCTGGTTCACCAACTACTTCTCTGATATAGTTCACTGTGTCAAATCGGAGGGCCTGTTGTCTGGACCTCTGGCAGTCTATGGGGGTGCCACAGGGTTCAATTCTCGGACCAACTCTCTGTATACATCAATGATGTCGCTCTTGCTGCTGGTGATTCTCTGATCCACCTCTACACAGACGACACCATTCTGTATACGTCTGGCCAACCTCCAGATGAGCTTCAATGCCATACAACTCTCCTTCCGTGGCCTCCAACTGCTCTTAAATGCTAGTAAAACTAAATGCATGCTCTTCAACCGATCGCTGCTCGCACCTGCCCACCCATCCAGCATCACTACTCTGGACGGTTCAGACTTAGAATATGTGGACAACTACAAATACCTAGGTGTCTGGTTAGACTGTAAACTCTCCTTCCAGACTCACATTAAACATCTCCAATCCAAAATTAAATCTAGAATCGTCTTCCTATTTCGCAACAATGCATCCTTCACTTATGCTGCCAAACATACCCTCGTAAAACTGACCATCCTACCGATCCACGACTTCGGTGATGTCATTTACAAAATAGCCTCCAACACTCTACTCAACAAATTGGATGCAGTCTATCACAGTGCTATCCGTTTTGTCACCAAAGCCCCATATACTACCCACCCTTGCAACCATTGGCTGGCCCTCGCTTCATACTCGTCGTCAAACCCACTGGCTCCAGGTCATTTACAAGTCTCTGCTAGGTAAAGCCCTGCCTTCTCTCACATCACTGGTCACCACAGCAGCACCCACTCGTAACACTCGCTCCAGAAAGTATATCTCACTCGTCACCCCCAAAGCCAATTCCTCCTTTGGCCGCCTTTCCTTCCAGTTCTCTGCTGCCAATGACTGGAACTAACTGCAAAAATCACTGAAGCTGGAGACTCATATCTCCCTCACTAGCTTTAGGCATCATCTGTCAGAACAGCTCACAGATCAATGCACCTGTACATAGCCCATCTGTAATATACCCGGTCCAACTACCTCATCCCCATACTGAATGTATTTATTTGTCTTGCTCCTTTGCACCCCAGTATCTCTACTTTGTGAAAATTAATATTTGTGTCATTCTCAAAACTTTTGGCCACTACTGTACAGTACATCTTATAGTATCTAGTATCTCTACTTGCACATTCATCTTCTGCACATCAATCACTCCAGTGTTTAATTGCTATATTGTAATTGCTTCGCCACCATGGCCTATTTATTGCCTTACCTCCCTTATCTTGCCACATTTGCACACACTGTATATATACTTTTTTACTGTATTATTGACTGTATGTTTGTTCCATGTGTAACTCTGTGTTGTTGTATGTTTCAAATTGATTTGCTCTACTCTTGGCCAGGTCGCAGTTGTAAAGGAGAACTTGTTCTCAACTAGCCTACCTGGTTAAATAAAGGTTAAATAAATAAATAAGAATTTTGAATTCAGGCTGTAACACAACAAAATGTGGAATATGTCAAGGGGTATAAATACTTTCTGGAGGCACTGTATATATTCACAGTCACTTAAGTCACATTATGTATATTAATTATAGGTATTTAGTTTTCTTAGTAGTTGTAGCAGTTGTTTTTAATCGTTTTATGCCTATTAGTAGTTAACAACTTTTTATGGTGTAAATGTAAGTTTCAGTTTCTTCTTATTATTATTTCATTGTTATCAAATCAAATGTTATTTGTCACATACACATGGTTAGCAGATGTTAATGCGAGTGTAGCGAAATGCTTGTGCTTCTAGTTCCGACAATGCAGTGACAACCAACAAGTAATCTAACTAACAATTCCAAAACTACTGTCTTATACACAGTGTAAGGGGATAAAGAATATGTACATAAGGATATATGAATGAGTGATGGTACAGAGCAGCATACAGTAGATGGTATCGAGTACAGTATATACATATGAGATGAGTATGTAGACAAAGTAAACAAAGTGGCATAGTTAAAGTGGCTAGTGATACATGTATTACATAAGGATGCAGTCGATGATGTAGAGTACAGTATATACGTATGCATATGAGATGAATAATGTAGGGTAAGTAACATTATATAAGATAGCATTGTTTAAAGTGGCTAGTGATATATTTACATCATTTCCCATCAATTCCCATTATTAAAGTGGCTGGAGTTGGGTCAGTGTCAATGACAGTGTGTTGGCAGCAGCCACTCAATGTTAGTGGTGGCTGTTTAACAGTCTGATGGCCTTGAGATAGAAGCTGTTTTTCAGTCTCTCGGTCCCAGCTTTGATGCACCTGTACTGACCTCGCCTTCTGGATGATAGCGGGGCGAACAGGCAGTGGTTCGGGTGGTTGATGTCCATGATGATCTTTATGGCCTTCCTGTAACATCGGGTGGTGTAGGTGTCCTGGAGGGCAGGTAGTTTGCCCCCGGTGATGCGTTGTGCAGACCTCACTACCCTCTGGAGAGCCTTACGGTTGAGGGTGGAGCAGTTGCCGTACCAGGCGGTGATACAGCCCGCCAGGATGCTCTCGATTGTGCATCTGTAGAAGTTTGTGAGTGCTTTTGGTGACAAGCCAAATTTCTTCAGCCTCCTGAGGTTGAAGAGGCGCTGCTGCGCCTTCTTCACGACGCTGTCAGTGTGAGTGGACCAATTCAGTTTGTCTGTGATGTGTATGCCGAGGAACTTAAAACTTGCTACCCTCTCCACTACTGTTCCATCGATGTGGATAGGGGGTGTTCCCTCTGCTGTTTCCTGAAGTCCACAATCATCTCCTTAGTTTTGTTGACGTTGAGTGTGAGGTTATTTTCCTGACACCACACTCCGAGGGCCCTCACCTCCTCCCTGTAGGCCGTCTCGTCGTTGTTGGTAATCAAGCCTACCACTGTTGTGTCGTCCGCAAACTTGATGATTGAGTTGGAGGCGTGCGTGGCCACGCAGTCGTGGGTGAACAGGCAGTACAGGAGAGGGCTCAGAACGCACCCTTGTGGTGCCCCCGTGTTGAGGATCAGCGGGGAGGAGATGTTGTTGCCTACCCTCACCACCTGGGGGCGGCCCGTCAGGAAGTCCAGTACCCAGTTGCACAGGGCGGGGTCGAGACCCAGGGTCTCGAGCTTGATGACGAGCTTGGAGGGCACTATGGTGTTGAATGCCGAGCTGTAGTCGATGAACAGCATTCTCACATAGGTATTCCTCTTGTCCAGGTGGGTTAGGGCAGTGTGCAGTGTGGTTGAGATTGCATCGTCTGTGGACCTATTTGGGCGGTAAGCAAATTGGAGTGGGTCTAGGGTGTCAGGTAGGGTGGAGGTGATATGGTCCTTGACTAGTCTCTCAAAGCACTTCATGATGACGGAAGTGAGTGCTACGGGGCGGTAGTCGTTTAGCTCAGTTACCTTAGCTTTCTTGGGAACAGGAACAATGGTGGCCATCTTGAAGCATGTGGGAACAGCAGACTGGTATAGGGATTGATTGAATATGTCCGTAAACACACCGGCCAGCTGGTCTGCGCATGCTCTGAGGGCGCGGCTGGGGATGCCGTCTGGGCCTGCAGCCCTGCGAGGGTTAACACGTTTAAATGTCTTACTCACCTCGGCTGCAGTGAAGGAGAGACCGCATGTTTTCGTTGCAGGCCGTGTCAGTGGCACTGTATTGTCCTCAAAGCGGGCAAAAAGTTATTTAGTCTGCCTGGGAGCAAGACATCCTGGTCCGTGACTGGGCTGGGTTTCTTCTTGTAGTCCGTGATTGACTGTAGACCCTGCCACATGCCTCTTGTGTCTGAGCCATTGAATTGAGATTCCACTTTGTCTCTGTACTGACACTTAGCTTGTTTAATAGCCTTGCGGAGGGAATAGCTGCACTGTTTGTATTCGGTCATGTTGCCAGACACCTTGCCCTGATTAAAAGCAGTGGTTCGCGCTTTCAGTTTCACGCGAATGCTGCCATCAATCCACGGTTTCTGGTTAGGGAATGTTTTTATCGTTGCTATGGGAACGACATCTTCGACGCACGTTCTAATGAACTCGCACACCGAATCAGCGTATTCGTCAATATTTTTATCTGACGCAATACGAAACATGTCCCAGTCCACGTGATGGAAGCAGTCTTGGAGTGTGGAGTCAGCTTGGTCTGACCAGCGTTGGACAGACCTCAGCGTGGGAGCCTCTTGTTTGAGTTTCTGCCTGTAGGCAGGGATCAGCAAAATGGAGTCGTTGTCAGCTTTTCCGAAAGGGGGGCGGGGCAGAGCCTTATATGCGTCGCGGAAGTTAGAGTAACAATGATCCAAGGTTTTACCACCCCTGGTTGCGCAATCGATATGCTGATAAAATTTAGGGAGTCTTGTTTTCAGATTAGCTTTGTTAAAATCCCCAGCTACAATGAATGCAGCCTCCGGATAAATGGTTTCCTGTTTGCAAAGAGTTAAATAAAGTTTGTTCAGAGCCATCGATGTGTCTGCTTGGGGGGATATATACGGCTGTGATTATAATCGAAGAGAATTCTCTTGGAAGATAATGCGGTCTACATTTGATTGTGAGGAATTCTAAATCAGGTGAACAGAAGGATTTGAGTTCCTGTATGTTTCCTTCATCACACCATGTCTCGTTAGTCATGAGGCATACGCCCCCGCCACTCTTCTTACCAGAAAGATGTTTGTTTCTGTCGGCGCGATGCGTGGAGAAACCCGTTGGCTGCACGGCATCGGATAGCGTCTTCCCAGTGAGCCATGTTTCCGTGAAGCAGAGAACGTTGCAGTCTCTGATGTCCCTCTGGAATGCCACCCTTGCTCGGATTTCGTCAACCTTGTTGTCAAGAGACTGGACATTGGCAAGAAGAATGCTGGGGAGTGGTGCGCGATGTGCCCTTGTTCGGAGTCTGACCAGAAGACCGCCTCGTTTCCCTCTTTTTCGGAGTCGTTTTCTTGGGTCGCTGCATGCGATCCATTCCGTTGTCCTGTTTGTTAAGGCAGAACACAGGATCCGCGTCGCGGAAAACATATTCTTGGTCGTACTGATGGTGAGTTGACGCTGATCTTATATTCAGTAGTTCTTCTCGACTGTATGTAATGAAACCTAAGATGACCTGGGGTACTAATGTAAGAAATAACACGTAAAAAAACAAAAAACTGCATAGTTTCCTAGGAACGCGAAGCGAGGCGGCCATCTCTATCTCTGCCGGCGCCCTTTTCTGTCGGCGCCCTTTTATTGTTAAACAGTAATTGCATATTATTCTTGGAACCGTTTGTTTTGGGGGGGGGGGTAGTTGAAAAAGAGATGGTGCATCTCGAGTTTTCATCCTGCACAATTTCAAATAAATAAACATTTACCAGCCTCCCTATGCTTCGACAGAAGACGTTCATTCAATTTGCAGACACTGTACCTCAGATGGCACTGTACTCTAGTGTGTCTAATAACTTACTGGTTTACTTGTTGTATCTGTTGTGATACCAGTTACTCTTAACATGAGTAAATTCATTAGAATTCGTTTCCAAAACTGTATAGTATTTTCCTGTGTAGTCATTTATTGTACAGTTACAGTGAATATAGGCTCTACCTAAACGCTAAGCATGTTCTCTCTCCCTTTGTGGTGGTGATGTGTAGGAAGGAGCTGATCTCTGAGCTGCACCAGGATGAGAGGCAGCAGCAGAACACGTCCCGTCTGATTCAGGAACACAACAAACTGTTGGACGAGAACAAGAGTCTCTCCACCTACTTCCACGTTTGTAAGAACAAGCTGGAGCGGATCCAGAGTCAGCAACAGACGAGTTAGAATGCCTCCTGATGTGTGCCTGTTGCACTAGAATTGTCCTCAGATCAGCAGCAGCCGAAGACACTGTCTGTCAAGTGGCCATTTTGTGATGTCTCTTCTGTTGACCCTCAGCTGTATTGGGATCAGCTGCAGCCAAATATACCTACCATATTTGTAATGAATCCTTCATATTGCTCATCAACTGTTTTTGGATGAGCAGCTAAAGAGACTGGCCATTTGTTAACACTTCCCTGTTGCTCTTAAACTGTTCTTGGATCATTGGCCAAAGAGCAAAGCCATACTATTATGAATGTTTTGTAGATCCTCAACTGATCCACAGTCAGCAGCAGACTGCACACAGCAGGTCTCCCCTCAGGTCCTTGCTCCCCAATGCGCTGTACAGTTAAGATACTCTGCCGCATTCAGTACAACAATAATATTGTGCAAGATGTCTCATTAACAGCTCAGTTCATTTGCACGCATGTCTCGCAAAGACGTTATTCTATTCTGCCAGAGGAACCGTGGACTCGTTGAACAAGGGAAGCCTGGAGGCCCTGTAACATCTTCTCCTAATGCAGTTGCCTCTAGAGATTGATCTTTGGTCGGTTTTGTATTCCCCTCCCCAATGTTTAAAGTTAGGATTTGAGGAGGACAAGCTGATCCTAGATCTGTGCCTAAGTTTAATTTATGCTCTTAGTGTGGCTTCCAGGAAGTATCAGAGTGTTGTTGGTGTTGTTAAGGTATATGACTTGCAGTAACACCTCAGACGACTTGAGGTGTTTCCTGTCTTGCAAAAGATGTCTGTCCCCTCCCCAGGGCTGTTGTAGAGGTGCTAGTATTGAAAGAAGTGGCTCAGCTTGTTGTTCTTCTCTGGCTCTGACCTCTCTGTGACAGCTAGCTTTGTATGGAGATGACTAAGATATGCACAAAAGGCTGTCATTTCATATATATTTGCGTCTTTTAAAATTTCTATGGCATTCTTATATCTTTTCCCCTTTTCATATGCACTGGCTCATTGAGAAGTAAGGACACTATTTTAAATGGATCTTCATTTTTATGATTTTTATATAGCCTATACTTTTCCATGTTCGGTGAATCAGCAAAGTTTTACATTTGTTTTGAGAACTTTCTTGGAGGTTTTAGATATTTCTTTTCTCATTCTCTAAATGTAGAATGTCACCACCACTAAGTATTCGTTTTTATATTTTGTTAATTTAGTCAATTATTTGACTTTTGTATCCACCCCTATAGTGTTGAATGTGTATGTGCTGGTTGTGGACTAAGTGTTTGGTCTTGTTCTAGCACTTCCAGAAATGTGTTATCCACTTTTGTTTGCTTTATTTGCCCTCTGTGTGCGCGTGCGTGTTCACAAGTTGCCTTAGGCTATATCTCACTTTCTGTACTGTATTTTTAAAAATAGCATTTTGACTTGCAAAACCAGATGTCGTCAATGCACTTTTGAATGTACAGTGAGGCTCAAAACGTATTGGGACAGTGACACATGTGTTGTTGTTTTGGCTCTGTACTCCAGCACTTTGGATTTGAAATGACACAATGACTATGAGGTTGAAGTGCAGACTGTCAGCTTTCATTTGAGGGTATTTATTTATTTTCATATCAGGTGAACCGTTTAGAAATTACATCAATTTTTACCCCCCACTCATTTTAGGGGACCAAAAGTATTGGAACAAATTCACTTGTATGTGTATTAAAGTAGTCAAATGTTTAGTATTTGGTCCCATATTCCTAGCACACAATGATTACATCAAGCTTGTGACTCTACAAACTTGTTGAAAATAATTAGCTGTTTGTTTTGGTTGTGTTTCAGATTGTTTTGTGCCTAATAGAAATGAATGGTAAATAATGTGTTGTCATTTTGGGAGTCACCTGTTGGATGTATTTGATCTTTGTTTTGGTTCTTTCAGGTTATTTTGTGCCCAATAGAACTGTAAATGGGGGGGACGATGTACAAAAAGTGCTGTAATTTCTAAACGGTTCACCGTATATGGATGAATTTACCCCCAAATGAAAGATGTCACTGTCCCAATACATTTGGAGCTCACTGTATATCTAAGGATTTCAAAAGTACTCAAATAAAAGGTATTGCACACAAGAAAAGGCTATTTTTACATTATTTGTATAAAGGACATCGCTAATATAATGTTTCCCTAGCATATCTTTTTGATTTAATTTGCACTTTGTGTGTCACTCAGTGTATCGGAAATGCCTGTATACTTAAGTGCATAAAACAGTTCCTAATATCTACGATTTCAATGGTTTTTGTATATTCTGTAGAATAATATCTGCACAAATGTCCTTTATTTCAATTGACTTGTCCCTTTCTTTAAACCACTTGGTGACACCCTTTGAGCACTGTTTTTTCATCTCCTTTATTTCAGTTTTGTGCTCTGTTATGTGCTTGATGCATAACAAATAATTTTGGTAGCCCCTGTCCACATGTGTGCTTTTCAAACCTACTGAGTAAAGTTATGAACTCCTTTAAAGCTACACGGAACACAAATATAAATGCAACCATTTCAAAGATTTGACTGAGTTACAGTTCATATAAGGAACTAGTCAATTGAAATAAATTCATTAGGCCCTAATCTATGGATTTCACATGATTGGGAATACAGATATGCATCTGTTGGTCACAGATACCTTCAAAACAGGTAGGGGTGTGGATCAGAAAACCAGTCAGTATCTGGTGTGACCACCATTTGCCTCATGCAGTGGGACACATCTCCTTCGCATAGAGTTGACCAGGCTGTTGATTGTGGCCTGTGGAATGGCTGTGCGAAGTTGCTGGATATTGTCAGGAGCTGGAACAAGCTGTCGTACACGTCGATCCAGAGCATCCCAAACATCCTCAATGGGTGACATGTCTGGTGAGTATAGAAGAACTGGGACATTTTCAGCTTCCAGGAATTGTGTACAGATCCTTGCGACATGGGCCGTGCATTATCATGCTGAAACATGAGGAGATACCTTTGGATGAATAGCACAACAATGGGCCTCAGGATCTCGTCACGGTATCTGTGCATTATCATGCTGAAACATGAGGAGATACCTTTGGATGAATGGCACAACAATGGGCCTCAGGATCTCGTCACGGTATCTGTGCATTCAAATTCCCATCAACAAAATGCAATTGTGTTTGTTGTCCGTACCTTATGCCTGCCCATACCATAACCCCAACGCCACCATGAGGCACTCTGTTCACAACGTTGACATCAACAAACAACTTGCACTAACGACGCCGTACACGCTGTCTGCCAACTGCCTGGTACAGTTGAAACCAGGATTCATCTGTGAAGAACACACTTCTCCAGCGTGCCAGTGGCCATCAAAGGTGAGCATTTGCCCACTGAAGTCGGTTACGACGTCGAACTGCAGTCAGGACAAGACCCTGGTGAGGACGACGATCATGCAGATGAGCTTCCCTGGTTTCTGACAGTTTAAGCAGAAATTCTTCTGTTGTGCAAACCCACAGTTTCATCAGCTATCTGGGTGGCTGGTCTCAGACGATCCCGCAGGTGAAGAAGTCAAATGTGCAGGTCCTGGGCTGGCGTGGTTACACGTGGTCTGCGGTTGTGAGGCCGGTTGGATGTACTGTCAGGTGGCTTATGGTAGAGAAATTAACATTAAATTCTCTGGCAACAACTCTGGTAGAAATTCCCCCCATTCAGCATGCCAATTGCACTCACTCTCAAAACTTGAGACATCAATTGTCACGTTCTGACCTTAGATCTTTTATTATGTCTTTGTTTTAGTATGGTCAGGGCGTGAGTTGGGTGTGTTGTCTATGTTCTTTTTTCTATGATTTGGTATTGCTGTGTTCGGCCTGGTATGGTTCTCAATCAGAGGCACCTGTCAATCGTTGTCCCTGATTGAGAATCATACTTAGGTAGCCTGGTTTCACTTTTGAGTTGTGGTTGTTTTGTTATCTGTGTCAGTGTTTGGTCCAAACGGTAGTGTTTCAGTTTAGTTATTTCACGTTGTCGTTTATTGTTTTTGTTTCAGTGTTCACGTTAAATATCAAGATGAACACTTACCATGCTGCACTTTGGTCCTCTCTTTCATACGTCGACCATTACATCAATGTTATGTGACAAAACTGCGCATATTAGTGTAGCCTTTTATTTTCCCCAGCACAAGTTGCACCTGTGTAATGATCATGCTGTTTAACCAGCTTCTTGATATGCCACACCTGTCAGGTGGATGGATTATCTTGGCAAAGGAGAAATATTCACTAACAGGGGTGTAAACAAATTTGTGCACAAAATTTCAGAGAAATAAGATTTTTCTGCGTATGGAACATTTCTGTGATCTTTTATCTCAGCTCATGAAACATGGGACCAACACTTTACATATTGCGTTTATATTTTTGTTCAGTGTAAATTTAGTATATGAGAAAGGTATGGAACAAAATCTGAAAGCATTTTTATGTTTCTGAAGTATGTTTTTGTGTCTCCCAGTTGAAACAGCACAGTGACAATAGATGGGGTTTGCTTTGTCTGCAGTGCAGTGAGGATGACGGCTATATCACTGACTAGTGACTAACATGACTGGCTTGTGACGGTGATCCCACTCACCGTCATTCCTGGCATTCCTGTTACAAGCTAGCTACTGTGAAAATACAGTTAAAGTAAGAAACCTACTACAGTATCTTCATCACATGGAGCATTCACTTGTTTCTTGCCTGTAAATGTTATATTGTTCTCTGGAAGGTAAATGTTGTGGCTACAGCATGATGAGCTGCCTGACCTTAACCTGAGGGATATACCCTGCATGGTGAATAAATATACTTACATTGACTTGTTTCCGAGTATGAAGTTATATCCAAAAACGACAACATTATGTTGTGAAGTATGTATGATAGATATTGTGTTCATAATGTTTGCAAATCCAAGTTACTTGAAAGTGTTTCAAAAGTTACCATCATATTTCAGTAGCTTGATTAGGTCAAAACTGGAGTATGATAATCTTGGATGCAATCATTTGATTTGGTTCAATTTCAAGTTCTGTGTATGAAAGCTTCCATACAATCGTTCAGTCTTAAACTAAACATTTGCACAGAGTTTGAACCCAAGGCCCCACCCACCAACCTGCCCACGCAGGAATGTATCCTACATGTTTCCATCAAGACAAATAACAAGCTTGTCTGTCACTGCTGTGTCATCTGTAATCTCTACTTTAAAAAGAAAGGAGTAGAGGAAACGAGGGAATTGACAGTGTGGTTTGGTGACAGACTAATTCCTCAAAGCCCCCCACTGTGGCTAAGCCTAGTCCTCCACTTCCTTTTATCGAGAGCTCTCCTATTTTCTTTCACTTGCAAAAATGTCTTGTTCAATATCAGGTCATGTTCAAACGTAGGCAATGGTCTCCTGTTGTTTAGTTTTCTGAGAGCCTTGTCAGTTTGACTGTGTGTACTTGTGTCTCCCTGTCTATTTTGTCTCCCCAGTATCTGTTGTAGAAATGCATTGTTGGCAGTAGCGTATATGGGACATGACTAGCAAAGCAAAATCTGTGTTTCTTCCTTGTCAATTTTACACTGCATTTGAAGCATAGGTAAATTGTGTGATTATCCACATCACTGGCTCCTTGCATTACCACTTTGTACATCATTTCCTGCTGTTGAGCAGATAGAATCAGCTTTGGTTATTTATACTACTTGACATTGAGAATGTGGGCTGATCTGAATACCACCCAGGGAAAATAAATGGGCTCCAGCAGCAGCAAGTCTGTGGCAACCTGATAAAACGTAATGGCTTGCCAGCTCCTTGGGGATCTGCTGTCTCTATATTATAAATCACGCTCTCTCTGCCTGACTAATGCAGCCTCCGTACTGAACCAATAGTCCTATGTTTCTGCATAATGCAGAGGAGAGGACACTCTCTCAACCTCTGAATCATATCTGTCTAATTATGTAACACATGGCCATAAATGATGAATTAAATTGTGATTGTCTATAATTGATCATTCATATGAAATGTAGCTCTGTTGTTTGTCCAGGTGAGATTCTTGTTCTGGTGGAGACTCACACATTCTGTCTTACAGCCTGGAACAATTATCTTGAAATAGGTTGTCTGGATGTTTCACTGTGGGTGACTAAAGCCTTGTTCACAGGCCTTAATGCTCAAAGGCTTAATGCTCAAATGCTCAGTTTTGTTTTTGAAATCCGTTTTTGAAAACTGACTGCCCAAACTGCAAGTGACTAAATCTGGTTGGTGTGTGTTCAGCCAGCAGTCATTTGTTTACATGGCTACGTTAATTGGCATGGCAGGTGTGTGCGCAGTGGTGTAGGATGATTGGTTGTGGTGCTCATGCTTCCCATCGCTCAGAAGTGAGGTAGCTAGCAAGCTGATACGTTTACAACAATGCCTGCCATGGATGTTTCCCAGTTGCTTTAGGTGTTTAAAATCACAGTGTAAGAACACTTTTAAAGCCTCAAAGGATACATTGATCCAACTTTCAAAACAAGCCACAGCAGTCAACGAGCTAGCTAGGCAGCTGTTTAGCTCTCTAGCATTCACCAATTTGTCTGTAAATAATTAACAAGTTAGTTAGCTAGCTACCACATGTTCTTGTCAAACTGTGAACAGAGTAGATAGCAAGCAACAAGATATGCCAAATAGCAGTCTAAAAACCACTTAAGAGCAAATAAATCAGTTGCATGGCCAGGAATCTGATTTATAATCTGATTTCAAACCACTTAAGAAGGAGGTTTGAAATGTGGTTTGAAATATCTGATTCCTTATGCTTTTTGGCTGTTCAGACTGCAGGAAGCAGAACAGATTTGAATTGGATATGAAAAACAATTTGAGTCCCTTCAAACTGCCAATGCCGATTTTGAACATTCAAAGCAAGTGGGAAACGTCCATGGCAGGCATTTTTCTCACTTTTGTTTTTGTAAGTCTAGGTATTTGTATGTGGCCTGAATTGGTTCCCAATCAGAGGCAGCTGTTTATCGTTGTCTCTGATTGAGGACCATATTTAGGTAGCCATTTTGTCTAGGGTATTTGTGGGTTCTTGTCTATGTGTAGTTGCCTGTTCAGTACTCTTTGTATAGCGTCACGGTTCATTTAGTTAATTTAGTTAGTTTTGTTCAGTGTTCATTCTTATAATAAAGAGAATACACGCATACCACGCTGTGCCTTGGTCTCCTCTTTACGACGGCCGTGACAGAAGAACCCACCATAAAAGGACCAAGCAGCGTGTAAATGAGGAGCGGACATCCTGGACCCGGGAGAAAGATGAGTGGAGGACATCCTGGACCTGGGAGGAGGTAATGGCAGGGGACAAGACCTTGGAAGCAGGTGGAGATAGCACAGGAGGAACGGCAATGATACGAGGGACACAGTTAGCAAGGAAGCCCGAGAGGCACCCCCAAGAAAAACAATTGGGGGGCACACAAGGAGATTGGCTGAGTCAGGTTGGAGACCTGAGCCAACTCCTTGTGCTTACCGTGGAGAGCGTGTAACTGGTCAGGCATCGTGTTATGCAGAGATGCGCACGGTGTCTCCAGTTCGCATTCTTAGCCCGGTGCGCTCTGTTCCAGCCCCTCGCAGTTGCTGGGCTAGAATTGGCATCCAGTCAGGACGGATGGTGCCGGCTTAGCGCTCCTGGTCTCCAGTATACCTCCTTAGACCAGGATATCCTGCGCCGGCTCTGCTTACTGTGTCTAAGGTGCGTCTGCACAGCCCAATGCGTCCTGTGCTAGCGCCCCGCACTTGCCGGGCTCAAGTGAGCATCCAGCCAGGACGCATTGTGCCAGCTCTACGATGCAGATCTCCACTGCGCCTCCACAGTCCAGTATGTCCTGTGCCTCCTCTCTGCACTCGCCCTGAGGTGCGTGTCCCCAGCCCGGTACCACCAGTTCCGGCACCACGCACCAGGCCTCCAATGCGCTTCCAGAGTCCAGTAAGTCCGGTGCCTCCTCTCCGCACTCGCCCTGAGGTGCGTGTCCCCAGCCCGATACCACCAGTGCCGGGACCACGCACCAGGCATCCAGTGCAACTCGGCAGTCCAGAGCGTCCGGCGACAGTATACAGTCCAGAGCGTCCGGCGACAGTACCCAGTCCAGAGCTTCCAGCAACATTTCACAGTCCGGAACCTCCAACGACGGGCCACAGTCCGGAACCTCCAACGAAGGGCCACAGTCCGGAACCTCCAACGACGGGCCACAGTCCGGAACCTCCAACGACGGGCCACAGTCCGGAACCTCCAATGACGGGCCACAGTCCGGAACCTCCAACGACGGGCCACAGTCCGAGGCCTCCAGTGACGGTCCCTAGTCCGGGGTCTCCAGTGACGGTCCCCAGCCCGGAGTCTCCAGTGACGGTCCCCAGCCCGGAGTCTCCAGTGACGGTCCCTAGTCCGGGGCCTCCAGTGACGGTCCCTAGTCCGGGGCCTCCAGTGACGGTCCCTAGTCCGGGGCCTCCAGTGACGGTCCCTAGTCCGGGTCTCCAGTGACGGTCCCCAGCCCGGAGTCTCCAGTGACGGTCCCCAGCCCGGAGTCTCCAGTGACTGTCCCCAGCCCGGGGTCTCCAGTGACGGTCCCCAGCCCGGGGTCTCCAGTGACGGTCCCCAGCCCGGGGTCTCCAGTGACGGTCCCCAGCCCGGGGTCTCCAGTGACGGTCCCCAGCCCGGGGTCTCCAGTGACGGTCCCTAGCCCGGAGTCTCCAGTGACGGTCCCTAGCCCGGAGTCTCCAGTGACGGTCCCCAGCCCGGAGTCTCCAGTGACGGTCCCCAG
Source organism: Oncorhynchus keta (assembly GCF_023373465.1). Taxonomy (NCBI): domain Eukaryota; kingdom Metazoa; phylum Chordata; class Actinopteri; order Salmoniformes; family Salmonidae; genus Oncorhynchus; species Oncorhynchus keta. The sequence continues at coordinate 15,073,291 of NC_068449.1, read as the reverse complement.
CCCGGAGTCTCCAGTGACGGTCCCCAGCCCGGGGTCTCCAGTGACGGTCCCCAGTCCGGGGTCTCCAGTGACGGTCCCTAGTCCGGGGTCTCCAGTGACGGTCCCCAGCCCGGGGTCTCCAGTGACGGTCCCCAGCCCGGGTCTCCAGTGACGGTCCCCAGCCCGGAGTCTCCAGTGACGGTCCCCAGCCCGGGGTCTCCAGTGACGGTCCCCAGCCCGGAGTCTCCAGTGACGGTCCCCAGCCCGGAGTCTCCAGTGACGGTCCCCAGCCCGGGGCCTCCAGTGACGGTCCCTAGTCCGGGGCCTCCGGCATTAATCCAGGGTCCCGCTCTACAAAGCGGGAGGGACCCGTGTAAAGGACGGTAGATGCCCACCCGGACCCTCCCATATAAGTTCAGGTTTGCAGTCGGGAGTCCGCACCTTTGGGGGTACTGTCACGCCCTGACCTTAGTTATCTTTGTTTTCTTTATTATTTTGGTCAGGTCAGGGTGTGACTAGGGTGGGTATATTAGTTTTTGTATTGTTTAGGGGTTTTTGTATATCTAGGGGGTTTTGTAAGTCTAGGTATTTGTATGTCTATGGAGGCCTGAATTGGTTCCCAATCAGGGGCAGCTGTTTATCGTTGTCTCTGATTGGGGACCATATTTAGGTAGCCATTTTGTCTAGGGTATTTGTGGGTTCTTGTCTATGTGTAGTTGCTTTACTGGGGAGCATTGTGAACCGTAGGTGTGGATTTGTTTTACCAGGTTACATGTACATTGAATAACACAGCAGCATTTCTGAATGTTTGGTTAGTTCTGTATAACATAAAAACGATGACAAAGTTGGCTATTTTACAATGGGGCTCAATGGGAAAGAATGTCTGTTTTCCCCAACTTGTGGGTGTGGTCGAAGGGAATTCATTTTTATGATGTGAATATTAACTCAGAGTAGGCCCCGCCCGGAGTGGCGCAGTGGTCTAAGGCACTGCATCTCAGTGCTAGAGGCATCACTACACACCCTGGTTCGATTCCAGGCTGTATCACAACCGTCCGGGATTGGGAGTCCCATAGGGCGGCGCACAATTGGACCAGCGTTGTCCGGGTTAGGGTTTGGCTGAGGTAGGCCGTCATTGTAAATAAGAAATTGTTCTTAACTGACTTGCCTAGTTAAATAACTAGGTTTAAAAAAAATAATAATTGAAGGCTGGAGACTGTTCAGTCAGTCAAGGATCTATAGCAGGATGAGATTATGCTTTCTGGGTCCTAGGTGTAGGCTAATAGGGATGTGAATGAGTGAAGAGCATCTACTCCAGGGGAAGCTGATGATGTGCACTATGGGATTGTTTTTCTCTGAGTGGTGATAAGCAGTTAATGGTTAGTAATACATGTCATAAGTGAGATGTATTCATCTTAAATCATGCTGTCAAAATGTAGTGTTTATTTTTTTGATGTCTTCGGGTTGGCATGATGATATGCATCCAGAGGATGTTATTTTAGCCTATTGATGGTGGATCAAAGGATCTTCATTATCCCTAGCCATTCTCCCGTTCCTCGCTCCGCGGTGAATCACACACATCTATAATAACGGAATTTACGGTGACATGGTTGTGAAGGCAATTCACCAATCCCAAATGCGCCCACCATTTGGAGTAAAAATTCAACTCTACGGGGGCTTTAGTGTAATTTCTGCACAGCGCAATGTTGTGAATGAGGGACAGGGTGACGTCAGCGCTCGAATGTCAACAATGTAGAGCTGGGCGAAAGCATTTCATACGAGGGATACAAACAGCAGAGGAGGAAGCTGCACGCTGTTTTTCAAAGAGACAAAAACGATAACATATATTAGGCCTAACCACGCGTTATGCGTTATAATACGAAATATTGATGACTATTGCTAAACACGCACTTTCAACAGTTTGGAGTGGGTGCTGCTGAAGTCACCATGTGGAATCAATCTAATTTGTAAGAGACCGAAGGAGCGCTGACGTGCAAGAAAACAGGAAAGTTAAGGTGAGCTTATTACTGTTTTGTTACCTAGGCCTATATGCAATTACATGATGGTTTTGGTTTAGAGTGCGTCCTTTCCCCTGTGTTGCATTTTCCCATTTGCAGTGCTAATGCATTACATTACATTCTTATACATTCGTTGATATAAAATCATAATTATGCATGAAGACGGTTGTTTTTTGTTGTTTAATTATCAGCTTAGCGCACCAATAGCCTTTATTTGGCCAGTAATACATTGCGGTGGTCTTCCTATTGCGCAGAGCGGTGACAGTGCGCTTTGTTGCGCAGGGAATGTTTTTCGAACGAGGCTGAGTGGTCGCTGCATGGTCAATATGACATGAGGGCACTGTCATTTTGCGGAAAGAGGGGGCAGAGCGGGACAAAGGATCTCATCGAGTAGCTCGTATTCCCGCCATTGGCCGCTATAGAAAGACATTTAATTGTTTGTTTCCAACGAATTAGTGACTTGCAATAATGCAGTGTTGATTTTAACGAACGAAACCGGTAAATAGATTGCACATGGACAGGTTTTGTGCTTGCTAGATGTCAGTAAACCGCCGTGATATGTTCAGCTATTGAAATAGGCTACTATAAGAATTTCCATAGAGAACTGTGTCACGGCTAGATGTCGCTCTGCTCCCCACGTGTTAGGCTACCAACACCAATTACAGCTGACAATAAATCTTAACAAATGCTGATGAATGCCTGATTCTATTTATACTTTTTTGAATCACCAATTGAATGACCTAATGTTTTTATGGATTGATTCAAATTTGATTGAGTATAATGGATTTTGTTTCAGTGCCATGCATGAACCTCAATGTTCCTCTTGGTCTACCCCTTCTGACCATCTCATAATATTGTCATCTTTCAATCTGAATTGTGGTGTCACTCCCTGCCCTGTTTTTTGCATCTGATCTTAATAAGGTCATTTGCTTTTCCTTATCTTTCCTTGTTTAAGGTCTCACATGATGGGGAAAGGGCATCAGTAACTCAAATACTTGAGTTATTGGATTCCCGGGAAGCAGACTTACATCATTGTTTTGAAAGGAATTTGCCTCAAATTAACCTACCTGTTTCATATTACCTCACTATTCTAAACAATATTCTCGGTAATTTAACTATTATACCACAAATACTACTGTAAAACGTAACGTTGTAAATACAGCAGGCATAAAAAACAGAAAAGAGACAGGAGGAAAGAGAGAAAGAGTGGCAGAGAGAGAGAACATAATGAGAGAGAGAACATAATGAGAGAGAGAGAACATAATGACAGAGAGAGAACATAATGAGAGAGCGAGAACATAATGACAGAGAGAGAACATAATGAGAGAGAACATAATGAGAGAGAGAACATAATGAGAGAACATAATGAGATAGAGAGAGAACATAATGAGAGAGAGAGAGAGAGAGAGAGAGAGAGAACATCATGAGAGAGAGAGATTGAGAGAGAGAGAGAGAGAGAGAACATAATGAGAGAGAGAGAACATAATGTGAGAGAGAGAGAGAGAGAGAGAGAGAACACAATGACAGAGAGAGAACATAATGAGAGAGAGAGAACATGATGAGAGAGAGAGAGAGAGAGAGAGAACATAATGAGAGAGAGAGAACATCATGAGAGAAAGAGAGAGAACATAATGAGAGAGAGAGGACATAATGAGAGAGAGAGAACATAATGAGAGAGAGAAAACATAATGAGAGAGAGAGAACATAATGAGAGAGAGAGAACATAATGAGAGAGAGAGACATAATGAGAGAGAGAGAACATAATGAGAGAGAGAAAACATAATGAGAGAGAGAGAACATAATGACAGAGAGAGAACATAATGAGAGAGAGAGAACATAATGACAGAGAGAGAACATAATGACAGAGAGAGAACATAATGACAGAGAGAGAACATAATGAGAGAGAACATAATGAGAGAGAGAACATAATGACACAGAAAGAGAACATAATGAGAGAGAGAGAACATAATGAAAGAGAGAGAGAACATAATGAGAGAGAGAGAACATAATGAGAGAACATAATGAGAGAGAGAGAGAGAGAGAGAGAGAACATAATGAGAGAGAGAGAACATAATGAGAGAGAGAGAGAGAACATAATGAGAGAGAGAGAGAACATAATGAGAGAGAGAGAGAACATAATGTGAGAGAGAGAGAACATAATGACAGAGAGAGAACATAATGAGAGAGAGAGAGAACATGATGAGAGAGAGAGAACATAATGAGAGAAAGAGAGAGAACATAATGAGAG